>NW_027480446.1:3012210-3614652 GCF_051401765.1 Calliopsis andreniformis
TCCTCAATCTTCAATCCTCAGTCCCCAATCCTCAATCTTCAATCCTCAATCTTCAATCCTCAATCCTCAATCCTCTATCCCCAATCCTCAATCCTCAATCCTCAATCCTCAGTCCCCAATCCTCAATCTTCAATCCTCAATCCTCAATTCTCAATCCTCAATCCTCAATCCTCATTCTCAATCCTCAATACCCAATCCTCAATCTTCAATCCTCAATCCTCAATCCTCAATTCTCAATCCTCAATCTTCAATCCTCAATCCTCAATCCTGAATCTTCAATCCTCAGTCCCCAATCCTCAATCTTCAATCCTCAATCCTCAATCCTCAATTCTCAATCCTCAATCTTCAATCTTCAATCCTCAATCCTCAATACTCAATACTCAATCCTCTATCCTCAACCTTCAATCCTCGATACTCAATCTTCAATACTCAATCCTGAATCCTCGATCCTCAATCCTCTATCCTGAATCATCAATCCTCAATCTTCAATACTCAATCCTCAATCCTCAATCCTCAATCCTCAATCCTCAATCCTCAATACTCACTCCTCAAACCTCAATCCTCAACCCTCAGTCCTCACCCTCAATTCTCAATTCTCAATCCTCAATCCTCAACCATCAATCTTCGATCCTCAATCCTCAATCCTCAATATTCAACACACAACCCTCAACCATCAATCCGCAATACTCAACCATCAATTCTCAATTCCCAACACTCAATAGAATACCCTGAATTCTCATGGTTCAACACTCAATCCCCAATCTTCAATCTTCAAATCTCAATACACAGACATCAATTCTCATCACTCAACGCTCAACACTTGGTCCTCAATCATCAATCCTCAATCCTCAGTCCTCAATCTTCAATCCTCAATACTCAATCTTCAATCCTCAATCCTCAATTCTCAATCCTCAATCCTCAATCCTCAATCGTCAATCCTCAATCCCCAATCCTCAATCCCCAATCCTCAATCTTCAATCCTCAATCCTCAATCCTCAATCCTCAATCCTCAATCGTCAATCCTCAATACTCAATCTTCAATCCTCGATCCCCAATCCTCAATCCTTGATCCTCAACCCTCAATCCTCAATCCTCAGACCTCAAACATCAACACTAAACCCTCAGTCCTCGTCCTCAATCCACAACCCTCAATCCTCAATCCTCAATATTCCCTCATCAATATTCATTCTCAATCTTCAATCCTCAATCCTCAATCGTCAATCCTCAATCCTCAATGTTCCGCAGTACCCAATCCTCAATCTTCAATCTTCAATCCTCAATACTCAATCCTCAATCCTCAACCCTCAATATGCAACCATCAATCCTCAATTCTCAATACTCAATAGAATATCCTGAATTCTCAGGATTCAATCCACAAACATCTATCCTCAACCCTAAGCCCTCATCCTGAATCCTCAATCCTCAATCCTCAATCCTCAATATTCAATCCTCAATACTCAATCTTCAATCCTCAATCCTCAATCCTCAATCCTCAATCCTCCATCCTCAATCCTCAAGCGTCAATCCTCAATCCTCAATCCCCAAACCTCAATTATCAGTCCTCAAACCTCAATCCCGAATCCTCAATCCTGAATCCACAATCCCCAATCCTCAATCTTCAATCCCCAATCCTCAATCCTCAATACTCAATCTTCAATCCTGAATCCTCAATCATCAATCCTCAATCCTCAATCCTCAATCGTCAGTCTTCAATTCTCAATACTCAATCCTCAGTCCTCTATCCTCAACCTTCAATCTTCAATACTCAATTTTCAATCCTCAATCCTCAATCCTCAATCCGCAATCCTTAATTCTCAATCCTCTATCATCAATCCTCAGACCTCAAACATCAATACTCAACCCTCAGTCCTCGTCCTCAATCCACAACACTCAATCCTCAATCCACAACCCTCAATCCTCAATCCTCAATATTCAATCGTCAATATTCAATCTTCAATCCTCAATCCTCAATCCTCAATACTCAATCCTCAATGTTCAATGTTCAATCCGCAGTACCCAATCCTCAATATTCAATCCTCAATCCTCAATCCTCAATCCTCAATCCTCAATCCTCAATCCTCGGTCCTCAAACCTCAATCCTGTATCCTCAACTCTGAATCCTCAACCTTCAGCCCTCAGTCCTCAACAATCAGTTGTCAGTCCTCAATCCTCAATAGAATATCATCAATTCACAGTTTTCAACACTCAATACTCAACCTGCAGGCTTCAAATCTCTATCCACAAACATCAATCCTCATCACTCAACCCTCAACACTCAGTCCCCAATCCTCAACCTTCAGTCCTCAATCCTCAATCCTCAATCCACAATCCTCAATCTTCAATCCTCAATACTCAATCTTCAATCCTCAATCCTCAATCATCAATCCTCAATCCTCAATCCTCAATCGTCAGTCTTCAATTCTCAATACTCAATCTTCAATCCTCAATCCTCAATCCTCAATCTTCAATCCTCAATGCTCAATCCTCAATCCTCAATCCTCAACCTTCAATCCTCAATACTCAATCTTCAATCCTCAATCCTCAATCCTCAATCCTCATTCCTCAATACTCAATCCTCAATCATCAATCCTCAATCTTCAATACTCAATCCTCAATCCTCAATCCTCAATCCGCAATCATCAATTCTCAATCCTCTATCCCCAGTCCTCAGACCTCAAACATCAATACTCAACCCTCAGTCCACGTCCTCAATCCACAACCCTCAATCCTCAATCCTCAATATTCAATCATCAATATTCAATCTTCAATCCTCAATCCTCAATCCTCAATCCTCAATCCTCAATCGTCAATCCTCAATGTTCAATCCGCAGTACCCAATCCTCAATATTCAATCCTCAATATTCAATCCTCAATACTCAATCTTCAATCCTCAATCCTCAATCCTCAATCCTCAATCCTCAATCCTGAAGCGTCAATCCTTAATCCTCAATCCCCAAACCTCAATGCTCAGTCCTCAAACCTCAATCCCGAATCCTCAATCCTGAATCCTCAATCACCAATACTCAATCTTCAATCCTCAATCCTCAATCCTCAATCCTCAATCCTCAATCCTCAATCTTGAATCCTCAGTCCCCAATCCTTAATCTTCAATCCTCAATCCTCAATACTCAATCCTCAATCCTCTATCCTCAACCTTCAATCCTCGATACTCAATCTTCAATCCTCAATCCTGAATCCTCAATCTTCAATCCTCAATCCTCAACCATCAATCTTCGATCCTCAATCCTCAATCCTCAATATTCAACACACAACCCTCAACCATCAATCCTCAATACTCAACCATCAATTCTCAATTCCCTATACTCAATAGAATATGCTGAATTCTCATGGTTCAACACTCAATCCCCAATCTTCAATCTTCAAATCTCAATACACAGACATCAATTCTCATCACTCAACGCTCAACACTTGGTCCTCAATCATCAATCCTCAATCCTCAGTCCTCAATCTTCAATCCTCAATACTCAATCTTCAATCCTCAATCCTCAATTCTCAAACCTCAATCCTCAATCCTCAATCCTCAATCCTACATCTTCAATCCTCAATACTCAATCCTCAATATTAAACACACAACCCTCAACCATCAATCCTCGATACTCAACCACCAATCCTCAATTCTCAATACTCAATCTGCAATCCTCAATCTTCAATCCTCAGTCCTCTATCCTCAATCCTCAATTCTCAATCCTCAATCGTCAAACTTCAACCCTCAATACTCAATCTTCAATCCTCAATCCTCATTCCTCAATCCTCATTCTTCAATCCTCAACCTTCAATACTCAATCCTCAATCCTCAATCCTCAATCCTCAATATTCAACACAAAACCCTCAACCACCAATCCTCAATACTCAACCATCAATCCTTAATTCTCAATACTCAATCATCAATCCTCAATCCTCAATCTTCAATCCTCAATACTCAATCTTCAATCCTCAATCCTCAATCCTCAATCCTGAATCCTCAATCCTCAATCATCAATCCTCAATCTTCAATACTCAATCCTCAATTCTCAATACTCAATAAAATATCCTGAACTCTCAGGATTCAATACTCAAACATCAATCCTCAAGCCTCAGACCTCATCCTCAATCATCAATCCTCAATCCTCAATCCTCAATCCTCAATATTCATACCTCAATACTCAATATTCAACCCTCAATCCGCAATCCCCAATCCTCAATACTCAATCCTCAGTCATCAATCCTCAATCTTCAATACCCAATCGTCAATCCTCAATCCCCAAACCTCAATCCTCAGTCCTCAAACCTCAATCCCGAATCCTCAATCATGAATCCTCAATCCCCAATCCTCAATCTTCAATCCTCAATCCTCAATACTCAATCCTCAATCCTCAATCTTCAATCCTCAGTCCCCAATCCTCAATCTTCAATCCTCGATCCTCAATACTCAATCCTCAACCCTCTATCCTCAACCTTCAATCCTCGATACTCAATCTTCAATACTCAATCCTGAATCCTCAATCCGCAATCCTCTATCCTCAATCATCAATCCTCAATCTTCAATACTCAATTCTCAATCCTCAATCCTCAATCCTCAATCCTCAATCCTCAATCCTCAATACTCATTCCTCAAACCTCAATCCTCAACCCTCAGTCCTCACCCTCAATTCTCAATTCTCAATCCTCAATCCTCAATCCTCAATATTCAACACACAAGCCTCAACCATCAATCCTCAATACTCAACCATCAATTCTCAATTCCCAATACTCAATAGAATACCCTGAATTCTCATGGTTCAACACTCAATCCCCAATCTTCAATCTTCACATCTCAATACTCAATCCTCAATCCTCAATCCTCAATCTTCAATCCTCAATACTCAATCTTCAATCCTCGATCCCCAATCCTCAATCCTTGATCCCCAACCCTCAATCCTCAATCTTCAATCCTCAATACTCAATTTTCAATCCTCAATCTTCAATCCTCAATCCTCAATCCTCAATGCTCATTCCTCAATACTCAATCCTCAATCATCAATCCTAAATCTTCAATACTCAATCCTCAATCCTCAATCCTCAATCCTCAATAATCTACCATCAACCCTCAATTCTCAATACTCAATGGAATATCCTGAATTCTCAGGATTCAATACACAAACATCTATCCTCAACCCTCAGCCCTCATCCTCAATCCTCAATCCTCAATCCTCAATCCTCAATATTCAATCCTCAATACTCAATCTTCAATCCTGAATACTCAATCTTCAATCATGAATCCTCAATCATCAATCCTCAATCCTCAATCCTCAATCGTCAGTCTTCAACCCTCAATACTCAATCTTCAATTCTCAATCCCCAGTCGTCAATCTTCAATCCTCAATGCTCAATCCTCAATCCTCAATCCTCGATCTTCAGTCCTAAATACTCAATCTTCAATCCTCAATCCTCAATCCTCATTCCTCAATACTCAATCCTCAATCATCAATCCTCAATCTTGAATACTCAATCCTCAATCCTCAATCCTCAATACTCAATACTCAACCATCAATACTCAATTCTCAATACTCAATAGAATATCCTGAATTCTCAGGATTCAATACTCAAGCATCAATCCTCAAGCCTCAACGCTCAAACCTCAATCCTGAATTCTCAAACCTGAATCCTCAATCTTAAGCCCTCAGTCCTCAACAGTCAGTTGTCAGTCGTCAATCCTCAATAGAGTATCATCAATTCACTGCTTTCAGTACACAATACTCAATCTGCAATCTTCAAATCTCTATTCACAAACATCAATTCTCATCACTCAACCCTCAACACTCAGTCCCCAATCCTCAATCTTCAGTCCTCAATCCTCAATCCTCAATCCACAATCCTCAATCATCAATCCTCAATACTCAATCTTCAATCCTCAATCCTCAATCATCAATCCTCAATCCTCACTCCTCAATCGTCAGTCTTCAATCCTCAATACTCAATCTTCAATACTCAATCCCCAGTCGTCAATCTCCAATCCTCAATGCTCAATCCTCAATCCTCAATCCTCAATCCTCAATCCTCAATCCTCAATCTTCAATCCTCAATACTCAATCTTCAATCCTCAATCCTCAATCCTCAACCATCAATCCTCAATCCTCAATCATCAATCCTCAATCTTCAATACTCAATCCTCAATACTCAACCATCAATCCTCAATTCTCAATACTCAATAATATATCCTGAATTCTCAGGATTCAATACTCAAACATCAATCCTCAAGCCTCAGACCTCATCCTCAATCCTCAATCCTCAATCCTCAATCCTACATCTTCAATCCTCAATACTCAATCCTCAATATACAACACACAACCCTCAACCACCAATCCTCAATTCTCAATACTCAATCTGCAATCCTCAATCCTCAATCCTCAATCCTCAATCCTCAACCCTCAATCCTCAATACTCAATCTTCAATCCTCAACCCTCAATCCTCAATACTCAATCTTCAATCCTCAATACTCAATCTTCAATCCTCAATCCTCTATCCTCAATCCTCAATTCTCAATCCTCAATGGTCAACCTTCAATACTCAATCCTCAATCCTCAATCCTCAATCCTCAATCCGCAATCATCAATTCTCAATCCTCTATCCCCAGTCCTCAGACCTCAAACATCAATACTCAACCCTCAGTCCACGTCCTCAATCCACAACCCTCAATCCTCAATCCTCAATATTCAATCATCAATATTCAATCTTCAATCCTCAATCCTCAATCCTCAATCCTCAATCCTCAATCCTCAATCCTCAATCCTCAATGTTCAATCCGCAGTACCCAATCCTCAATATTCAATCCTCAATATTCAATCCTCAATACTCAATCTTCAATCCTCAATCCTCAATCCTCAATCCTCAATCCTCAATCCTCAAGCGTCAATCCTTAATCCTCAATCCCCAAACCTCAATGCTCAGTCCTCAAACCTCAATCCCGAATCCTCAATCCTGAATCCTCAATCACCAATACTCAATCTTCAATCCTCAATCCTCAATCCTCAATCCTCAATCCTCAATCCTCAATCTTGAATCCTCAGTCCCCAATCCTCAATCTTCAATCCTCAATCCTCAATACTCAATCCTCAATCCTCTATCCTCAACCTTCAATCCTCGATACTCAATCTTCAATCCTCAATCCTGAATCCTCAATCTTCAATCCTCAATCCTCAACCATCAATCTTCGATCCTCAATCCTCAATCCTCAATATTCAACACACAACCCTCAACCATCAATCCTCAATACTCAACCATCAATTCTCAATTCCCTATACTCAATAGAATATGCTGAATTCTCATGGTTCAACACTCAATCCCCAATCTTCAATCTTCAAATCTCAATACACAGACATCAATTCTCATCACTCAACGCTCAACACTTGGTCCTCAATCATCAATCCTCAATCCTCAGTCCTCAATCTTCAATCCTCAATACTCAATCTTCAATCCTCAATCCTCAATTCTCAAACCTCAATCCTCAATCCTCAATCCTCAATCCTACATCTTCAATCCTCAATACTCAATCCTCAATATTAAACACACAACCCTCAACCATCAATCCTCGATACTCAACCACCAATCCTCAATTCTCAATACTCAATCTGCAATCCTCAATCTTCAATCCTCAGTCCTCTATCCTCAATCCTCAATTCTCAATCCTCAATCGTCAAACTTCAACCCTCAATACTCAATCTTCAATCCTCAATCCTCATTCCTCAATCCTCATTCTTCAATCCTCAACCTTCAATACTCAATCCTCAATCCTCAATCCTCAATCCTCAATATTCAACACAAAACCCTCAACCACCAATCCTCAATACTCAACCATCAATCCTTAATTCTCAATACTCAATCATCAATCCTCAATCCTCAATCTTCAATCCTCAATACTCAATCTTCAATCCTCAATCCTCAATCCTCAATCCTGAATCCTCAATCCTCAATCATCAATCCTCAATCTTCAATACTCAATCCTCAATTCTCAATTCTCAATAAAATATCCTGAACTCTCAGGATTCAATACTCAAACATCAATCCTCAAGCCTCAGACCTCATCCTCAATCATCAATCCTCAATCCTCAATCCTCAATCCTCAATATTCATACCTCAATACTCAATATTCAACCCTCAATCCGCAATCCCCAATCCTCAATACTCAATCCTCAGTCATCAATCCTCAATCTTCAATACCCAATCGTCAATCCTCAATCCCCAAACCTCAATCCTCAGTCCTCAAACCTCAATCCCGAATCCTCAATCATGAATCCTCAATCCCCAATCCTCAATCTTCAATCCTCAATCCTCAATACTCAATCCTCAATCCTCAATCTTCAATCCTCAGTCCCCAATCCTCAATCTTCAATCCTCAATCCTCAATACTCAATCCTCGACCCTCTATCCTCAACCTTCAATCCTCGATACTCAATCTTCAATACTCAATCCTGAATCCTCAATCCGCAATCCTCTATCCTCAATCATCAATCCTCAATCTTCAATACTCAATTCTCAATCCTCAATCCTCAATCCTCAATCCTCAATCCTCAATCCTCAATACTCATTCCTCAAACCTCAATCCTCAACCCTCAGTCCTCACCCTCAATTCTCAATTCTCAATCCTCAATCCTCAACCATCAATTTTCGATCCTCAATCCTCAATCCTCAATATTCAACACACAAGCCTCAACCATCAATCCTCAATACTCAACCATCAATTCTCAATTCCCAATACTCAATAGAATACCCTGAATTCTCATGGTTCAACACTCAATCCCCAATCTTCAATCTTCACATCTCAATACTCAATCCTCAATCCTCAATCCTCAATCTTCAATCCTCAATACTCAATCTTCAATCCTCGATCCCCAATCCTCAATCCTTGATCCCCAACCCTCAATCCTCAATCTTCAATCCTCAATACTCAATTTTCAATCCTCAATCTTCAATCCTCAATCCTCAATCCTCAATGCTCATTCCTCAATACTCAATCCTCAATCATCAATCCTAAATCTTCAATACTCAATCCTCAATCCTCAATCCTCAATAATCTACCATCAACCCTCAATTCTCAATACTCAATGGAATATCCTGAATTCTCAGGATTCAATACACAAACATCTATCCTCAACCCTCAGCCCTCATCCTCAATCCTCAATCCTCAATCCTCAATCCTCAATATTCAATCCTCAATACTCAATCTTCAATCCTCAATCCTCAATCCTCAATCCTCAATCCTCAATCCTCAATCCTCAAGCGTCAATCCTCAATCCTCAATCCCCAAACCTCAATCCTCAGTCCTCAAACCTCAATCCCGAATCCTCAATCCTGAATCCTCAATCCCCAATCCTGAATCTTCAATCCTCAATCCTCAATCCTCAATCCTCAATCCTCAATCCTCAATCTTCAATCCTCAGTCCCCAATCCTCAATCTTCAATCCTCAATCCTCAATACTCAATCCTCAATCCTCTATCCTCAACCTTCAATCCTCGATACTCAATCTTCAATCCTCAATCCTGAATCCTCAATCCTCAATCCTCAATCCTCAACCATCAAACTTCGATCCTCAATCCTCAATCCTCAATATTCAACACACAACCGTCAACCATCAATCCTCAATACTCAACCATCAATTCTCAATTCCCATTACTCAATAGAGTATCCTGAATTCTCATTGTTCAACACTCAATCCCCAATCTTCAATCTTCAAATCACAATACACAGACATCAATTCTCATCACTCAACGCTCAACACTTGGTCCTCAATCATCAATCCTCAATCCTCAGTCCTCAATCTTCAATCGTCAATACTCAATCTTCAATCCTCAATCATCAATTCTCAATCCTCAATCCTGAATCCTCAATCGTCAATCCTCAATCGCCAATCCTCAATCTTCAATCCTCAAACCTCAATCCTCAATCCTCAATCCTCAATCCTACATCTTCAATCCTCAATACTCAATCCTCAATATTCAACACACAACCCTCAACCATCAATCCTCGATACTCAACCACTAATCCTCAATACTCAATCTTCAATCCTCAATCCTCTATCCTCAATCCTCAATTCTCAATCCTCAATGGTCAAACTTCAACCCTCAATACTCAATCTTCAATCCTCAACCCTCAATCCTCAATCCTCATTCCTCAATCCTCATTCTTCAATCCTCAACCTTCAATACTCAATCCTCAATCCTCAACCCTCAATCCTCAATATTCAACACAACACCCTCAACCACCAATCCTCATTACTCAACCATCAATCCTTAATTCTCAATACTCAATAGAATAATCTGAATTCTCATGGTTCAGTACTAAATCCACAATATTCAATAATCAAATCTCAATCCTCAAACCTCAATCCCGAATCCTCAATCCTGAATCCCCAATCTCCAGTCCTCAATGTTCAATCATCAATCCTCAATCCTCATTCTTCAATCCTCAATACCCAATCCTCAATCTTCAATCCTCAATCCTCAATCATCAATTCTCAATTCTCAATCCTCAGCCTTCAATCCTCAGACCTCAAACATCAATGCTCAACCCTCAGTCCTCGTCCTCAATCCACAACCCTCAATCCTCAATCCTCAATCTTCAATCATCAATATTCAATCTTCAATACTCAATCCTCAATCCTCAATCCTCAATCCTCAATCCTCAATGTTCAATCCGCAATACCCAATCCTCAATCTTCAATGATCAATCCTCAATCCTCAATCCTCAACCCTCAATCCTCAATCCTCAGTCCTCACACCTCAAACCTTAATCCTCAACCCTGGATCCTCAATCTTCAGCCGTCAGTCCTCAACAATCAGTTGTCAATCCTAAATCCTCAATAGAATATCCTCAATTCACAGATTTCAATACTCAATACTCAAACTGCAATCTTCCAACCTCTATCCACAAACATCGATTCTCATCACTCAACCCTCAACACTCAGTCCTCAACGTTCAATCCTCAATCCTCAATTCTCAATCTTCAATCCTCAATACTGAATCTTCAATCCTCAATCATCAATCCTCAATCCTCAATACTCGATCCTGAATCCTCAATCCTCAATCCTCAATCCTCAATCCTCATTCTTCAATCCTCAATCCTCAATCCTCAATCTTCAATCCTCAATACTCAATCTTCAATCTTCAATCCTCAATCCTCAATCCTCAATCCTCAATCCTCATTCTTCAATCCTCAATACCCAATCCTCAATCTTCAATCCTCAATCCTCAATCCTCAATTCTCAATTCTCAATCGTCAATCCTCAATCCTCAATTCTCAATCCTCAATCCTCAATCCTCAGACCTCAAACATCAATACTCAACCCTCAATGTTCAATCCGCAGTACCCAATCCTCAATCTTCATTCCTCAATCCTCAATAATCAATCTTCAATCCTCAATCCTCAATCCTCAATCCTCAATCCTCAATCCTCAATCCTCAATCCTCAATCTTCAATCCTCAATACTCAGTCTTCAATCCTCAATCCTCAATCCTCAATCCTCAATCCTCAATCCTCATTCTTCAATCCTCAATCCTCAATCCTCAATTCTCAATCCTCAGTCCTCAATCCTCAGACCTCAAACATCAATACTCAGCCCTCAGTCCTCGTCCTCAATCCACAACACTCAATCCTCAATCCTCAACATTCAATCATCAATATTCAATCTTCAATCCTCAATCATCAATCCTCAATACTCAATCATCAATCCTCAATGTTCCGCAGTACCCAATCCTCAATCTTCAATCCTCGATCCTCAATACTCAATCCTCAATCCTCAATCCTCAATGCTCAATCCTCAAACCTCAATCCTGAATCCTCAATCCTGAATCCTCAATCTTCAGCCCTCAGTTCTCATCAATCAGCTTTCAGTCCTCAATCCTCAATAGAATATCATCAATTCACAGTTTTCAATACGCAATACTCAATCTGCAATCTTCAAATCTCTATCCACAAACATCAATTCTCATCACTCAACCCTCAACGCTCAGTCCCCAATCCTCAAACTTCAGTCCTCAATCCTCAATCCTCAATCCACAATCCTCAATCTTCAATCCTCAATACTCAATCTTCAATCCAGAATCCTCAATCATCAATCCTCAATCCTCACTCCTCAATCGTCAGTCTTCAACCCTGAATACTCAATCTTCAATCCTCAATCCCCAGTCGTCAATCTTCAATCCTCAATGCTCAATCCTCAATCCTCAATCCTCGATCTTCAATCCTAAATACTCAATCTTCAATCCTCAATCCTCAATCCTCATTCCTCAATACTCAATCCTCAATCTTCAATTCTCAATACTCAATCATCAATCATCAGACCTCAAACATCAATACTCAACCCTCAGTTCTCGTCCTCGGTCACAACACTCAATCCTCAATCCTCAATCTTCAATCATCAATATTCAATCTTCAATCCTCAATCCTCAATCGTCAATCCTCAATCCTCAATGTTCAATACGCAATACCCAATCCTCAATCTTCAATCATCAATCCTCAATTCTCGATCCTCAATCCTCAATCCTCAGACCTCAAACATCAACACTAAACCCTCAGTCCTCGTCCTCAATCCACAACCCTCAATCCTCAATCCTCAATATTCCCTCATCAATATTCAATCTTCAATCTTCAATCCTCAATCCTCAATCGTCAATCCTCAATCCTCAATGTTCCGCAGTACCCAATCCTCAGTCTTCAATCCTCAATCCTCGATACTCAATCCTCAATCCTCAACCCTCAATACGCAACCATCAATCCTCAATTCTCAATACTCAATAGAATATCCTGAATTCTCAGGATTCAATCCACAAACATCTATCCTCAACCCTAAGCCCTCATCCTCAATCCTCAATCCTCAATCCTCAATCCTCGATATTCAATCCTCAATACTTAATCTTCAATCCTCAATCCTCAATCCTCAATCCTCAATCCTCAATCCTCAAGCGTCAGTCCTCAATCCTCAATCCCCAAACCTCAATTCTCAGTCCTCAAACTTCAATTCCGAATCCTCAATCCTGAATCCACAATCCCCAATCCTCAATCTTCAATCCTCAATCCTCAACCCTCTATCCTCAATCCTCAATCCTCAATCCTCAATCCTCAGTCCCCAATCCTCAATCTTCAATCCTCAATCCTCATTACTCAATCCTCATTCCTCTATCCTCAACCTTCAATCCTCGATACTCAATCCTCAATCCGCAATCCTGAATCCTCAATCCTCAATCCTCTATCCTCAATCATCAATCCTCAATCTTCAATACTCAATCCTCAATCCTCAATCCTCAATCCTCAATACACAACCATCAATCCTCAATTCTCAATCCTCAATCCTCAGTCCTCAGTCCTCAAACCTCAATCTTCAATCCTCAATACCCAATCCTCAATCCTCAATACTCAATCCTCAATCCTCAATCCTCAATCTTCAATTCTCAATACTGAATCTTCAATCCTCAATCCTCAATTCTCAATCCTCAGATCGTCAATCCTCAATCGTCAATCCTCAATCCCCAATCCTCAATCCTCAGTCCTCAAACCTCAATCCCGAATCCTCAATCCTGAATCCTCAATCCCCAATCCTCAATCTTCAATCCTCAATCCTCAATCCTCAATCCTCAATCCTGAATATTCAATCCTCAGTCCCCAATACTCAATCTTCGATCCTCAATCCTCAATACTCAATACTCAATCCTCTGTCCTCAACCATCAATCCTCGATACTCAATCTTCAATACTCAATCCTGAATCCTCGATCCTCAATCCTCTATACTCAATCATCAATCCTCAATCTTCAATACTCAATCCTCAATCCTCAATCCTCAATCCTCAATCCTCAATCCTCAATCCTCAAGCGTCAATCCTCAATCCTCAATACACAACAATCAATCCTCAATTCTCAATCCTCAATCCTCAGTCCTCAGTCCTCAAACCTCAATCCTCAACCCTCAGCCCTCATCCTCGATCCTCAATCCTGAATCCTCAATCTTCAGCCCTCAGTCCTCAACAATCAGTTGTCAATCCTCAATCCTCAATAGAATATCCTCAATTCACAGATTTCAATACTCAATCCCCAACCTTCAATCTTCAAATCTCAATCCACAAACATCAATTCTCATCACTCAACCCTCAACACTCAGTCCTCAATCTTCAATCCTCAATCCTCAATCCTCAATCTTCAATTCTCAATACTGAATCTTCAATCCTCAATCCTCAATTCTCAATCCTCAATCCTTAATCCTCAATCGTCAATCCTCAATCCCCAATCCTCAACCTTCAATCCTCAATCCTCAATCCTCAATCCCCAATCCTCAATCTTCAATCCTCAATACTGAATCTTCAATCCTCGATTCCCAATCCTCAATCCTTGATCCTCAACCCTCAATCCTCAATCTTCAATCCTCAATACTCAATTTTCAATCCTCAATCCTCAATCCTCAATCCTCAATCCGCAATCCTCAATTCTCAATCCTCTATCCTCAGTCCTCAGACCTCAAACATCAATACTCAACCCTCAGTCCTCGTCCTCAATCCACAACCCTCAATCCTCAATCCTCAACATTCAATCATCAATATTCAATCTTCAATCCTCAATCCTCAATACTCAATCCTCAATCCTCAATCCTCAATGTTCAATCCTGAATCCTCAATCATCAATCCTCAATCCTCAATCCTCAATCGTCAGTCTTCAATTGTCAATACTCAATCTTCAATCCTCAATCCCCAGTCCTCAATCTTCAACCCTCAATGCTCAATCCTCAATCCTCAATCCTCAATCTTCAATCCTCAATACTCAATCTTCAATCCCCAATCCTCAATCCTCATTTCTCAATACTCAATCCTCAATCATCAATCCTCAATCTTCAATACTCAATCCTTAATCCTCAATCCTCAATCCTCAATACTCAACCATCAATCCTCAATTCTCAATACTCAATGGAATATCCTGAATTCTCAGGATTCAATACACAAACATCTATCCTGAACCCTCAGCCCTCATCCTCAATCCTCAATCCTCAATCCTCAATCCTCAATATTCAATCCTCAATACTCAATCTTCAATCCTCAATCCTCAATCCTCAATCGTCAATCCTCAATCCTCAATCCTCAAGCGTCAATGCTCAATCCTCAATCCCCAAACCTCAATCCTCAGTCCTCAAACCTCAATCCCGAATCCTCAATCCTGAATCCTCAATCCCCAATCCTCAATCTTCAATCCTCAATCCTCAATCCTCAATCCTCAATCCTCAATCCTCAATCCTCGATCCTCAATCTCCAATCCTCAGTCCCCAATCCTCAATCTTCAATCCTCAATCCTCAACACTCAATCCTCAATCCTCTATCCTCAACCTCCAATCCTCGATACTCAATCTTCAATCCTCAATCCTGAATCCTCAATCCTCAATCCTCAATCCTCAACCATCAATCTTCGATCCTCAATCCTCAATCCTCAATATTCAACACACAACCCTCAACTACCAATCCTCAATACTCAACCATCAATCCTCAATTCCCTATACTCAATAGAATATCCTGAATTCTCATGGTTCAGTACTCAATCCACAATATTCAATAATCAAATCTCAATCCTCAAACCTCAATCCCGAATCCTCAATCCTGAATCCTCAATCTCCAGTCCTCAATCTTCAATCATCAATCCTCGATCCTCATTCTTCAATCCTCAATACCCAATCCTCAATCTTCAATCCTCAATCCTCAATCATCAATTCTCAATTCTCAATCCTCAGCCTTCAATCCTCAGACCTCAAACATCAATGCTCAACCCTCAGTCCTCGTCCTCAATCCACAACCCTCAATCCTCAATCCTCAATCTTCAATCATCAATATTCAATCTTCAATACTCAATCCTCAATCCTCAATCCTCAATCCTCAATCCTCAATGTTCAATCCGCAACACCCAATCCTCAATCTTCAATGATCAATCCTCAATCCTCAATCCTCAATCCTCAATCCTCAATCCTCAGTCCTCAAACCTCAAACCTTAATCCTCAACCCTGGATCCTCAATCTTCAGCCCTCAGTCCTCAACAATCAGTTGTCAATCCTAAATCCTCAATAGAATATCCTCAATTCACAGATTTCAATACTAAATACTCAATCTGCAATCTTCCAACCTCTATCCACAAACATCGATTCTCATCACTCAACCCTCAACACTCAGTCCTCAACGTTCAATCCTCGATCCTCAATTCTCAATCTTCAATCCTCAATACTGAATCTTCAATCCTCAATCATCAATCCTCAATCCTCAATCCTCAATCCTCAATCTTCAATCCTCAATCTTCAATCCTCAATACTCAATCTTCAATCCTCAATCCTGAATCCTCAATCCTCAATCCTCTATCCTCAATCATCAATCCTCAATCTTCAATACTCAATCCTCAATTCTCAATCCTCAATCCTCAATACTCAATCCTCAATCCTCAATCCTCAATCCTCAGACCTCAAACATCAATACTCAACCCTCAATGTTCAATCCGCAGTACCCAATCCTCGATCTTCATTCCTCAATCCTCAATACTCAATCTTCAATACTCAATCCTCAACCCTCAATCCTCAATCCTCAATCCTCAATCCTCAATCTTCAATCCTCAATACTCAGTCTTCAATCCTCAATCCTCAATCCTCAATCCTCAATCCTCAATCCTCATTCTTCAATCCTCAATCCTCAATCCTCAATCTTCAATCCTCAATACTCAATATTCAATCTTCAATCCCCAATCCTCAATCCTCAATCCTCAATCCTCAATTCTCAATCCTCAGTCCACAATCCTCAGACCTCAAACATCAATACTCAACCCTCAGTCCTCGTCCTCAATCCACAACACTCAATCCTCAATCCTCAACATTCAATCATCAATATTCAATCTTCAATCCTCAATCATCAATCCTCAATCCTCAATCATCAATCCGCAATGTTCCGCAGTTCCGAATCCTCAATCTTCAATCCTCGATCCTCAATACTCAATCCTCAATCCTCAATCCTCAATGCTCAATCCTCAATCCACAATCCTCAATCTTCAATCCTCAAAACTCAATCTTCAATCCTGAATCCTCAATCATCAATCCTCAATTCTGCAATCCTCAATCGTCAGTCTTCAACCCTCAATACTCAATCTTCAATCCTCAATCCCCAGTCGTCAATCTTCAATCCTCAATGCTCAATCCTCAATCCTCAATCCTCGATCATCAATCCTAAATACTCAATATTCAATCCTCAATCCTCAATCCTCATTCCTCAATACTCAATCCTCAATCCTCAATCCTCAATCTTCAATCCTCAATACACGATCTTCAATCCTCAATCCTCAATCCTCATTCCTCAATACTCAATCCTCAATCATCAATCCTCAATCTTCAATACTCAATCCTCAATCCTCAATCCTCAATCCTCAATACTCAACCATCAATCCTCAATTCTCAATACTCAATGGAATATCCTGAATTCTCAGGATTCAATACACAAACATCTATCCTCAACCCTCAGCCCTCATCCACAATCCTCAATCCTCAATCCTCAATCCTCAATCCTCAATCCTCAATGTTCAATCCGCAATACCCAATCCTCAATCTTCAATGATCAATCCTCAATCCTCAATCCTCAACCCTCAATCCTCAATCCTCAGTCCTCACACCTCAAACCTTAATCCTCAACCCTGGATCCTCAATCTTCAGCCGTCAGTCCTCAACAATCAGCTGTCAATCCTAAATCCTCAATAGAATATCCTCAATTCACAGATTTCAATACTCAATACTCAATCTGCAATCTTCCAACCTCTATCCACAAACATCGATTCTCATCACGCAACCCTCAACACTCAGTCCTCAACGTTCAATCCTCAATCCTCAATTCTCAATCTTCAATCCTCAATACTGAATCTTCAATCCTCAATCATCAATCCTCAATCCTCAATACTCAATCCTCAATCTTCAATCCTCAGTCCACAATCCTCAATCTTCAATCCTCAATACTCAATCTTCAATCTTCAATTCTCAATCCTCAATCCTCAATCCTCAATCCTCATTCTTCAATCCTCAATACCCAATCCTCAATCTTCAATCCTCAATCCTCAATCCTCAATTCTCAATTCTCAATCCTCAATCCTCAATCCTCAATTCTCAATCCTCAATCCTCAATCCTCAGACCTCAAACATCAATACTCAACCCTCAATGTTCAATCCGCAGTACCCAATCCTCAATCCTCAATCCTGAATCCTCAATCCTCAATACTCAATCCTCTATCCTCAATCATCAATCCTCAATCTTCAATACTCAATCCTCAATCCTCAATCCTCAATCCTCAATCCTCAATCCTCAATCCTCAATCCTCATTCTTCAATCCTCAATCCTCAATCCTCAATGTTCAATCCGCAGTACCCAATCCTCAATATTCAATCCTCAATCCTCAATCCTCAATCTTCAATCCTCAATACTCAATCTTCAATCCTCAATCCTCAATCCTCAATCCTGAATCCTCAATCCTCAATCATCAATCCTCAATCTTCTATACTTAATCCTCAATACTCAACCATCAATCCTGAATCCTCAAACCTAAATCCTCTATCCTCAATCATCAATCCTCAATCTTCAATACTCAATCCTCAATCCTCAATCCTCAATCCTCAATACACAACCATCAACCCTCAATTCTCAATCCTCAATCCTCAGTCCTCAGTCCTCAAACGTCAATCCTCAACCCTCAGCCCTCATCCTCGATCCTCAATCCTGAATCCTCAATCTTCAGCCCTCAGTCCTCAACAATCAGTTGTCTATCCTCAATCCTCAATAGAATATCCTCAATTCACAGATTTCAATACTCAATACCCAACCTTCAATCTTCAAATCTCAATCCACAAACGTCAATTCTCATCACTCAACCCTCAACACTCAGTCCTCAATCCTCAATTCTCAATATTCAACACAACACCCTCAACCACCAATCCTCATTACTCAACCATCAATCCTTAATTCTCAATACTCAATAGAATAACCTGAATTCTCATGGTTCAGTACTAAATCCACAATATTCAATAATCAAATCTCAATCCTCAATCCTCAATCCCGAATCCTCAATCCTGAATCCCCAATCTCCAGTCCTCAATGTTCAATCATCAATCCTCAATCCTCATTCTTCAATCCTCAATACCCATTCCTCAATCTTCAATCCTCAATCCTCAATCATCAATTCTCAATTCTCAATCCTCAGCCTTCAATTCTCAAACCTCAAACATCAATGCTCAACCCTCAGTCCTCGTCCTCAATCCACAACCCTCAATCCTCAATCCTCAATCTTCAATCATCAATATTCAATCTTCAATACTCAATCCTCAATCCTCAATCCTCAATCCTCAATCCTCAATCCTCAATCCTCAAGCGTCAATCCTCAATCCTCAATCGCCAAACCTCAATCCTCAGTCCTCGAACCTCAATCCCGAATCCTCAATCCTGAATCCTCAATCCCCAATCCTGAATCTTCAATCCTCAATCCTCAATCCTCAATCCTCAATCCTCAATCCTCAATCTTCAATCCTCAGTCCCCAATCCTGAATCTTCAATCCTCAATCCTCAATACTCAATCCTCAATCCTCTATCCTCAACCTTCAATCCTCGATACTCAATCTTCAATCCTCAATCCTGAATCCTCAATCCTCAATCCTCAATCCTCAACCATCAATCTTCGATCCTCAATCCTCAATCCTCAATATTCAACACACAACCGTCAACCATCAATCCTCAATACTCAACCATCAATCCTCAATTCCCATTACTCAATAGAGTATCCTGAATTCTCATGGTTCAACACTCAATCCCCAATCTTCAATCTTCAAATCACAATACACAGACATCAATTCTCATCACTCAACGCTCAACACTTGGTCCTCAATCATCAATCCTCAATCCTCAGTCCTCAATCATCAATCCTCAATACTCAATCTTCAATCTTCAATCTTCAATCCTCAATACTCAATCTTCAATCCTCAATCCTCGATCCTCAATCCTCAATCCTCATTCTTCAATCCTCAATACCCAATCCTCAATCTTCAATCCTCAATCCTCAATACTCAATTCTCAATTCTCAATTCTCAATCCTCAATCCTCAATCCTCAATCCTCAATCCTCAATCCTCAATCCTCAGACCTCAAACATCAATACTCAACCCTCAATGTTCAATCCGCAGTACCCAATCCTCGATCTTCATTCCTCAATCCTCAATACTCAATCGTCAATCCTCAATCCTCAATGTTCCGCAGTACCCAATCCTCAGTCTTCAATCCTCAATCCTCGATACTCAATCCTCAATCCTCAACCCTCAATACGCAACCATCAATCCTCAATTCTCAATACTCAATAGAATATCCTGAATTCTCAGGATTCAATCCACAAACATCTATCCTCAACCCTAAGCCCTCATCCTCAATCCTCAATCCTCAATCCTCAATCCTCGATATTCAATCCTCAATACTCAATCTTCAATCCTCAATCCTCAATCCTCAATCCTCAATCCTCAATCCTCAATCCTCAAGCGTCAATCCTCAATCCTCAATCCCCAAACCTCAATTCTCAGTCCTCAAACTTCAATTCCGAATCCTCAATCCTGAATCCACAATCCCCAATCCTCAATCTTCAATCCTCAATCCTCAATCCTCTATCCTCAATCCTCAATACTCAATCCTCAATCCTCAGTCCCCAATCCTCAATCTTCAATCCTCAATCCTCAATACTCAATCCTCATTCCTCTATCCTCAACCTTCAATCCTCGATACTCAATCCTCAATCCGCAATCCTCAATCTTCAATTCTCAATACTGAATCTTCAATCCTCAATCCTCAATTCTCGATCCTCAGATCGTCAATCCTCAATCGTCAATCCTCAATCCCCAATCCTCAATCCTCAGTCCTCAAACCTCAATCCCGAATCCTCAATCCTGAATCCTCAATCCCCAATCCTCAATCTTCAATCCTCAATCCTCAATCCTCAATCCTCAATCCTGAATATTCAATCCTCAGTCCCCAATACTCAATCTTCGATCCTCAATCCTCAATACTCAATACTCAATCCTCTGTCCTCAACCATCAATCCTCGATACTCAATCTTCAATACTCAATCCTGAATCCTCGATCCTCAATCCTCTATACTCAATCATCAATCCTCAATCTTCAATACTCAATCCTCAATCCTCAATCCTCAATCCTCAATCCTCAATCCTCAATCCTCAAGCGTCAATCCTCAATCCTCAATACACAACAATCAATCCTCAATTCTCAATCCTCAATCCTCAGTCCTCAGTCCTCAAACCTCAATCCTCAACCCTCAGCCCTCATCCTCGATCCTCAATCCTGAATCCTCAATCTTCAGCCCTCAGTCCTCAACAATCAGTTGTCAATCCTCAATCCTCAATAGAATATCCTCAATTCACAGATTTCAATACTCAATCCCCAACCTTCAATCTTCAAATCTCAATCCACAAACATCAATTCTCATCACTCAACCCTCAACACTCAGTCCTCAATCTTCAATCCTCAATCCTCAATCCTCAATCTTCAATTCTCAATACTGAATCTTCAATCCTCAATCCTCAATTCTCAATCCTCAATCCTTAATCCTCAATCGTCAATCCTCAATCCCCAATCCTCAACCTTCAATCCTCAATCCTCAATCCTCAATCCCCAATCCTCAATCTTCAATCCTCAATACTGAATCTTCAATCCTCGATTCCCAATCCTCAATCCTTGATCCTCAACCCTCAATCCTCAATCTTCAATCCTCAATACTCAATTTTCAATCCTCAATCCTCAATCCTCAATCCGCAATCCTCAATTCTCAATCCTCTATCCTCAGTCCTCAGACCTCAAACATCAATACTCAACCCTCAGTCCTCGTCCTCAATCCACAACCCTCAATCCTCAATCCTCAATATTCAATCATCAATATTCAATCTTCAATCCTCAATCCTCAATACTCAATCCTCAATCCTCAATCCTCCATGTTCAATCCTGAATCCTCAATCATCAATCCTCAATCCTCAATCCTCAATCGTCAGTCTTCAATTGTCAATACTCAATCTTCAATCCTCAATCCCCAGTCCTCAATCTTCAACCCTCAATGCTCAATCCTCAATCCTCAATCCTCAATCTTCAATCCTCAATACTCAATCTTCAATCCCCAATCCTCAATCCTCATTTCTCAATACTCAATCCTCAATCATCAATCCTCAATCTTCAATACTCAATCCTTAATCCTCAATCCTCAATCCTCAATACTCAACCATCAATCCTCAATTCTCAATACTCAATGGAATATCCTGAATTCTCAGGATTCAATACACAAACATCTATCCTGAACCCTCAGCCCTCATCCTCAATCCTCAATCCTCAATCCTCAATCCTCAATATTCAATCCTCAATACTCAATCTTCAATCCTCAATCCTCAATCCTCAATCGTCAATCCTCAATCCTCAATCCTCAAGCGTCAATGCTCAATCCTCAATCCCCAAACCTCAATCCTCAGTCCTCAAACCTCAATCCCGAATCCTCAATCCTGAATCCTCAATCCCCAATCCTCAATCTTCAATCCTCAATCCTCAATCCTCAATCCTCAATCCTCGATCCTCAATCTCCAATCCTCAGTCCCCAATCCTCAATCTTCAATCCTCAATCCTCAACACTCAATCCTCAATCCTCTATCCTCAACCTCCAATCCTCGATACTCAATCTTCAATCCTCAATCCTGAATCCTCAATCCTCAATCCTCAATCCTCAACCATCAATCTTCGATCCTCAATCCTCAATCCTCAATATTCAACACACAACCCTCAACTACCAATCCTCAATACTCAACCATCAATCCTCAATTCCCTATACTCAATAGAATGTCCTGAATTCTCATGGTTCAGTACTCAATCCACAATATTCAATAATCAAATCTCAATCCTCAAACCTCAATCCCGAATCCTCAATCCTGAATCCTCAATCTCCAGTCCTCAATCTTCAATCATCAATCCTCGATCCTCATTCTTCAATCCTCAATACCCAATCCTCAATCTTCAATCCTCAATCCTCAATCATCAATTCTCAATTCTCAATCCTCAGCCTTCAATCCTCAGACCTCAAACATCAATGCTCAACCCTCAGTCCTCGTCCTCAATCCACAACCCTCAATCCTCAATCCTCAATCTTCAATCATCAATATTCAATCTTCAATACTCAATCCTCAATCCTCAATCCTCAATCCTCAATCCTCAATGTTCAATCCGCAACACCCAATCCTCAATCTTCAATGATCAATCCTCAATCCTCAATCCTCAATCCTCAATCCTCAATCCTCAGTCCTCAAACCTCAAACCTTAATCCTCAACCCTGGATCCTCAATCTTCAGCCCTCAGTCCTCAACAATCAGTTGTCAATCCTAAATCCTCAATAGAATATCCTCAATTCACAGATTTCAATACTAAATACTCAATCTGCAATCTTCCAACCTCTATCCACAAACATCGATTCTCATCACTCAACCCTCAACACTCAGTCCTCAACGTTCAATCCTCGATCCTCAATTCTCAATCTTCAATCCTCAATACTGAATCTTCAATCCTCAATCATCAATCCTCAATCCTCAATCCTCAATCCTCAATCTTCAATCCTCAATCTTCAATCCTCAATACTCAATCTTCAATCCTCAATCCTGAATCCTCAATCCTCAATCCTCTATCCTCAATCATCAATCCTCAATCTTCAATACTCAATCCTCAATCCTCAATCCTCAATCCTCAATACTCAATCCTCAATCCTCAATCCTCAATCCTCAGACCTCAAACATCAATACTCAACCCTCAATGTTCAATCCGCAGTACCCAATCCTCGATCTTCATTCCTCAATCCTCAATACTCAATCTTCAATACTCAATCCTCAACCCTCAATCCTCAATCCTCAATCCTCAATCCTCAATCTTCAATCCTCAATACTCAGTCTTCAATCCTCAATCCTCAATCCTCAATCCTCAATCCTCAATCCTCAATCCTCATTCTTCAATCCTCAATCCTCAATCCTCAATCTTCAATCCTCAATACTCAATATTCAATCTTCAATCCTCAATCCTCAATCCTCAATCCTCAATCCTCAATTCTCAATCCTCAGTCCACAATCCTCAGACCTCAAACATCAATACTCAACCCTCAGTCCTCGTCCTCAATCCACAACACTCAATCCTCAATCCTCAACATTCAATCATCAATATTCAATCTTCAATCCTCAATCATCAATCCTCAATCCTCAATCATCAATCCGCAATGTTCCGCAGTTCCGAATCCTCAATCTTCAATCCTCGATCCTCAATACTCAATCCTCAATCCTCAATCCTCAATGCTCAATCCTCAATCCACAATCCTCAATCTTCAATCCTCAAAACTCAATCTTCAATCCTGAGTCCTCAATCATCAATCCTCAATTCTGCAATCCTCAATCGTCAGTCTTCAACCCTCAATACTCAATCTTCAATCCTCAATCCCCAGTCGTCAATCTTCAATCCTCAATGCTCAATCCTCAATCCTCAATCCTCGATCATCAATCCTAAATACTCAATCTTCAATCCTCAATCCTCAATCCTCATTCCTCAATACTCAATCCTCAATCCTCAATCCTCAATCTTCAATCCTCAATACACGATCTTCAATCCTCAATCCTCAATCCTCATTCCTCAATACTCAATCCTCAATCATCAATCCTCAATCTTCAATACTCAATCCTCAATCCTCAATCCTCAATCCTCAATACTCAACCATCAATCCTCAATTCTCAATACTCAATGGAATATCCTGAATTCTCAGGATTCAATACACAAACATCTATCCTCAACCCTCAGCCCTCATCCACAATCCTCAATCCTCAATCCTCTATCCTCAATCATCATTCCTCAATCTTCAATACTCAATCCTCAATCCTCAATCCTCAATCCTCAATGCACAACCATCAACCCTCAATTCTCAATCCTCAATCCTCAGTCCTCAGTCCCCAAACGTCAATCCTCAACCCTCAGCCCTCATCCTCGATCCTCAATCCTGAATCCTCAATCTTCAGCCCTCAGTCCTCAACAATCAGTTGTCAATCCTCAATCCTCAATAGAATATCCTCAATTCACAGATTTCAATACTCAATACCCAACCTTCAATCTTCAAATCTCAATCCACAAACGTCAATTCTCATCACTCAACCCTCAACACTCAGTCCTCAATCCTCAATCCTCAATATTCAACACAACACCCTCAACCACCAATCCTCATTACTCAACCATCAATCCTTAATTCTCAATACTCAATAGAATAACCTGAATTCTCATGGTTCAGTACTAAATCCACAATATTCAATAATCAAATCTCAATCCTCAAACCTCAATCCCGAATCCTCAATCCTGAATCCCCAATCTCCAGTCCTCAATGTTCAATCATCAATCCTCAATCCTCATTCTTCAATCCTCAATACCCAATCCTCAATCTTCAATCCTCAATCCTCAATCATCAATTCTCAATTCTCAATCCTCAGCCTTCAATCCTCAGACCTCAAACATCAATGCTCAACCCTCAGTCCTCGTCCTCAATCCACAACCCTCAATCCTCAATCCTCAATCTTCAATCATCAATATTCAATCTTCAATACTCAATCCTCAATCCTCAATCCTCAATCCTCAATCCTCAATGTTCAATCCGCAATACCCAATCCTCAATCTTCAATGATCAATCCTCAATCCTCAATCCTCAACCCTCAATCCTCAATCCTCAGTCCTCACACCTCAAACCTTAATCCTCAACCCTGGATCCTCAATCTTCAGCCGTCAGTCCTCAACAATCAGCTGTCAATCCTAAATCCTCAATAGAATATCCTCAATTCACAGATTTCAATACTCAATACTCAATCTGCAATCTTCCAACCTCTATCCACAAACATCGATTCTCATCACGCAACCCTCAACACTCAGTCCTCAACGTTCAATCCTCAATCCTCAATTCTCAATCTTCAATCCTCAATACTGAATCTTCAATCCTCAATCATCAATCCTCAATCCTCAATACTCAATCCTCAATCTTCAATCCTCAGTCCACAATCCTCAATCTTCAATCCTCAATACTCAATCTTCAATCTTCAATTCTCAATCCTCAATCCTCAATCCTCAATCCTCATTCTTCAATCCTCAATACCCAATCCTCAATCTTCAATCCTCAATCCTCAATCCTCAATTCTCAATTCTCAATCCTCAATCCTCAATCCTCAATTCTCAATCCTCAATCCTCAATCCTCAGACCTCAAACATCAATACTCAACCCTCAATGTTCAAGCCGCAGTACCCAATCCTCAATCCTCAATCCTGAATCCTCAATCCTCAATACTCAATCCTCTATCCTCAATCATCAATCCTCAATCTTCAATACTCAATCCTCAATCCTCAATCCTCAATCCTCAATCCTCAATCCTCAATCCTCAATCCTCATTCTTCAATCCTCAATCCTCAATCCTCAATGTTCAATCCGCAGTACCCAATCCTCAATATTCAATCCTCAATCCTCAATCCTCAATCCTCAATCTTCAATCCTCAATACTCAATCTTCAATCCTCAATCCTCAATCCTCAATCCTGAATCCTCAATCCTCAATCATCAATCCTCAATCTTCAATACTTAATCCTCAATACTCAACCATCAATCCTGAATCCTCAAACCTAAATCCTCTATCCTCAATCATCAATCCTCAATCTTCAATACTCAATCCTCAATCCTCAATCCTCAATCCTCAATACACAACCATCAACCCTCAATTCTCAATCCTCAATCCTCAGTCCTCAGTCCTCAAACGTCAATCCTCAACCCTCAGCCCTCATCCTCGATCCTCAATCCTGAATCCTCAATCTTCAGCCCTCAGTCCTCAACAATCAGTTGTCTATCCTCAATCCTCAATAGAATATCCTCAATTCACAGATTTCAATACTCAATACCCAACCTTCAATCTTCAAATCTCAATCCACAAACGTCAATTCTCATCACTCAACCCTCAACACTCAGTCCTCAATCCTCAATCCTCAATATTCAACACAACACCCTCAACCACCAATCCTCGTTACTCAACCATCAATCCTTAATTCTCAATACTCAATAGAATAACCTGAATTCTCATGGTTCAGTACTCAATCCACAATATTCAATAATCAAATCTCAATCCTCAAACCTCAATCCCGAATCCTCAATCCTGAATCCTCAATCTCCAGTCCTCAATCTTGAATCATCAATCCTCAATCCTCATTCTTCAATCCTCAATACCCAACCCTCAATCTTCAATCCTCAATCCTCAATCATCAATTCTCAATTCTCAATCCTCAGCCTTCAATCCTCAGACCTCAAACATCAATGCTCAACCCTCAGTCGTCGTCCTCAATCCACAACCCTCAATCCTCAATCCACAATCTTCAATCATCAATATTCAATCTTCAATACTCAATCCTCAATCCTCAATCCTCAATCCTCAATCCTCAATGTTCAATCCGCAACACCCAATCCTCAATCTTCAATGATCAATCCTCAATCCTCAATCCTCAATCCTCAATCCTCAATCCTCAGTCCTCGACCTCAAACCTTAATCCTCAACCCTGGATCCTCAATCTTCAGCCCTCAGTCCTCAACAATCAGTTGTCAATCCTAAATCCTCAATAGAATATCCTCAATTCACAGATCTCAATACTCAATACTCAATCTGCAATCTTCCAACCTCTATCCACAAACATCGATTCTCATCACTCAACCCTCAACACTCAGTCCTCAACGTTCAATCCTCAATCCTCAATTCTCAATCTTCAATCCTCAATACTGAATCTTCAATCGTCAATCATCAATCCTCAATCCTCAATCCTCAATCCTCAATCTTCAATCCTCAATCTTCAATCCTCAATCTTCAATCCTCAATACTCAATCTTCAATCCTCAATCCTGAATCCTCAATCCTCAATCCTCTATCCTCAATCATCAATCCTCAATCTTCAATACTCAATCCTCAATCCTCAATCCTCAATCCTCAATACTCAATCTTCAATCCTCAATCGTCAATCCTCAATCCTCAATCGTTACTCTTCAATACTCAATCCTCAATCTTCAATCTTCAATTCTCAATACTCAATCTTCAATCCTCAATCCTCGATCCTCAATCCTCAATCCTCATTCTTCAATCCTCAATACCCAATCCTCAATCTTCAATCCTCAATCCTCAATACTCAATTCTCAATTCTCAATCCTCAATCCTCAATCCTCAATCCTCAATCCTCAATCCTCAATCCTCAGACCTCAAACATCAATACTCAACCCTCAATGTTCAATCCGCAGTACCCAATCCTCGATCTTCATTCCTCAATCCTCAATACTCAATCTTCAATACTCAATCCTCAACCCTCAATCCTCAATCCTCAATCCTCAATCCTCAATCTTCAATCCTCAATACTCAGTCTTCAATCCTCAATCCTCAATCCTCAATTCTCAATCCTCAATCCTCATTCTTCAATCCTCAATCCTCAATCCTCAATCTTCAATCCTCAATACTCAATATTCACTCTTCAATCCTCAATCCTCAATCCTCAATCCTCAATCCTCAATTCTCAAACCTCAGTCCACAATCCTCAGACCTCAAACATCAATACTCAACCCTCAGTCCTCGTCCTCAATCCACAACACTCAATCCTCAATCCTCAACATTCAATCATCAATATTCAATCTTCAATCCTCAATCATCAATCCTCAATCCTCAATCATCAATCCGCAATGTTCCGCAGTACCGAATCCTCAATCTTCAATCCTAGATCCTCAATACTCAATCCTCAATCCTCAATCCTCAATGCTCAATCCTCAATCCACAATCCTCAATCTTCAATCCTCAAAACTCAATCTTCAATCCTGAATCCTCAATCATCAATCCTCAATTCTGCAATCCTCAATCGTCAGTCTTCAACCCTCAATACTCAATCTACAATCCTCAATCCCCAGTCGTCAATCTTCAATCCTCAATGCTCAATCCTCAATCCTCAATCCTCGATCTTCAATCCTAAATACTCAATCTTCAATCCTCAATCCTCAATCCTCATTCCTCAATACTCAATCCTCAATCCTCAATCCTCAATCCTCAATCTTCAATCCTCAATACTCGATCTTCAATCCTCAATCCTCAATCCTCATTCCTCAATACTCAATCCTCAATCATCAATCCTCAATCTTCAATACTCAATCCTCAATCCTCAATCCTCAATCCTCAATACTCAACCATCAATCCTCAATTCTCAATACTCAATGGAATATCCTGAATTCTCAGGATTCAAAACACAAACATCTATCCTCAACCCTCAGCCCTCATCCTCAATCCTCAATCCTCAATCATCAATTCTCAATTCTCAATCCTCAGCCTTCAATCCTCAGACCTCAAACATCAATGCTCAACCCTCAGTCCTCGTCCTCAATCCACAACCCTCAATCCTCAATCCTCAATCTTCAATCATCAATATTCAATCTTCAATACTCAATCCTCAATCCTCAATCCTCAATCCTCAATCCTCAATGTTCAATCCGCAATACCCAATCCTCAATCTTCAATGATCAATCCTCAATCCTCAATCCTCGACCCTCAATCCTCAATCCTCAGTCCTCACACCTCAAACCTTAATCCTCAACCCTGGATCCTCAATCTTCAGCCGTCAGTCCTCAACAATCAGATGTCAATCCTAAATCCTCAATAGAATATCCTCAATTCACAGATTTCAATACTCAATACTCAATCTGCAATCTTCCAACCTCTATCCACAAACATCGATTCTCATCACTCAACCCTCAACACTCAGTCCTCAACGTTCAATCCTCAATCCTCAATTCTCAATCTTCAATCCTCAATACTGAATCTTCAATCCTCAATCATCAATCCTCAATCCTCAATACTCAATCCTCAATCTTCAATCCTCAGTCCACAATCCTCAATCTTCAATCCTCAATACCCAATCCTCAATCTTCAATCCTCAATCCTCAATCCTCAATTCTCAATTCTCAATCCTCAATCCTCAATCCTCAATTCTCAATCCTCAATCCTCAATCCTCAGACCTCAAACATCAATACTCAACCCTCAATGTTCAATCCGCAGTACCCAATCCTCAATATTCAATCCTCAATCCTCAATCCTCAATCCTCAATCTTCAATCCTCAATACTCAATCTACAATCCTCAATCCTCAATCCTCAATCCTGAATCCTCAATCCTCAATCATCAATCCTCAATCTTCAATACTCAATCCTCAATACTCAACCATCAATCCTGAATCCTCAAACCTCAATCCTCTATCCTCAATCATCAATCCTCAATCTTCAATACTCAATCCTCAATCCTCAATCCTCAATCCTCAATACACAACCATCAATCCTCAATTCTCAATCCTCAATCCTCAATCTTCAATCCTCAGTCCTCAATACACAACCATCAACCCTCAATTCTCAATACTCAATAGAAAATCCTGAATGCTCAGGATTCAATAGTCAAACATCAATTCTCAAGCCTCAGCCCTCATCCTCAATCCTCAATCCTCAATCCTCAATCCTCAATCCTCAATCCTCAATCCTCAATCCTCAATGCTCAGTCCTCAAACCTCAATCCTGAATCCTCAATACTGAATCCTCAACCTTCAGCACTCAGTTCTCAACAATCAGTTGTCAGTCCTCAATCGTCAATAGAATATCATCAATTCACAGTTTTCAATACGCAATACTCAATCTGCAATCTTCAAATCTCTATCCACAAACATCAATTCTCATCACTCAACCCTCAACACTCAGTCCCCAATCCTCAATCTTCAGTCCTCAATCCTCATTCCCCAATCCACAATCCTCAATCTTCAATACTCAATACTCAATCCTCAATCCTCAATCATCAATATTCAATCCTCAATACTCAATCTTCAATCCTCAATCCTCAATCCTCAATCCTCAATCCTCAATCCTCAATCCTCAAGCGTCAATCCTCAATCCTCAATCCCCAAACCTCAATCCTCAGTCCTCAAACCTCAATCCCGAATCCTCAATCCTGAATCCTCAATCCCCAATCCTCAATCTTCAATCCTCAATCCTCAATCCTCAATCCTCAATCCTGAATCTTCAATCCTCAGTCTCCAATACTCTATCTTCAATCCTCAATCCTCAATACTCAATACTCAATCCTCTATCCTCAACCTTCAATCCTCGATACTCAATCTTCAATACTCAATCCTGAATCCTCGATCCTCAATCCTCTATCCTCAATCATCAATCCTGAATCTTCAATACTCAATCCTCAATCCTCAATCCTCAATCCTCAATCCTCAATCCTCGATCCTCAATCCTCAATCCTCATTCTTCAATCCTCAATACCCAATCCTCAATCTTCAATCCTCAATCCTCAATACTCAATTCTCAATTCTCAATCCTCAATCCTCAATCCTCAATCCTCAATCCTCAATCCTCAATCCTCAGACCTCAAACATCAATACTCAACCCTCAATGTTCAATCCGCAGTACCCAATCCTCGATCTTCATTCCTCAATCCTCAATACTCAATCTTCAATACTCAATCCTCAACCCTCAATCCTCAATCCTCAATCCTCAATCCTCAATCTTCAATCCTCAATACTCAGTCTTCAATCCTCAATCCTCAATCCTCAATCCTCAATCCTCAATCCTCATTCTTCAATCCTCAATCCTCAATCCTCAATCTTCAATCCTCAATACTCAATATTCACTCTTCAATCCTCAATCCTCAATCCTCAATCCTCAATCCTCAATTCTCAATCCTCAGTCCACAATCCTCAGACCTCAAACATCAATACTCAACCCTCAGTCCTCGTCCTCAATCCACAACACTCAATCCTCAATCCTCAACATTCAATCATCAATATTCAATCTTCAATCCTCAATCATCAATCCTCAATCCTCAATCATCAATCCGCAATGTTCCGCAGTACCGAATCCTCAATCTTCAATCCTCGATCCTCAATACTCAATCCTCAATCCTCAATCCTCAATGCTCAATCCTCAATCCACAATCCTCAATCTTCAATCCTCAAAACTCAATCTTCAATCCTGAATCCTCAATCATCAATCCTCAATTCTGCAATCCTCAATCGTCAGTCTTCAACCCTCAATACTCAATCTACAATCCTCAATCCCCAGTCGTCAATCTTCAATCCTCAATGCTCAATCCTCAATCCTCAATCCTCGATCTTCAATCCTAAATACTCAATCTTCAATCCTCAATCCTCAATCCTCATTCCTCAATACTCAATCCTCAATCCTCAATCCTCAATCTTCAATCCTCAATACTCGATCTTCAATCCTCAATCCTCAATCCTCATTCCTCAATACTCAATCCTCAATCATCAATCCTCAATCTTCAATACTCAATCCTCAATCCTCAATCCTCAATCCTCAATACTCAACCATCAATCCTCAATTCTCAATACTCAATGGAATATCCTGAATTCTCAGGATTCAATACACAAACATCTATCCTCAACCCTCAGCCCTCATCCTCAATCCTCAATCCTCAATCCTCAATCCTCAATATTCCATCCTCAATACTCAATCTTCAATCCTCAATCCTCAATCCTCAATCCTCAATCCTCAATCCTCAAGCATCAATCCTCAGTCCTCAATCCCCAAACCTCAATCCTCAGTCCTCAAACCTCAATCCCGAATCCTCAATCCTGAATCCTCAATCCCAAATCCTCAATCTTCAATCCTCAATCCTCAATCCTCAATCCTCAATCCTCAATCCTCAATCTTCAATCCTCAGTCCCCAATCCTCAATCTTCAATCCTCAATCTTCAATCCTCAATCCTCAATACTCTATCCTCAATCCTCAATCCTCAATCCTCAATCCTCAGTCCCCAATCCTCAATCTTCAATCCTCAATCCTCAATACTCAATCCTCAGTCCTCTATCCTCAACCTTGAATCCTCGATACTCAATCCTCAATCCTCAATCCTGAATCCTCAATCCTCAATCCTCTATCCTCAATCATCATTCCTCAATCTTCAATACTCAATCCTCAATCCTCAATCCTCAATCCTCAATACACAACCATCAACCCTCAATTCTCAATCCTCAATCCTCAGTCCTCAGTCCTCAAACGTCAATCCTCAACCCTCAGCCCTCATCCTCGATCCTCAATCCTGAATCCTCAATCTTCAGCCCTCAGTCCTCAACAATCAGTTGTCTATCCTCAATCCTCAATAGAATATCCTCAATTCACAGATTTCAATACTCAATACCCAACCTTCAATCTTCAAATCTCAATCCACAAACGTCAATTCTCATCACTCAACCCTCAACACTCAGTCCTCAATCCTCAATTCTCAATATTCAACACAACACCCTCAACCACCAATCCTCATTACTCAACCATCAATCCTTAATTCTCAATACTCAATAGAATAACCTGAATTCTCATGGTTCAGTACTAAATCCACAATATTCAATAATCAAATCTCAATCCTCAAACCTCAATCCCGAATCCTCAATCCTGAATCCCCAATCTCCAGTCCTCAATGTTCAATCATCAATCCTCAATCCTCATTCTTCAATCCTCAATACCCATTCCTCAATCTTCAATCCTCAATCCTCAATCATCAATTCTCTATTCTCAATCCTCAGCCTTCAATTCTCAAACCTCAAACATCAATGCTCAACCCTCAGTCCTCGTCCTCAATCCACAACCCTCAATCCTCAATCCTCAATCTTCAATCATCAATATTCAATCTTCAATACTCAATCCTCAATCCTCAATCCTCAATCCTCAATCCTCAATCCTCAATCCTCAAGCGTCAATCCTCAATCCTCAATCCCCAAACCTCAATCCTCAGTCCTCGAACCTCAATCCCGAATCCTCAATCCTGAATCCTCAATCCCCAATCCTGAATCTTCAATCCTCAATCCTCAATCCTCAATCCTCAATCCTCAATCCTCAATCTTCAATCCTCAGTCCCCAATCCTGAATCTTCAATCCTCAATCCTCAATACTCAATCCTCAATCCTCTATCCTCAACCTTCAATCCTCGATACTCAATCTTCAATCCTCAATCCTGAATCCTCAATCCTCAATCCTCAATCCTCAACCATCAATCTTCGATCCTCAATCCTCAATCCTCAATATTCAACACACAACCGTCAACCATCAATCCTCAATACTCAACCATCAATTCTCAATTCCCATTACTCAATAGAGTATCCTGAATTCTCATGGTTCAACACTCAATCCCCAATCTTCAATCTTCAAATCACAATACACAGACATCAATTCTCATCACTCAACGCTCAACACTTGGTCCTCAATCATCAATCCTCAATCCTCAGTCCTCAATCATCAATCCTCAATACTCAATCTTCAATCCTCAATCATCAATTCTCAATCCTCAATCCTGAATCCTCAATCGTCAATCCTCAATCGCCAATCCTCAATCTTCAATCCTCAAACCTCAATCCTCAATCCTCAATCCTCAATCCTACATCTTCAATCCTCAATACTCAATCCTCAATCCGCAATCCTCAATTCTCAATCCTCTATTCTCAGTCCTCAGACCTCAAACATCAATACTCAACCCTCAGTCCTCGTCCTCAATCCACAACCCTCAATCCTCAATCCTCAATATTCAATCATCAATATTCAATCTTCAATCCTCAATCCTCAATACTCAAACCTCAATCCTCAATCCTCAATGTTCAATCCTGAATCCTCAGTCATCAATCCTCAATCCTCAATCCTCAATCGTCAGTCTTCAATTGTCAATACTCAATCTTCAATCCTCAATCCCCAGTCCTCAATCTTCAACCCTCAATGCTCAATCCTCAATCCTCAATCCTCAATATTCAATCCTCAATACTCAATCTTCAATCCTCAATCCTCAATCCTCATTTCTCAATACTCAATCCTCAATCATCAATCCTCAATCTTCAATACTCAATCCTTAATCCTCAATCCTCAATACTCAACCATCAATCCTCAATTCTCAATACTCAATGGAATATCCTGAATTCTCAGGATTCAATACACAAACATCTATCCTGAACCCTCAGCCCTCATCCTCAATCCTCAGTCCTCAATCCTCAATCCTCAATATTCAATCCTCAATACTCAATCTTCAATCCTCAATCCTCAATCCTCAATCGTCAATCCTCAATCCTCAATCCTCAAGCGTCAATGCTCAATCCTCAATCCCCAAACCTCAATCCTCAGTCCTCAAACCTCAATCCCGAATCCTCAATCCTGAATCCTCAATCCCCAATCCTCAATCTACAATCCTCAATCCTCAATCCTCAATCCTCAATCCTCAATCCTCAATCTCCAATCCTCAGTCCCCAATCCTCAATCTTCAATCCTCAATCCTCAACACTCAATCCTCAATCCTCTATCCTCAACCTCCAATCCTCAATACTCAATCTTCAATACTCAATCCTCAACCCTCAATCCTCAATCCTCAATCCTCAATCCTCAATCTTCAATCCTCAATACTCAGTCTTCAATCCTCAATCCTCAATCCTCAATTCTCAATCCTCAATCCTCATTCTTCAATCCTCAATCCTCAATCCTCAATCTTCAATCCTCAATACTCAATATTCACTCTTCAATCCTCAATCCTCAATCCTCAATCCTCAATCCTCAATTCTCAATCCTCAGTCCACAATCCTCAGACCTCAAACATCAATACTCAACCCTCAGTCCTCGTCCTCAATCCACAACACTCAATCCTCAATCCTCAATCTTCAATCCTCAATACTCAATCTACAATCCTCAATCCTCAAACCTCAAACCTCAATCCTGAATCCTCAATTCTCAATCATCAATCCTCAATCTTCAATACTCAATCCTCAATACTCAACCATCAATCCTGAATCCTCAAACCTCAATCCTCTATCCTCAATCATCAATCCTTAATCTTCAATACTCAATCCTCAATCCTCAATCCTCAATCCTCAATACACAACCATCAATCCTCAATTCTCAATCCTCAATCCTCAATCTTCAATCCTCAGTCCTCAATACACAACCATCAACCCTCAATTCTCAATACTCAATAGAATATCCTGAATTCTCAGGATTCAATACTCAAACATCAATTCTCAAGCCTCAGCCCTCATCCTCAATCCTCAATCCTCAATCCTCAATCCTCAATCCTCAATCCTCAATCCTCAATCCTCAATCCTCAATCCTCAATCCTCAATCCTCAGACCTCAAACATCAATACTCAATCCTCAATGTTCAATCCGCAGTACCCAATCCTCGATCTTCATTCCTCAATCCTCAATACTCAATCTTCAATACTCAATCCTCAACCCTCAATCCTCAATCCTCAATCCTCAATCCTCAATCTTCAATCCTCAATACTCAGTCTTCAATACTCAATCCTCAATCCTCAATCCTCAATCCTCAATCCTCATTCTTCAATCCTCAATCCTCAATCCTCAATCTTCAATCCTCAATACTCAATATTCACTCTTCAATCCTCAATCCTCAATCCTCAATCCTCAATCCTCAATTCTCAATCCTCAGTCCACAATCCTCAGACCTCAAACATCAATACTCAACCCTCAGTCCTCGTCCTCAATCCACAACACTCAATCCTCAATCCTCAACATTCAATCATCAATATTCAATCTTCAATCCTCAATCATCAATCCTCAATCCTCAATCATCAATCCGCAATGTTCCGCAGTACCGAATCCTCAATCTTCAATCCTCGATCCTCAATACTCAATCCTCAATCCTCAATCCTCAATGCTCAATCCTCATTCCACAATCCTCAATCTTCAATCCTCAAAACTCAATCTTCAATCCTGAATCCTCAATCATCAATCCTCAATTCTGCAATCCTCAATCGTCAGTCTTCAACCCTCAATACTCAATCTACAATCCTCAATCCCCAGTCGTCAATCTTCAATCCTCAATGCTCAATCCTCAATCCTCAATCCTCGATCTTCAATCCTAAATACTCAATCTTCAATCCTCAATCCTCAATCCCCATTCCTCAATACTCAATCCTCAATCCTCAATCCTCAATCTTCAATCCTCAATACTCGATCTTCAATCCTCAATCCTCAATCCTCATTCCTCAATACTCAATCCTCAATCATCAATCCTCAATCTTCAATACTCAATCCTCAATCCTCAATCCTCAATCCTCAATACTCAACCATCAATCCTCAATTCTCAATACTCAATGGAATATCCTGAATTCTCAGGATTCAATACACAAACATCTATCCTCAACCCTCAGCCCTCATCCTCAATCCTCAATCCTCAATCCTCAATCCTCAATATTCCATCCTCAATACTCAATCTTCAATCCTCAATCCTCAATCCTCAATCCTCAATCCTCAATCCTCAAGCATCAATCCTCAGTCCTCAATCCCCAAACCTCAATCCTCAGTCCTCAAACCTCAATCCCGAATCCTCAATCCTGAATCCTCAATCCCAAATCCTCAATCTTCAATCCTCAATCCTCAATCCTCAATCCTCAATCCTCAATCCTCAATCTTCAATCCTCAGTCCCCAATCCTCAATCTTCAATCCTCAATCTTCAATCCTCAATCCTCAATACTCTATCCTCAATCCTCAATCCTCAATCCTCAATCCTCAGTCCCCAATCCTCAATCTTCAATCCTCAATCCTCAATACTCAATCCTCAGTCCTCTATCCTCAACCTTGAATCCTCGATACTCAATCCTCAATCCTCAATCCTGAATCCTCAATACTCAATCCTCTATCCTCAATCATCATTCCTCAATCTTCAATACTCAATCCTCAATCCTCAATCCTCAATCCTCAATACACAACCATCAACCCTCAATTCTCAATCCTCAATCCTCAGTCCTCAGTCCTCAAACGTCAATCCTCAACCCTCAGCCCTCATCCTCGATCCTCAATCCTGAATCCTCAATCTTCAGCCCTCAGTCCTCAACAATCAGTTGTCTATCCTCAATCCTCAATAGAATATCCTCAATTCACAGATTTCAATACTCAATACCCAACCTTCAATCTTCAAATCTCAATCCACAAACGTCAATTCTCATCACTCAACCCTCAACACTCAGTCCTCAATCCTCAATTCTCAATATTCAACACAACACCCTCAACCACCAATCCTCATTACTCAACCATCAATCCTTAATTCTCAATACTCAATAGAATAACCTGAATTCTCATGGTTCAGTACTAAATCCACAATATTCAATAATCAAATCTCAATCCTCAAACCTCAATCCCGAATCCTCAATCCTGAATCCCCAATCTCCAGTCCTCAATGTTCAATCATCAATCCTCAATCCTCATTCTTCAATCCTCAATACCCATTCCTCAATCTTCAATCCTCAATCCTCAATCATCAATTCTCAATTCTCAATCCTCAGCCTTCAATTCTCAAACCTCAAACATCAATGCTCAACCCTCAGTCCTCGTCCTCAATCCACAACCCTCAATCCTCAATCCTCAATCTTCAATCATCAATATTCAATCTTCAATACTCAATCCTCAATCCTCAATCCTCAATCCTCAATCCTCAATCCTCAATCCTCAAGCGTCAATCCTCAATCCTCAATCCCCAAACCTCAATCCTCAGTCCTCGAACCTCAATCCCGAATCCTCAATCCTGAATCCTCAATCCCCAATCCTGAATCTTCAATCCTCAATCCTCAATCCTCAATCCTCAATCCTCAATCCTCAATCTTCAATCCTCAGTCCCCAATCCTGAATCTTCAATCCTCAATCCTCAATACTCAATCCTCAATCCTCTATCCTCAACCTTCAATCCTCGATACTCAATCTTCAATCCTCAATCCTGAATCCTCAATCCTCAATCCTCAATCCTCAACCATCAATCTTCGATCCTCAATCCTCAATCCTCAATATTCAACACACAACCGTCAACCATCAATCCTCAATACTCAACCATCAATTCTCAATTCCCATTACTCAATAGAGTATCCTGAATTCTCATGGTTCAACACTCAATCCCCAATCTTCAATCTTCAAATCACAATACACAGACATCAATTCTCATCACTCAACGCTCAACACTTGGTCCTCAATCATCAATCCTCAATCCTCAGTCCTCAATCATCAATCCTCAATACTCAATCTTCAATCCTCAATCATCAATTCTCAATCCTCAATCCTGAATCCTCAATCGTCAATCCTCAATCGCCAATCCTCAATCTTCAATCCTCAAACCTCAATCCTCAATCCTCAATCCTCAATCCTACATCTTCAATCCTCAATACTCAATCCTCAATCCGCAATCCTCAATTCTCAATCCTCTATCCTCAGTCCTCAGACCTCAAACATCAATACTCAACCCTCAGTCCTCGTCCTCAATCCACAACCCTCAATCCTCAATCCTCAATATTCAATCATCAATATTCAATCTTCAATCCTCAATCCTCAATACTCAAACCTCAATCCTCAATCCTCAATGTTCAATCCTGAATCCTCAGTCATCAATCCTCAATCCTCAATCCTCAATCGTCAGTCTTCAATTGTCAATACTCAATCTTCAATCCTCAATCCCCAGTCCTCAATCTTCAACCCTCAATGCTCAATCCTCAATCCTCAATCCTCAATCTTCAATCCTCAATACTCAATCTTCAATCCTCAATCCTCAATCCTCATTTCTCAATACTCAATCCTCAATCATCAATCCTCAATCTTCAATACTCAATCCTTAATCCTCAATCCTCAATACTCAACCATCAATCCTCAATTCTCAATACTCAATGGAATATCCTGAATTCTCAGGATTCAATACACAAACATCTATCCTGAACCCTCAGCCCTCATCCTCAATCCTCAGTCCTCAATCCTCAATCCTCAATATTCAATCCTCAATACTCAATCTTCAATCCTCAATCCTCAATCCTCAATCGTCAATCCTCAATCCTCAATCCTCAAGCGTCAATGCTCAATCCTCAATCCCCAAACCTCAATCCTCAGTCCTCAAACCTCAATCCCGAATCCTCAATCCTGAATCCTCAATCCCCAATCCTCAATCTTCAATCCTCAATCCTCAATCCTCAATCCTCAATCCTCAATCCTCAATCTCCAATCCTCAGTCCCCAATCCTCAATCTTCAATCCTCAATCCTCAACACTCAATCCTCAATCCTCTATCCTCAACCTCCAATCCTCAATACTCAATCTTCAATACTCAATCCTCAACCCTCAATCCTCAATCCTCAATCCTCAATCCTCAATCTTCAATCCTCAATACTCAGTCTTCAATCCTCAATCCTCAATCCTCAATTCTCAATCCTCAATCCTCATTCTTCAATCCTCTATCCTCAATCCTCAATCTTCAATCCTCAATACTCAATATTCACTCTTCAATCCTCAATCCTCAATCCTCAATCCTCAAGCGTCTATCCTCAATCCTCAATCCCCAAACCTCAATCCTCAGTCCTCAAACCTCAATCCCGAATCCTCAATCCTGAATCCTCATTCCCCAATCCTCAATCTTCAATCCTCAATCCTCAATCCTCAATCCTCAATCCTCAATCCTCAATCTTCAATCCTCAGTCCCCAATCCTCAATCTTCAATCCTCAATCTTCAATCCTCAATCCTCAATCCTCATTCCTCACTACTCAATCCTCAATCATCAATCCTCAATCTTCAATACTCAATCCTGAATCCTCAATCCTCAATCCTCTATTCTCAACCATCAATCCTCAATCTTCAATACTCAATCCTCAATCCTCAATCCTCAATCCTCAATACACAACCATCAATCCTCAATTCTCAATCCTCAATCCTCAGTCCTCAGTCCTCAAACCTCAATCCTCAACTCTCAGCCCTCATCCTCGATCCTCAATCCTGAATCCTCAATCTTCAGCCCTCAGTCCTCAACAATCAGTTGTCAATCCTCAATCCTCAATAGAATATCCTCAATTCACAGATTTCAATACTCAATCCCCAACCTTCAATCTTCAAATCTCAATCCACAAACATCAATTCTCATCATTCAACCCTCAACACTCAGTCCTCAATCTTCAATCCTCAATCCTCAATCCTCAATCTTCAATTCTCAATACTGAATCTTGAATCCTCAATCCTCAATTCTCAATCCTCAATCCTTAATCCTCAATCGTCAATCCTCAATCCCCAATCCTCCACCTTCAATCCTCAATCCTCAATCCTCAATCCTCAATCCTCAATCTTCAATCCTCAATACTGAATCTTCAATCCTCGATTCCCAATCCTCAATCCTTGATCCTCAACCCTCAATCCTCAATCATCAATCCTCAATACTCAATTTTCAATCCTCAATCCTCAATCCTCAATCCGCAATCCTCAATTCTCAATCCTCTATCCTCAGTCCTCAGACCTCTAACATCAATCCTCAACCCTCAGTCCTCGTCCTCAATCCACAACCCTTAATCCTCAATCCTCAATATTCAATCATCAATATTCAATCTTCAATTCTCAATCCTCAATCCTCAATCCTCAATCCTCAATCCTCAATGTTCAATCCGCAGTATCCAATCCTCAATATTCAATCCTCAATCCTAAATACTCAACCATCAATCCTCAATTCTCAATACTCAATGGAATATCCTGAATTCTCAGGATTCAATACACAAACATCTATCCTCAACCCTCAGACCTCATCCTCAATCCTCAATCCTCAATCCTCAATCCTCAATATTCAATCCTCAATACTCAATCTTCAATCCTCAATCCTCAGTCCTCAATCCTCAATCCTCAATCCTCAATCCTCAAGCGTCTATCCTCAATCCTCAATCCCCAAACCTCAATCCTCAGTCCTCAAACCTCAATCCCGAATCCTCAATCCTGAATCCTCATTCCCCAATCCTCAATCTTCAATCCTCAATCCTCAATCCTCAATCCTCAATCCTCAATCCTCAATCCTCAATATTCCCTCATCAATATTCAATCTTCAATCTCCAATCCTCAATCCCCAATCGTCAATCCTCAATCCTCAATGTTCCGCAGTACCCAATCCTGAATCTTCAATCCTCAATCCTCAATACTCAATCCTCAATCCTCAACCCTCAATACGCAACCATCAATCCTCAATTCTCAATACTCAATAGAATATCCTGAATTCTCAGGATTCAATCCACAAACATCTATCCTCAACCCTAAGCCCTCATCCTCAATCCTCAATCCTCAATCCTCAATCCTCAATATTCAATCATCAATATTCAATCTTCAATTCTCAATCCTCAATCCTCAATCCTCAATCCTCAATCCTCAATGTTCAATATTCAACACAAAACCCTCAACCACCAATCCTCAATACTCAACCATCAATCCTTAATTCTCAATACTCAATAGAATATCCTGAATTCTCATGGTTCAGTACTCAATCCACAATATTCAATAATCAAATCTCAATCCTCAAACCTCAATCCCGAATCCTCAATCGTGAATCCTCAATCTCCAGTCCTCAATCTTCAATCATCAATCCTCAATCCCCATTCTTCAGTCCTCAATACCCAATCCTCAATCTTCAATCCTCAATCCTCAATCATCAATTCTCAATTCTCAATCCTCAGCCTTCAATCCTCAGACCTCAAAGATCAATGCTCAACCCTCAGTCCTCGTCCTCAATCCACAAACCTCAATCCTCAATCCTCAATCTTCAATTATCAATATTCAATCTTCAATACTCAATCCTCAATCCTCAATCCTCAATCCTCAATCCTCAATGTTCAATCCGCAATACCCAATCCTCAATCTTCAATGATCAATCCTCAATCCTCAATCCTCAATCCTCAATCCTCAATCCTCAATTCTCAATCTTCAATCCTCAATACTGAATCTTCAATCCTCAATCATCAATCCTCAATCCTCAATCCTCAATCCTCAATCTTCAATCCTCAGTCCACAATCCTCAATCTTCAATCCTCAATCCTCAATCCTCAATCTTCAATCCTCAATACTCAATCTTCAATCCTCAATCCTGAATCCTCAATCCTCAATCCTCTATCCTCAATCATCAATCCTCAATGTTCAATACTCAATCCTCAATCCTCAATCTTCAATCCTCAATACTCAACCTTCAATCCTCAATCGTCAATCCTCAATCGTCAATCCTTACTGTTCAATACTCAATCCTCAATCTTCAATCTTCAATCCTCAATACTCAATCTTCAATCCTCAATCCTCAATCCTCAATCCTCAATCCTCATTCTTCAATCCTCAATACCCAATCCTCAATCATCAATCCTCAATTCTCAATCATCAATCCTCAATCCTCAATCGTCAATCCTCAATCCCCAATCCTCAATCTTCAATCCTCAATCGCCAATCCTCAACCTTCAATCCTCAATCCTCAATCCTCAATCCTCAATCCTCAATCTTCAATCCTCAATACTGAATCTTCAATCCTCGATTCCCAATCCTCAATCCTTGATCCTCAACCCTCAATCCTCAATCTACAATCCTCAATACTCAATTTTCAATCCTCAATCCTCAATCCTCAATCCGCAATCCTCAATTCTCAATCCTCTATCCTCAGTCCTCAGACCTCAAACATCAATACTCAACCCTCAGTCCTCGTCCTCAATCCACAACCCTCAATCCTCAATCCTCAATATTCAATCATCAATATTCAATCTTCAATCCTCAATCCTCAATCCTCAATCCTCAATCCTCAATCCTCAATGTTCAATCCGCAGTATCCAATCCTCAATATTCAATCCTCGATCCTCAATCCTCAATCCTCAATCCTCAATCCTCAGTCCTCAAACCTCAATCCTGAATCCTCAATCCTGAATCCTCAATCTTCAGCCCTCAGTCCTCAACAATCAGTTGTCAGTCCTCAATCCTCAATAGAATATCATCAAATCACAGATTTCAACACTCAATACTCAATCTGCAGTCTTCACATCTCTATCCACAAACATCAATCCACATCACTCAACCCTCAACACTCAGTCCCCAATCCTCTACCTTCAGTCCTCAATCCTCAATCCTCAATCCACAATCCTCAATCTTCAATCCTCAATACTCAATCATCAATCCTCAATCTTCAATACTCAATCCTCAATACTCAACCATCAATCCTCAATTCTCAATACTCAATAAAATATCCTGAATTCTCAGGATTCAATACTCAAACATCAATCCTCAAGCCTCAGACCTCATCCTCAATCCTCAATCCTCAATCCTCAATCCTCAACATTCGTACCTCAATACTCAATATTCAATCCTCAATCCGCAATCCCCAATCCTCAATACTCAATCCTCAGTCATCAATCCTCAATCTTCAATACTCAATCGTCAATCCTCAGTCCTCAATCCTCAATCCTCAATCCCCGTTCGTCAAACCTCAATCCTCAACCATCAGTCCTCATCCTCATTCCTCAATCTTCAATCCTCAATAATCAATCTCCAATCCTAGATCCCCAATCCCCAATCATCAATCCTTAATCCTCAATCTTCAATCCTCAATCTTCAATACTCAATCCTCAATCCTCAATCCTCAATCCTCAATACTCAACGATCAATCCCCAATTCTTAATACTCAGTAGAATATCCTGAATTCTCAGGATTCAGTACACAAACATCAATCCTCAACCCTCAGCCCTCATCCTCAATCCTCAATTCTCAATCCTCAATCCTCAATCCTCAATACTCACACCTCAAACCTCAATCTGCAACCCTCAGTCCTCACCCTCAATTCTCAATTCTCAATCCTCAATCCTCAACCATCAATCTTCGATCCTCAATCCTCAATCCTTAATATTCAACACACAACCCTCAACCATCAATCCTCAATACTCAACCATCAATTCTCAATTCCCAATACTCAATAGAATACCCTGAATTCTCATGGTTCAACACTCAATCCCCAATCTTCAATCTTCAAATCTCAATACACAGACATCAATTCTCATCACTCAACGCCCAACACTTGGTCCTCAATCATCAATCCTCAATCCTCAGTCCTCAATCTTCAATCCTCAATACTCAATCTTCAATCCTCAATCCTCAGTTCTCAATCCTCAATCCTCAATCCTCAATCGTCAATCCTCAATCCCCAATCCTCAATCTTCAATCCTCAATCCTCAATCCTCAATCCTCAATCCTCAATCTTCAATCCTCAATACTCAATCTTCAATCCTCGATCCCCAATCCTCAATCCTTGATCCTCAACCCTCAATCCTCAATCTTCAATCCTCAATACTCAATTTTCAATCCTCAATCCTCAATCCTCAATCCTCAGTTCTCAACCGTCAATCCTCAATCCTCAATCTTCAATCCTCGATCCCCAATCCCCAATCCTCAATCTTCAATCCTCAATCCTCAATCCTGAATCCTCAACCCTGAATCCTCAATCTTCAGCCCTCAGTCCTCAACAATCAGTTGTCAGTCCTCAATCCTCAATAGAATATCATCAATTCACAGTTTGACACTCAATACTCAATCTGCAGGCTTCAAATCTCTATCCACAAACATCAATCCTCATCACTCAACCCTCAAAACTCAGTCCCCAATCCTCAACCTTCATTCCTCAATCCTCAATCCTCAATCCACAATCCTCAATCTTCAATCCTCAATACTCATTCTTCAATCCTCAATCCTCAATCATCAAACCTCAATCCTCAATCCTCAATCGTCAGTCTTCAATTCTCAATACTCAATCTTCAATCCTCAATCCTCAATCCTCAATCTTCAAACCTCAATGCTCAATCCTCAATCCTCAATCCTCAATCTTCAATCCTCAATACTCAATCCTCAATACTCAATCCTCAATCCTCAATCCTCAATCCTCAATCCTCAATCCTCAATCCTCAAGCGTCAATCCTCAATCCTCAATCCACAAACCTCAATCCTCAGTCCTCAAACCTCAATCCCGAATCCTCAATCCTGAATCCTCAATCCCCAATCCTCAATCTTCAATCCTCAATCCTCAATCCTCAATCCTCAATCCTCAATGCTCAATCTTCAATCCTCAGTCCCCAATCCTCAATCTTCAATCCTCAACGTTCAATCCTCAATCCTCAATCCTCTTTCCTCAATCCTCAATCCTCAATCCTCAATCCTCAGTCCCCAATCCTCAATCTTCAATCCTCAATCCTCAATACTCAATCCTCAATCCTCTATCCTCAACCTTCAATCCTCGATACTCAATCTTCAATCCTCAATCCTGAATCCTCAATCCTCTATTCTCAATCATCAATCCTCAATCTTCAATACTCAATCCTCAATCCTCAATCCTCAATCCTCAATACACAACCATCAATCCTCAATTCTCAATCCTCAATCCTCAGTCCTCAGTCCTCAAACCTCAATCCTCAACCCTCAGCCCTCATGCTCGATCCTCAATCCTGAATCCTCAATCTTCAGCCCTCAGTCCTCAACAAACAGTTGTCAATCCTCAATCCTCTATAGAATATCCTCAATTCACAGATTTCAATACTCAATCCCCAACCTTCAATCTTCAAATCTCAATCCACAAACATCAATTCTCATCACTCAACCCTCAACACGCAGTCCTCAATCTTCAATCCTCAATACTCAATCTTCAATCTTCAATTCTCAATACTGAATCTTCAATCCTCAACCCTCAATTCTCAATCCTCAATCCTTAATCCTCAATCTTCAGCCCTCAGTCCTCAACAATCAGTTGTCAATCCTCAATCCTCAATAGAATATCCTCAATTCACAGATTTCAATACTCAATCCCCAACATTCAATCTTCAAATCTCAATCCACAAACATCAATTCTCATCACTCAACCCTCAACACTCAGTCCTCAATCTTCAATCCTCAATCCTCAATCCTCAATCTTCAATTCTCAATACTGAATCTTCAATCCTCAATCCTCAATTCTCAATCCTCAATCCTTAATCCTCAATAGTCAATCCTCAATCCCCAATCCTCAACCTTCAATCCTCAATCCTCAATCCTCAATCCTCAATCCTCAATCTTCAATCCTCAATACTGAATCTTCAATCCTCGATCCCCAATCCCCAATCCTTGATCCTCAACCCTCAATCCTCAATCTTCAATCCTCAATGCTCAATTTTCAATCCTCAATCCTCAATCCTCAATCCTCAATCCTCAATTCTCAATCCTCTATCCTCAGTCCTCATACCTCAAACATCAATACTCAACCCTCAGTCCTCGTCCTCAATCCACAACCCTCAATCCTCAATCCTCAATATTCAATCATCAATATTCAATCATCAATCCTCAATCCTCAATCCTCAATCCTCAATCCTCAATCCTCAATGTTCAATCCGCAGTATCCAAACCTCAATATTCAATCCTCAATCCTCAATCCTCAATGTTCAATCCGCAGTATCCAAACCTCAATATTCAATCCTCAATCCTCAATCCTCAATCCTCAATCCTCAATACACAACCATCAATCCTCAATTCTCAATCCTCAATCCTCAGTCCTCAGTCCTCAAACCTCAACCTTCAATCCTCAATCCTCAATCCTCAATCCTCAATCCTCAATCCTCAATCCTCAATCCTCAATCCTCAGTCCTCAAACCTCAATCCTCAATCCTCAATCCTAAATACTCAACCATCAATCTTCAATTCTCAATACTCAATGGAATATCCTGAATTCTCAGGATTCAATACACAAACATCTATTCTCAACCCTCAGCCCTCATCCTCAATCCTCAATCCTCAATCCTCAATCCTCAATATACAATCCTCAATACTCAATCTTCAATCCTCAATCCTCAATCCTCAATCCTCAATCCTCAATCCTCAAGCGTCAATCCTCAATCCTCAATCCACAAACCTCAATCCTCAGTCCTCAAACCTCAATCCCGAATCCTCAATCCTGAATCCTCAATCCCCAATCCTCAATCTTCAATCCTCAATCCTCAATCCTCAATCCTCACTCCTCAATCCTCAATCTTCAATCCTCAGTCCCCAATCCTCAATCTTCAATCCTCAACCTTCAATCCTCAATCCTCAATCCTCTTTCCTCAATCCTCAATCCTCAATCCTCAATCCTCAGTCCCCAATCCTCAATCTTCAATCCTCAATCCTCAATACTCAATCCTCAATCCTCTATCCTCAACCTTCAATCCTCGATACTCAATCTTCAATCCTCAATCCTGAATCCTCAATCCTCAATCCTCAATCCTCTATTCTCAATCATCAATCCTCAATCCTCAATCCTCAATCCTCAATCCTCAATCCTCAGTCCTCAAACCTCAATCCTGAATCCTCCACCCTGAATCCTCAATCTTCAGCCCTCAGTCCTCAACAATCAGTTGTCAGTCCTCAATCCTCAATAGAATATCATCAATTCACAGTTTTCAACACTCAATACTCAATCTGCAGGCTTCAAATCTCTATCCACAAACATCAAACCTCATCACTCAACCCTCAACACTCAGTCCCCAATCCTCAACCTTCATTCCTCAATCCTCAATCCTCAATCCACAATCCTCAATCTTCAATCCTCAATACTCAACCTTCATTCCTCAATCCTCAATCCTCAATCCACAATCCTCAATATTCAATCCTCAATACTCAACCTTCAATCCTCAATCCTCAATCATCAATTCTCAATCCTCAATCCTCAATCGTCAGTCTTCAATTCTCAATACTCAATCTTCAATCCTCAATCCTCAATCCTCAATCCTCAATCCTCAATCTTCAATCCTCAATACTCAATCTTCAATACTCAATCCTTAATCCTCATTCCTCAATACTCAATACTCAATCCTCAATCATCAATCCTCAATCTTCAATACTCAATCCTCAATCCTCAATCCTCAACCCTCAATACGCAACCATCAATCCTCAATTCTCAATGCTCAATAGAATATCCTGAATTCTCAGGATTCAATCCACAAACATCTATCCTCAACCCTAAGCCCCCATCCTCAATCCTCAATCCTCAATCCTCAATTTCTCAATATTCAATCCTCAGTACTCAATCTTCAATCCTCAATCCTCAATCCTCAATCCTCAATCCTCAATCCTCAATCCTCAAGCGTCAATCCTCAATCCTCAATCCTCAGTCCTCAATCTTCAATCCTCAATAATCAATCTTCAATCCTCAATCCTCAGTTCTCAATCCTCAATCCTCAATCCTCAATCGTCAATCCTCAATCCCCAATCCTCAATCTTCAATCCTCAATCCTCAATCCTCAATCCTCAATCCTCAATCTTCAATCCTCAATCCTCAATCCTCAATCCTCAATACACAACCATCAATCCTCAATTCTCAATCCTCAATCCTCAGTCCTCAGTCCTCAAACCTCAATCCTCAACCCTCAGCCCTCATGCTCGATCCTCAATCCTGAATCCTCAATCTTCAGCCCTCAGTCCTCAACAAACAGTTGTCAATCCTCAATCCTCTATAGAATATCCTCAATTCACAGATTTCAATACTCAATCCCCAACCTTCAATCTTCAAATCTCAATCCACAAACATCAATTCTCATCACTCAACCCTCAACACGCAGTCCTCAATCTTCAATCCTCAATACTCAATCTTCAATCTTCAATTCTCAATACTGAATCTTCAATCCTCAACCCTCAATTCTCAATCCTCAATCCTTAATCCTCAATCTTCAGCCCTCAGTCCTCAACAATCAGTTGTCAATCCTCAATCCTCAATAGAATATCCTCAATTCACAGATTTCAATACTCAATCCCCAACATTCAATCTTCAAATCTCAATCCACAAACATCAATTCTCATCACTCAACCCTCAACACTCAGTCCTCAATCTTCAATCCTCAATCCTCAATCCTCAATCTTCAATTCTCAATACTGAATCATCAATCCTCAATCCTCAATTCTCAATCCTCAATCCTTAATCCTCAATAGTCAATCCTCAATCCCCAATCCTCAACCTTCAATCCTCAATCCTCAATCCTCAATCCTCAATCCTCAATCTTCAATCCTCAATACTGAATCTTCAATCCTCGATCCCCAATCCCCAATCCTTGATCCTCAACCCTCAATCCTCAATCTTCAATCCTCAATGCTCAATTTTCAATCCTCAATCCTCAATCCTCAATCCGCAATCCTCAATTCTCAATCCTCTATCCTCAGTCCTCATACCTCAAACATCAATACTCAACCCTCAGTCCTCGTCCTCAATCCACAACCCTCAATCCTCAATCCTCGATATTCAATCATCAATATTCAATCATCAATCCTCAATCCTCAATCCTCAATCCTCAATCCTCAATCCTCAATGTTCAATCCGCAGTATCCAAACCTCAATATTCAATCCTCAATCCTCAATCCTCAATCCTCAATCCTCAATACACAACCATCAATCCTCAATTCTCAATCCTCAATCCTCAGTCCTCAGTCCTCAAACCTCAACCTTCAATCCTCAATCCTCAATCCTCAATCCTCAATCCTCAATCCTCAATCCTCAATCCTCAATCCTCAGTCCTCAAACCTCAATCCTCAATCCTCAATCCTAAATACTCAACCATCAATCCTCAATTCTCAATACTCAATGGAATATCCTGAATTCTCAGGATTCAATACACAAACATCTATTCTCAACCCTCAGCCCTCATCCTCAATCCTCAATCCTCAATCCTCAATCCTCAATATACAATCCTCAATACTCAATCTTCAATCCTCAATCCTCAATCCTCAATCCTCAATCCTCAATCCTCAAGCGTCAATCCTCAATCCTCAATCCACAAACCTCAATCCTCAGTCCTCAAACCTCAATCCCGAATCCTCAATCCTGAATCCTCAATCCCCAATCCTCAATCTTCAATCCTCAATCCTCAATCCTCAATCCTCACTCCTCAATCCTCAATCTTCAATCCTCAGTCCCCAATCCTCAATCTTCAATCCTCAACCTTCAATCCTCAATCCTCAATCCTCTTTCCTCAATCCTCAATCCTCAATCCTCAATCCTCAGTCCCCAATCCTCAATCTTCAATCCTCAATCCTCAATACTCAATCCTCAATCCTCTATCCTCAACCTTCAATCCTCGATACTCAATCTTCAATCCTCAATCCTGAATCCTCAATCCTCAATCCTCAATCCTCTATTCTCAATCATCAATCCTCAATCCTCAATCCTCAATCCTCAATCCTCAATCCTCAGTCCTCAAACCTCAATCCTGAATCCTCCACCCTGAATCCTCAATCTTCAGCCCTCAGTCCTCAACAATCAGTTGTCAGTCCTCAATCCTCAATAGAATATCATCAATTCACAGTTTTCAACACTCAATACTCAATCTGCAGGCTTCAAATCTCTATCCACAAACATCAAACCTCATCACTCAACCCTCAACACTCAGTCCCCAATCCTCAACCTTCATTCCTCAATCCTCAATCCTCAATCCACAATCCTCAATCTTCAATCCTCAATACTCAACCTTCAATCCTCAATCCTCAATCATCAATTCTCAATCCTCAATCCTCAATCGTCAGTCTTCAATTCTCAATACTCAATCTTCAATCCTCAATCCTCAATCCTCAACCCTCAATACGCAACCATCAATCCTCAATTCTCAATGCTCAATAGAATATCCTGAATTCGCAGGATTCAATCCACAAACATCTATCCTCAACCCTAAGCCCCCATCCTCAATCCTCAATCCTCAATCCTCAATTTCTCAATATTCAATCCTCAGTACTCAATCCTCAATCCTCAATCCTCAATCCTCAATCCTCAATCCTCAATCCTCAATCCTCAAGCGTCAATCCTCAATCCTCAATCCTCAATCCCCAAACCTCAATTCTCAGTCCTCAAACCTCAATTCCGAATCCTCAATCCTGAATCCACAATCCCCAATCCTCAATCTTCAATCCTCAATCCTCAATCCTCTATCCTCAATCCTCAATCCTCAACCCTCAATCCTCAATCCTCAATCCTCAATCTTCAATCCTCAGTCCACAATCCTCAATCTTCAATCCTTGATCCTCAATCCTCAATCTTCAATCCTCAATACTCAATCTTCAATCCTCAATCCTGAATCCTCAATCCTCAATCCTCTATCCTCAATCATCAATCCTCAATCTTCAGTACTCAATCCTCAATCCTCAATCCTCAATCCTCAATACTCAATCTTCAATCCTCAATCGTCAATCCTCAATCTTCAATCCTTACTCTTCAATACTCAATCCTCAATCTTCAATCTTCAATCCTCAACACTCAATCTTCAATCCTCAATACTCAATCGTCAATCTTCAATCCTCAATCCTCAATCCTCAATCTTCAATCCTCAATACTCAGTCTTCAATCCTCAATCCTCAATCCTCAATCCTCAATCCTCAATCCTCATTCTTCAATCCTCAATCCTCAATCCTCAATCTTCAATCCTCAATACTCAATCTTCAATCTTCAATCCTGAATCCTCAATCATCAATCCTCAATCCTCAATCCTCAATCCTCAATCCTCAATCGTCAGTATTCAACCCTCAATACTCAATCTTCAATCCTCAATCCCCAGTCGTCAATCTTCAATCCTCAATACTCAATCCTCAATCCTGAATACTCAATCCTCAATCTTCAATCCTCAATGCTCAATCTTCAATCCGCAATCCTCAATCCTCAATCCTGAATCCTCAATCCTCAATCACCAATCCTCAATCTTCATTACTCAATCCTCAATACTCAACCATCAACCCTCAATTCTCAATACTCAATAAAATATCCTGAATTCTCAGGATTCAATACTCAAACATCAATCCTCAAGCCTCAGACCTCATCCTCAATCCTCAATCCTCAATCCTCAATCCTCAATCCTCAACATTCGTACCTCAATACTCAATATTCAATCCTCAATCCGCAATCCCCAATCCTCAATACTCAATCCTCAGTCATCAATCCTCAATCTTCAATACTCAATCGTCAATCCTCAATCCTCCACCCTCAATACTCAACCATCAATCCCCAATTCTTAATACTCAGTAGAATATCCTGAATTCTCAGGATTCAGTACACAAACATCAATCCTCAACCCTCAGCCCTCATCCTCAATCCTCAATTCTCAATCCTCAGTCCTCAGTCATCAATCCTCAATCTTCAATACTCAATCCTCAATCCTCAATCCTCAATCCTCAATCCTCAATCCTCAATACTCACTCCTCAAACCTCAATCCTCAACCCTCAGTCCTCACCCTCAATTCTCAATTCTCAATCCTCAATCCTCAACCATCAATCTTCGATCCTCAATCCTCAATCCTCAATATTCAACACACAACCCTCAACCATCAATCCTCAATACTCAACCATCAATTCTCAATTCCCAATACTCAATAGAATACCCTGAATTCTCATGGTTCAACACTCAATCCCCATTCTTCGATCTTCAAATCTCAATACACAGACATCAATTCTCATCACTCAACGCTCAACACTTGGTCCTCAATCATCAATCCTCAATCCTCAGTCCTCAATCTTCAATCCTCAATACTCAATCTTCAATCCTCAATCCTCAGTTCTCAATCCTCAATCCTCAATCCTCAATCGTCAATCCTCAATCCCCAATCCTCAATCTTCAATCCTCAATCCTCAATCCTCAATCCTCAATCCTCAATCTTCAATCCTCAATACTCAATCTTCAATCCTCGATCCCCAATCCTCAATCCTTGATCCTCAACCCTCAATCCTCACTCTTCAATCCTCAATACTCAATTTTCAATCCTCAATCCTCAATCCTCAATCCTCAACTCTCAATCCTCAATCCTCAATCCTCAGACCTCAAACATCAATACTCAACCCTCAGTTCTCGTCCTCGGTCCACAACACTCAATCCTCAATCCTCAATCTTCAATCATCAATATTCAATCTTCAATCCTCAATCCTCAATCGTCAATCCTCAATCCTCAATGTTCAATACGCAATAACCAATCCTCAATCTTCAATCCTCAATCCTCAATTCTCGATCCTCAATCCTCAATCCTCAGACCTCAAACATCAACGCTAAACCCTCAGTCCTCGTCCTCAATCCACAACCCTCAATCCTCAATCCTCAATATTCCCTCATCAATATTCAATCTTCAATCTTCAATCCACAATCCTCAATCGTCAATCCTCAATCCTCAATGTTCCGCAGTACCCAATCCTCAATCTTCAATCCTCAATCCTCAATACTCAATCCTCAATCCTCAACCCTCAATACGCAACCATCAATCCTCAATTCTCAATACTCAATTGAATATCCTGAATTCTCTGGATTCAATCCAAAAACATCTATCCTCAACCCTAAGCCCTCATCCTCAATCCTCAATCCTCAATCCTCAATCCTCAATATTCAATCCTCAATACTCAATCTTCAATCCTCAATCCTCAATCCTCAATCCTCAATCCTCAATCCTCAATCCTCAAGCGTCAATCCTCAATCCTCAATCCTCAATCCTCAATCCTCAATCCCCAAACCTCAATTCTCAGTCCTCAAACCTCAATCCCGAATCCTCAATCCTGAATGCACAATCCCCAATCCTCAATCTTCAATCCTCAATCCTCAATCCTCTATCCTCAATCCTCAATCCTCAATCCTCAATCCTCAGTCCCCAATCCTCAATCTTCAATCCTCAATCCTCAATACTCAATCCTCAATCCTCAATACACAACCATCAATCCTCAATTCTCAATCCTCAATCCTCAGTCCTCAGTCCTCAAACCTCAACCTTCAATCCTCAATCCTCAATCCTCAATCCTCAATCCTCAATCCTCAATCCTCAATCCCCAATCCTCAGTCCTCAAACCTCAGTCCTGAATCCTCAACCCTGAATCCTCAATCTTCAGCCCTCAGTCTTCAACAATCAGTTGTCAGTCCTCAATCCTCAATAGAATATCATCAATTCACAGTTTTCAACACTCAATACTCAATCTGCAGGCTTCAAATCTCTATCCACAAACATCAATCCTCATCACTCAACCCTCAACACTCAGTCCCCAATCCTCAACCTTCATTCCTCAATCCTCAATCCTCAATCCACAATCCTCAATCATCAATCCTCAATCCTCAATCCTCAATCGTCAGTCTTCAATTCTCAATACTCAATCTTCAATCCTCAATCCTCAATCCTCAATCTTCAATCCTCAATGCTCAATCCTCAATCTTCAATCATCAATATTCAATCTTCAATACTCAATCCTCAATCCTCAATCCTCAATCCTCAATCCTCAATGTTCAATCCGCAATACCCAATCCTCAATCTTCAATGATCAATCCTCAATCCTCAATCCTCAACCCTCAATCCTCAATCCTCAGTCCTCACACCTCAAACCTTAATCCTCAACCCTGGATCCTCAATCTTCAGCCCTCAGTCGTCAACAATCAGTTGTCAATCCTAAATCCTCAATAGAATACCCTCAATTCACAGATATCAATACTCAATACTCAATCTGCAATCTTCCAACCTCTATCCACAAACATCGATTCTCATCACTCAACCCTCAACACTCAGTCCTCAACGTTCAATCCTCAATCCTCAATTCTCAATCTTCAATCCTCAATACTGAATCTTCAATCCTCAATCATCAATCCTCAATCCTCAATACTCAATCCTCAATCTTCAATCCTCAGCCCACAATCCTCAATCTTCAATCTTCAATCCTCAATCCTCAATCCTCAATTCTCAATTCTCAATCCTCAATCCTCGATCCTCAATTCTCAATCCTCAATCCCCAATCCTCAGACCTCAAACATCAATACTCAACCCTCAATGTTCAATCCGCAGTACCCAATCCTCAATCCTCAATCCTGAATCCTCAATCCTCAATCCTCAATCCTCTATCCTCAATCATCAATCCTCAATCTTCAATACTCAATCCTCAATCCTCAATCCTCAATCCTCAATCCTCAATCCTCAATCCTCAATCCTCATTCTTCAATCCTCAATCCTCAATCCTCAATCTTCAATCCTCAATACTCAATCTTCAATCTTCAATCCTCAATTCTCAATCCTCAATCCTCAATCCTCATTCTTCAATCCTCAATACCCAATCCTCAATCTTCAATCCTCAATCCTCAATCCTCAATTCTCAATTCTCAATCCTCAATCCTCAATCCTCAATTCTCAATCCTCAATCCTCAATCCTCAGACCTCAAACATCAATACTCAACCCTCAATGTTCAATCCGCAGTACCCAATCCTCAATCTTCATTCCTCAATCCTCAATAATCAATCTTCAATCCTCAATCCTCAATCCTCAATCCTCAATCCTCAATCCTCAATCCTCAATCCTCAATCTTCAATCCTCAATACTCAGTCTTCAATCCTCAATCCTCAATCCTCAATTCTCAATCCTCAGTCCTCATTCTTCAATCCTCAATCCTCAATCCTCAATCATCAATCCTCAATACTCAATGTTCCGCAGTACCCAACCCTCAATCTTCAATCCTCAATCCTCGATACTCAATTCTCAATCCTCAACCCTCAATACGCAACCATCAATCCTCAATTCTCAATACTCAATAGAATATCCTGAATTCTCAGGATTCAATCCACAAACATCTATCCTCAAACCTATGCCCTCATCCTCAATCCTCAATCCTCAATCCTCCATCCTCAATCCTCAATCCTCAAGCGTTAATCCTCAATCCTCAATCCCCAAACCTCAATTCTCAGTCCTCAAACCTCAATTCCGAACCCTTAATCCTGAATCCACGATCCCCAATCCTCAATCTTCAATCCTCAATCCTCAATCCTCTATCCTCAATCCTCAATCCTCAATCCTCAATCCTCAGTCCCCAATCCTCAATCTTCAATCCTCAATCCTCAATACTCAATCCTCAGTCCTCTATCCTCAACCTTCAATCCTCGATACTCAATCTTCAATCCTCAATCCTGAATCCTCAATCCTCAATCCTCTATCCTCAATCATCAATCCTCAATCTTCAATACTCAATCCTCAATCCTCAATCCTCAATCCTCAATACACAACCATCAATCCTCAATTCTCAATCCTCAATCCTCAGTCCTCAGTCCTCAAACCTCAATCTTCAATCCTCAATCCTCAATCCTCAATCCTCAATCCTCAATCCTCAATACTCAATCTTCAATCCTGACTCCTCAATCATCAATCCTCAGTCACCAATCCTCAATCTTCAATCCTCAATCCTCAATACTCAATCCTCAATACTCAATCTTCAATCCTGAATCCTCAATCATCAATCCTCAATCCTCAATCCTCAATCGTCAGTCTTCAATTCTCAATACTCAATCTTCAATCCTCAATCCTCAATCCTCAATCTTCAATCCTCAATGCTCAATCCTCAATCCTCAATCCTCAATCCTCAATCCTCAATCCTCAATCCTCAATCCTCAGTCCTCAAACCTCAATCCTGAGTCCTCAATCCTGAATCCTCAATCTTCAGCCCTCAGTCCTCAACAATCAGTTGTCAGTCCTCAATCCTCAATAGAATATCATCAATTCACAGTTTGACACTCAATACTCAATCTGCAGGCTTCAAATCTCTATCCACAAACATCAATCCTCATCACTCAACCCTCAACACTCAGTCCCCAATCCTCAACCTTCATTCCTCAATCCTCAATCCTCAATCCACAATCCTCAATCTTCAATCCTCAATACTCAATCTTCAATCCTCAATCCTCAATCATCAATCCTCAATCCTCAATCCTCAATCCTCAATCGTCAGTCTTCAATTCTCAATACTCAATCTTCAATCCTCAATCCTCAATCCTCAATCTTCAAACCTCAATGCTCAATCCTCAATACTCAATCCTCAATCTTCAAACCTCAATACTCAATCTTCAATACTCAATCCTGAATCCTCGTTCCTCAATACTCAATCCCCAATCATCAATCCTCAATCTTCAATACGCAATCCCCAATCCTCAATCCTCAATCCTAAATACTCAACCATCAATCCTCAATTCTCAATACTCAATGGAATATCCTGAATTCTCAGGATTCAATACACAAACATCTATCCTCAACCCTCAGCCCTCATCCTCAATCCTCAATACTCAATCCTCAATCCTCAATCCTCAATCTTCAATCCTCAGTCCCCAATCCTCAATCTTCAATCCTCAATCTTCAATCCTCAATCCTCAATCCTCTATCCTCAATCCTCAATCCTCAATCCTCAGTCCTCAGTCCCCAATCCTCAAACTTCAATCCTCAATCCTCAATACTCAATCTCAATCCTCTATCCTCAACCTTCAATCCTCGATACTCAATCCTCAATACACAACCATCAATCCTCAATTCTCAATCCTCAATCCTCAGTCCTCAGTCCTCAAACCTCAATCCTCAACCCTCAGCCCTCATCCTCGATCCTCAATCCTGAATCCTCAATCTTCAGCCCTCAGTCCTCAACAATCAGTTGTCAATCCTCAATCCTCAATAGAATATCCTCAATTCACAGATTTCAATACTCAATCCCCAACCTTCAATCTTCAAATCTCAATCCACAAACATCAATTCTCATCACTCAACCCTCAACACTCAGTCCTCAATCTTCAATCCTCAATCCTCAATCCTCAATCTTCAATTCTCAGTACTGAATCTTCAATCCTCAATCCTCAATTCTCAATCCTCAATCCTCAATCCTCAATCCTCAACCATCAATCTTCGATCCTCAATCCTCAATCCTCAATATTCAACACACAACCCTCAACCATCTCTCCTCAATACTCAACCATCAATTCTCAATTCCCTATACTCAATAGAATATCCTGAATCCTCATGGTTCAACACTCAATCCCCAATCTTCAATCATCAAATCTCAATACACAGACATCAATTCTCATCACTCAACGCTCAACACTTGGTCCTCAATCATCAATCCTCAATCCTCAGTCCTCAATCTTCAATCCTCAATACTCAATCTTCAATCCGCAATCCTCAATTCTCAATCCTCAATCCTCAATCCTCAATCGTCAATCCTCAATCCCCAATCCTCAATCTTCAATCCTCAATCCTCAATCCTCAATCCTCAATCCTCAATCTTCAATCCTCAATACTCAATCTTCAATCCTCGATCCCCAATCCTCAATCCTTGATCCTCAACCCTCAATCCTCAATCTTCAATCCTCAATGCTCAATCCTCAATCCCCAATCCTCAAGCGTCAATCCTCAATCCTCAATCCACAAACCTCAATACTCAGTCCTCAAACCTCAATCCCGAATCCTCAATCCTGAATCCTCAATCCCCAATCCTCAATCTTCAATCCTCAATCGTCAATCCTCAATCCTCATTCCTCAATCCTCAATCTTCAATCCTCAGTCCCCAATCCTCAATCTTCAATCCTCAACCTTCAATCCTCAATCCTCAATCCTCTATCCTCAATCCTCAATCCTCAATCCTCAATCCGCAGTCCCCAATCCTCAATCTTCAATCCTCAATCCTCAATACTCAATCCTCAATCCTCTATCCTCAACCTTCAATCCTCGATACTCAATCTTCAATCCTCAATCCTGAATCCTCAATCCTCAATCCTCTATCCTCAATCCTCAATCCGCAGTCCCCAATCCTCAATCTTCAATCCTCAATTCTCAATACTCAATCCTCAATCCTCTATCCTCAACCTTCAATCCTCGATACTCAATCTTCAATCCTCAATCCTGAATCCTCAATCCTCAATCCTCTATTCTCAATCATCAATCCTCAATCTTCAATACTCAATCCTCAATCCTCAATCCTCAATCCTCAATACACAACCATCAATCCTCAATTCTCAATCCTCAATCCTCAGTCCTCAGTCCTCAAACCTCAATCCTCAACCCTCAGCCCTCATCCTCGATCGTCAATCCTGAATCCTCAATCTTCAGCCCTCAGTCCTCAACAATCAGTTGTCAGTCCTCAATCCTCAATAAAATATCATCAATTCACAGTTTTCAACACTCAATACTCAATCTGCAGGCTTCAAATCTCTATCCACAAACATCAATCCTCATCACTCAACCCTCAACACTCAGTCCCCAATCCTCAACATTCATTCCTCAATCCTCAATCCTCAATCCACAATCCTCAATCTTCAATCCTCAATACTCAATCTTCAATCCTCAATCCTCAATCATCAATCCTCAATCCTCAATCCTCAATCGTCAGTCTTCAATTCTCAATACTCAATCTTCAATTCTCAATCCTCAATCCTCAATCTTCAATCCTCAATGCTCAATCCTCAATCCTCAATCCTCAATCTTCAATCCTCAATACTCAATCTTCGATCCTCAATCCTCAATCCTCAATATTCAACACACAACCCTCAACCATCTCTCCTCAATACTCAACCATCAATTCTCAATTCCCTATACTCAATAGAATATCCTGAATCCTCATGGTTCAACACTCAATCCCCAATCTTCAATCATCAAATCTCAATACACAGACATCAATTCTCATCACTCAACGCTCAACACTTGGTCCTCAATCATCAATCCTCAATCCTCAGTCCTCAATCTTCAATCCTCAATACTCAATCTTCAATCCGCAATCCTCAATTCTCAATCCTCGATACTCAATCTTCAATCCTCAATCCTGAATCCTCAATCCTCAATCCTCTATCCTCAATCCTCAATCCGCAGTCCCCAATCCTCAATCTTCAATCCTCAATTCTCAATACTCAATCCTCAATCCTCTATCCTCAACCTTCAATCCTCGATACTCAATCTTCAATCCTCAATCCTGAATCCTCAATCCTCAATCCTCTATTCTCAATCATCAATCCTCAATCTTCAATACTCAATCCTCAATCCTCAATCCTCAATCCTCAATACACAACCATCAATCCTCAATTCTCAATCCTCAATCCTCAGTCCTCAGTCCTCAAACCTCAATCCTCAACCCTCAGCCCTCATCCTCGATCGTCAATCCTGAATCCTCAATCTTCAGCCCTCAGTCCTCAACAATCAGTTGTCAGTCCTCAATCCTCAATAAAATATCATCAATTCACAGTTTTCAACACTCAATACTCAATCTGCAGGCTTCAAATCTCTATCCACAAACATCAATCCTCATCACTCAACCCTCAACACTCAGTCCCCAATCCTCAACATTCATTCCTCAATCCTCAATCCTCAATCCACAATCCTCAATCTTCAATCCTCAATACTCAATCTTCAATCCTCAATCCTCAATCATCAATCCTCAATCCTCAATCCTCAATCGTCAGTCTTCAATTCTCAATACTCAATCTTCAATTCTCAATCCTCAATCCTCAATCTTCAATCCTCAATGCTCAATCCTCAATCCTCAATCCTCAATCTTCAATCCTCAATACTCAATCTTCAATACTCAAACCTCAATCCTCATTCCTCAATACTCAATCCTCAATCCTCAATCCTCAATCCTCAATCCTCAATCATCATTCTTCAATCCTCAATCCTCAATCCTCATTCTTCAATCCTCAATACTCAATCTTCAATCTTCAATCCTGAATCCTCAATCATCAATCCTCAATCTTCAATACTCAATCCTCAATACTCAACCATCAATCCTCAATTCCCAATACTCAATAAAATATCCTGAATTCTCAGGATTCAATACTCAAACATCAATCCTCAAGCCTCAGACCTCATCCTCAATCCTCAATCCTCAATCCTCAATCCTCAACATTCGTACCTCAATACTCAATATTCAATCCTCAATCCGCAATCCCCAATCCTCAATACTCAATCCTCAGTCATCAATCCTCAATCTTCAATACTCAATCGTCAATCCTCAGTCCTCAATCCTCAATCCTCAATCCCCGTTCGTCAAACCTCAATCCTCAACCATCAGTCCTCATCCTCATTCCTGAATCTTCAATCCTCAATAATCAATCTCCAATCCTAGATCCCCAATCCCCAATCATCAATCCTTAATCCTCAATCTTCAATCCTCAATCTTCAATACTCAATCCTCAATCCTCAATCCTCAATCCTCAATACTCAACCATCAATCCCCAATTCTTAATACTCAGTAGAATATCCTGAATTCTCAGGATTCAGTACACAAACATCAATCCTCAACCCTCAGCCCTCATCCTCAATCCTCAATTCTCAATCCTCAATCCTCAATCCTCAATATTCAATCCTCAATACTCAATCTGCAATCCTCAATCCTCAATCCTCAACCCTCAATCCTCAGTCCTCAGTCATCAATCCTCAATCCTCAATCTTCAATCCTCAATCCTCAATACTCAGTCCTCAATCCTCAACCCTCAATACGCAACCATCAATCCTCAATTCTCAATACTCAATAGAATATCCTGAATTCTCTGGATTCAATCCAAAAACATCTATCCTCAACCCTAAGCCCTCATCCTCAATCCTCAATCCTCAATCCTCAATCCTCAATATTCAATCCTCAATACTCAATCTTCAATCCTCAATCCTCAATCCTCAATACTCAATCCCGAATCCTCAATCCTGAATCCACAATCCCCAATCCTCAATCTTCAATCCTCAATCCTCAATCCTCTATCCTCAATCCTCAATCCTCAATCCTCAATCCTCAGTCCCCAATCCTCAATCTTCAATCCTCAATCCTCAATACTCAATCCTCAATTCTCAATACACAACCATCAATCCTCAATTCTCAATCCTCAATCCTCAGTCCTCAGTCCTCAAACCTCAACCTTCAATCCTCAATCCTCAATCCTCAATCCTCAATCCTCAATCCTCAATCCCCAATCCTCAGTCCTCAAACCTCAGTCCTGAATCCTCAACCCTGAATCCTCAATCTTCAGCCCTCAGTCTTCAACAATCAGTTGTCAGTCCTCAATCCTCAATAGAATATCATCAATTCACAGTTTTCAACACTCAATACTCAATCTGCAGGCTTCAAATCTCTATCCACAAACATCAATCCTCATCACTCAACCCTCAACACTCAGTCCCCAATCCTCAACCTTCATTCCTCAATCCTCAATCCTCAATCCACAATCCTCAATCTTCAATCCTCAATACTCAATCTTCAATCCTCAATCCTCAATCATCAATCCTCAATCCTCAATCCTCAATCGTCAGTCTTCAATTCTCAATACTCAATCTTCAATCCTCAATCCTCAATCCTCAATCTTCAATCCTCAATGCTCAATCCTCAATCTTCAATCATCAATATTCAATCTTCAATACTCAATCCACAATCCTCAATCTTCAATCCTCAATACTCAATCTTCAATCCTCAATCCTCAATCATCAATCCTCAATCCTCAACCCTCAATCCTCAATCCTCAGTCCTCACAACTCAAACCTTAATCCTCAACCCTGGATCCTCAATCTTCAGCCCTCAGTCCTCAACAATCGGTTGTCAATCCTAAATCCTCAATAGAATACCCTCAATTCACAGATTTCAATACTCAATACTCAATCTGCAATCTTCCAACCTCTATCCAGAAACATCGATTCTCATCACTCAACCCTCAACACTCAGTCCTCAACGTTCAATCCTCAATCCTCAATTCTCAATCTTCAATCCTCAATACTGAATCTTCAATCCTCAATCATCAATCCTCAATCCTCAATACTCAATCCTCAATCTTCAATCCTCAGCCCACAATCCTCAATCCTCAATCCTCAATACTCAATCTTCAATCTTCAATCCTCGATCCTCAATCCTCAATACTCAATCCTCATTCTTCAATCCTCAATACCCAATCCTCAATCTTCAATCCTCAATCCTCAATCCTCAATTCTCAATTCTCAATCCTCAATCCTCGATCCTCAATTCTCAATCCTCAATCCTCAATCCTCAGACCTCAAACATCAATACTCAACCCTCAATGTTCAATCCGCAGTACCCAATCCTCAATCCTGAATCCTGAATCCTCAATCCTCAATCCTCTATCCTCAATCATCAATCCTCAATCTTCAATACTCAATCCTCAATCCTCAATCCTCAATCCTCAATCCTCAATCCTCAATCCTCAATCCTCATTCTTCAATCCTCAATCCTCAATCCTCAATCTTCAATCCTCAATACTCAATCTTCAATCTTCAATCCTCAATTCTCAATCCTCAATTCTCAATCCTCATTCTTCAATCCTCAATACCCAATCCTCAATCTTCAATCCTCAATCCTCAATCCTCAATTCTCAATTCTCAATCCTCAATCCTCAATCCTCAATTCTCAATCCTCAATCCTCAATCCTCAGACCTCAAACATCAATACTCAACCTTCAATGTTCAATCCGCAGTACCCAATCCTCAATCTTCATTCCTCAATCCTCAATAATCAATCTTCAATCCTCAATCCTCAATCCACAATCCTCAATCCTCAATCCTCAATCCTCAATCTTCAATCCTCAATACTCAGTCTTCAATCCTCAATCCTCAATCCTCAATCCTCAATCCTCAGTCCTCATTCTTCAATCCTCAATCCTCAATCCTCAATCATCAATCCTCAATACTCAATCTTCAATCTTCAATCCTCAATCCTCAATCCTCAATCCTCAATCCTCAATTCTCAATCCTCAGTCCTCAATCCTCGGACCTCAAACATCAATACTCAGCCCTCAGTCCTCGTCCTCAATCCACAACACTCAATCCTCAATCCTCAATATTCCCTCATCAATATTCAATCTTCAATCTTCAATCCTCAATCCTCAATCGTCAATCCTCAATCCTCAATGTTCCGCAGTACCCAACCCTCAATCTTCAATCCTCAATCCTCGATACTCAATTCTCAATCCTCAACCCTCAATACGCAACCATCAATCCTCAACTCTCAATACTCAATAGAATATCCTGAATTCTCAGGATTCAATCCACAAACATCTATCCTCAACCCTATGCCCTCATCCTCAATCCTCAATCCTCAATCCTCAATCCTCAATATTCAATCCTCAATACTCAATCTTCAATTCTCAATCCTCAATCCTCAATCCTCAATCCTCAATCCTCAATCCTCAAGCGTTAATCCTCAATCCTCAATCCCCAAACCTCAATTCTCAGTCCTCAAACCTCAATTCCGAACCCTCAATCCTGAATCCACGATCTCCAATCCTCAATCTTCAATCCTCAATCCTCAATCCTCTATCCTCAATCCTCAATCCTCAATCCTCAATCCTCAGTCCCCAATCCTCAATCTTCAATCCTCAATCCTCAATACTCAATCCTCAGTCCTCTATCCTCAACCTTCAATCCTCGATACTCAATCTTCAATCCTCAATCCTGAATCCTCAATCCTCAATCCTCTATCCTCAATCATCAATCCTCAATCTTCAATACTCAATCCTCAATCCTCAATCCTCAATCCTCAATACACAACCATCAATCCTCAATTCTCAATCCTCAATCCTCAGTCCTCAGTCCTCAAACCTCAATCTTCAATCCTCAATCCTCAATCCTCAATCCTCAATCCTCAATCCTCAATACTCAATCTTCAATCCTGACTCCTCAATCATCAATCCTCAGTCACCAATCCTCAATCTTCAATCCTCAATCCTCAATACTCAATCCTCAATACTCAATCTTCAATCCTGAATCCTCAATCCTCAATCCTCAATCCTCAATCCTCAATCCTCAATCCTCAGTCCTCAAACCTCAATCCTGAGTCCTCAATCCTGAATCCTCAATCTTCAGCCCTCAGTCCTCAACAATCAGTTGTCAGTCCTCAATCCTCAATAGAATATCATCAATTCACAGTTTGACACTCAATACTCAATCTGCAGGCTTCAAATCTCTATCCACAAACATCAATCCTCATCACTCAACCCTCAACACTCAGTCCCCAATCCTCAACCTTCATTCCTCAATCCTCAATCCTCAATCCACAATCCTCAATCTTCAATCCTCAATACTCAATCTTCAATCCTCAATCCTCAATCATCAATCCTCAATCCTCAATCCTCAATCCTCAATCGTCAGTCTTCAATTCTCAATACTCAATCTTCAATCCTCAATCCTCAATCCTCAATCTTCAAACCTCAATGCTCAATCCTCAATACTCAATCCTCAATCTTCAATCCTCAATACTCAATCTTCAATACCCAATCCTCAATCCTCATTCCTCAATATTCAATCCTCAATCATCAATCCTCAATCTTCAATACGCAATCCCCAATCCTCAATCCTAAATACTCAACCATCAATCCTCAATTCTCAATACTCAATGGAATATCCTGAACTCTCAGGATTCAATACACAAACATCTATCCTCAACCCTCAGCCCTCATCCTCAATCCTCAATCCTCAATCCTCAATCCTCAATCCTCAATCTTCAATCCTCAGTCCCCAATCCTCAATCTTCAATCCTCAATCTTCAATCCTCAATCCTCAATCCTCTATCCTCAATCCTCAATCCTCAATCCTCAGTCCTCAGTCCCCAATCCTCAAACTTCAATCTTCAATCCTCAATACTCAATCCTCAATCCTCTATCCTCAACCTTCAATCCTCGATACTCAATCCTCAATACACAACCATCAATCCTCAATTCTCAATCCTCAATCCTCAGTCCTCAGTCCTCAAACCTCAATCCTCAACCCTCAGCCCTCATCCTCGATCCTCAATCCTGAATCCTCAATCTTCAGCCCTCAGTCCTCAACAATCAGTGGTCAATCCTCAATCCTCAATAGAATATCCTCAATTCACAGATTTCAATACTCAATCCCCAACCTTCAATCTTCAAATCTCAATCCACAAACATCAATTCTCATCACTCAACCCTCAACACTCAGTCCTCAATCTTCAATCCTCAATCCTCAATCCTCAATCTTCAATTCTCAGTACTGAATCTTCAATCCTCAATCCTCAATTCTCAATCCTCAATCCTCAATCCTCAATCCTCAACCATCAATCTTCGATCCTCAATCCTCAATCCTCAATATTCAACACACAACCCTCAACCATCTCTCCTCAATACTCAACCATCAATTCTCAATTCCCTATACTCAATAGAATATCCTGAATTCTCATGGTTCAACACTCAATCCCCAATCTTCAATCATCAAATCTCAATACACAGACATCAATTCTCATCACTCAATGCTCAACACTTGGTCCTCAATCATCAATCCTCAATCCTCAGTCCTCAATCTTCAATCCTCAATACTCAATCTTCAATCCGCAATCCTCAATTCTCAATCCTCAATCCTCAATCCACAATCGTCAATCCTCAATCCCCAATCCTCAATCTTCAATCCTCAATCCTCAATCCTCAATCCTCAATCCTCAATCTTCAATCCTCAATACTCAATCTTCAATCCTCGATCCCCAATCCTCAATCCTTGATCCTCAACCCTCAATCCTCAATCTTCAATCCTCAATGCTCAATCCTCAATCCCCAATCCTCAAGCGTCAATCCTCAATCCTCAATCCACAAACCTCAATCCTCAGTCCTCAAACCTCAATCCCGAATCCTCAATCCTGAATCCTCAATCCCCAATCCTCAATCTTCAATCCTCAATCCTCAATCCTCAATCCTCAATCCTCAATCCTCAATCTTCAATCCTCAGTCCCCAATCCTCAATCTTCAATCCTCAACCTTCAATCCTCAATCCTCAATCCTCTATCCTCAATCCTCAATCCTCAATCCTCAATCCGCAGTCCCCAATCCTCAATCTTCAATCCTCAATCCTCAATACTCAATCCTCAATCCTCTATCCTCAACCTTCAATCCTCGATACTCAATCTTCAATCCTCAATCCTGAATCCTCAATCCTCAATCCTCAATCCTCAATCCTCAATCCGCAGTCCCCAATCCTCAATCTTCAATCCTCAATCCTCAATACTCAATCCTCAATACTCAATCCTCAATCTTCAATCCTCAATGCTCAATCCTCAATCCTCAATCCTCAATCTTCAATCCTCAATACTCAATCTTCAATACTCAATCCTCAATCCTCATTCCTCAATACTCAATCCTCAATCATCAATCCTCAATCTTCAATACTCAATCCTCAATCCTCAATCCTCAATCCTAAATACTCAACCAACAATCCTCAATTCTCAATACTCAATGGAATATCCTGAATTCTCAGGATTCAATACACAAACATCTATCCTCAACCCTCAGCCCTCATCCTCAATCCTCAATCCTCAATCCTCAATCCTCAATATTCAATCCTCAATACTCAATCTTGAATCCTCAATCCTCAATCCTCAATCCTCAATCCTCAATCCTCAATCCTCAAGCGTCAATCCTCAATCCTCAATCCACAAACCTCAATCCTCAGTCCTCAAACCTCAATCCCGAATCCTCAATCCTGAATCCTCAATCCCCAATCCTCAATCTTCAATCCTCAATCCTCAATCCTCAATCCTGAATCCTCAATCCTCAATCCTCAATCCTCAATCCTCATTCCTCAAATCTCATTCTTCAATCCTCAACCTTCAATACTCAATCCTCAATCCTCAATCCTCAATCCTCAATATTCAACACAAAACCCTCAACCACCAATCCTCAATACTCAACCATCAATCATTAATTCTCAATACTCAATAGAATATCCTGAATTCTCATGGTTCAGTACTCAATCCACAATATTCAATAATCAAATCTCAATCCTCAAACCTCAATCACGAATCCTCAATCCTGAATCCTCAATCTCCAGTCCTCAATCTTCAATCATCAATCCTCAATCCTCATTCTTTAGTCCTCAATACCCAATCCTCAATCTTCAATCCTCAATCCTCAATCATCAATTCTCAATTCTCAATCCTCAGCCTTCAATCCTCAGACCTCAAAGATCAATGCTCAACCCTCAGTCCTCGTCCTCAATCCACAAACCTCAATCCTCAATCCTCATTCTCCAATTATCAATATTCAATCTTCAATACTCAATCCTCAATCCTGAATCCTCAATCCTCAATCCTCAATGTTCAATCCGCAAAAACCAATCCTCAATCTTCAATGATCAATCCTCAATCCTCAATCCTCAATCCTCAATCCTCAATCCTCAATTCTCAATCTTCAATCCTCAATACTGAATCTTCAATCCTCAATCATCAATCCTCAATCCTCAATCCTCAATCCTCAATCTTCAATCCTCAGTCCACAATCCTCAATCTTCAATCCTCAATCCTCAATCCTCAATCTTCAATCCTCAATACTCAATCTTCAATCCTCAATCCTGAATCCTCAATCCTCAATCCTCTATCCTCAATCATCAATCCTCAATCTTCAATACTCAATCCTCAATCCTCAACCCTCAATCCTCAATACTCAATCTTCAATCCTCAATCGTCAATCCTCAATCGTCAATCCTTACTCTTCAATACTCAATCATCAGTCTTCAATCTTCATTCCTCAATCCTCAATACTCAATCTTCAATCCTCAATCCTCAATCCTCAATCCTCAATCATCAATCCTCAATCCTCACTCCTCAATCGTCAGTCTTCAATCCTCAATACTCAATCTTCAATCCTCAATACCCAGTCGTCAATCTCCAATCCTCAATGCTCAATCCTCAATCCTCAATCCTCAACCCTCAATCCTCAATCCTCAATCTTCAATCCTCAATACTCAATCTTCAATCCTCAATCCTCAATCCTCAATCCTGTATCCTCAATCCTCAATCATCAATCCTCAATCTTCAATACTCAATCCTCAATACTCAACCATCAACCCTCAATTCTCGATACTCAATAAAATATCCTGAATTCTCAGGATTCAATACTCAAACATCAATCCTCAAGCCTCAGACATCATCCTCAATCCTCAATCCTCAATCCTCAATCCTCAACAATCGTACCTCAATACTCAATATTCAATCCTCAATCCGCAATCCCCTATCCTCAATACTCAATCCTCAGTCATCAATCCTCAATCTTCAATACTCAATCGTCAATCCTCAGTCCTCAATCCTCAATCCTCAATCCCCGTTCGTCAAACCTCAATCCTCAACCATCAGTCCTCATCCTCATTCCTCAATCTTCAATCCTCAATAATCAATCTCCAATCCTAGATCCCCAATCCCCAATCCTCAATCCGTAATCCTCAATCTTCAATCCACAATCTTCAATACTCAATCCTCAATCCTCAATCCTCAATCCTCAATACTCTACCATCAATCCCCAATTCTTAATACTCAGTAGAATATCCTGAATTCTCAGGATTCAATACACAAACATCAATCCTCAACCCTCTGCCCTCATCCTCAATCCTCAATTCTCAATCCTCAATCCTCAATATTCAATCCTCAATCCTCAATACTCAATCTTCAATCCTCAACCCTCAAACCTCAATCCTCAATCCTCAATCCTACATCTTCAATCCTCAATACTCAATCCTCAATATTCAACACACAACCCTCAACCATCAATCCTCGATACTCAACCACCAATCCTCAATTCTCAATACTCAATCTGCAATCCTCAATCCTCTATCCTCAATCCTCAATCCTCAACACTCAATCCTCAATACTCAATCTTCAATCCTCAACCCCCAATCCTCAATACTCAATCTTCAATCCTCAATACTCAATCTTCAATCCTCAATCCTCTATCCTCAATCCTCAATTCTCAATCCTCAATCGTCAAACTTCAACCCTCAATACTCAATCTTCAATCCTCAATCCTCAATCCTCATTTCTCAATCCTCATTCTTCAATCCTCAACCTTCAATACTCAATCCTCAATCCTCAATCCTCAATCCTCAATATTCAACACAAAACCCTCAACCACCAATCCTCAATACTCAACCATCAATCCTTAATTCTCAATAGTCAATAGAATATCCTGAATTCTCATGGTTCAGTACTCAATCCACAATATTGAATAATCAAATCTCAATCCTCAAACCTCAATCCCGAATCCTCAATCCTGAATCCTCAATCTCCAGTCCTCAATCTTCAATCATCAATCCTCAATCCTCATTCTTCAGTCCTCAATACCCAATCCTCAATCTTCAATCCTCAATCCTCAATCATCAATTCTCAATTCTCAATCCTCAGCCTTCAATCCTCAGACCTCAAAGATCAATGCTCAACCCTCAGTCCTCGTCCTCAATCCACAACCCTCAATCCTCAATCCTCAATATTCAATCCTCAATACTCAATCTTCAATCCTCAATCCTCAATCCTCAATCCTCAATCCTCAATCCTCAATCCTCAAGCGTCAATCCTCAATCCTCAATCCCCAAACCTCAATCCTCAGTCCTCAAACCTCAATCCCGAATCCTCAATCCTGAATCCTCATTCCCCAATCCTCAATCTTCAATCCTCAATCCTCAATCCTCAATCCTCAATCCTCAATCCTCAATCTTCAATCCTCATTCCCCAATCCTCAATCTTCAATCCTCAATCTTCAATCCTCAATCCTCAATCGTCTATCCTCAATCCTCAATCCTCAATCCTCAATCCTCAGTCCCCAATCCTCAATCTTCAATCCTCAATCCTCAATACTCAATCCTCAATCCTCTATCCTCAACCTTCAATCCTCGATACTCAATCTTCAATCCTCAATCCAGAATCCTCAATCCTCAATCCTCTATTCTCAATCATCAATCCTCAATCTTCAATACTCAATCCTCAATACTCAATCCTCAATCCTCAATACACAACCATCAATCCTCAATTCTCAATCCTCAATCCTCAGTCCTCAGTCCTCAAACCTCAATCCTCAACCCTCAGCCCTCATCCTCGATCCTCAATCCTGAATCCTCAATCTTCAGCCCTCAGTCCTCAACAATCAGTTGTCAATCCTCAATCCTCAATAGAATATCCTCAATTCACAGATTTCAATACTCAATCCCCAACCTTCAATCTTCAAATCTCAATCCACAAACATCAATTCTCATCACTCAACCCTCAACACTCAGTCCTCAATCTTCAATCCTCAATCCACAATCCTCAATCTTCAATTCTCAATACTGAATCTTCAATCCTCAATCCTCAATTCTCAATCCTCAATCCTTAATCCTCAATCGTCAATCCTCAATCCCCAATCCTCAACCTTCAATCCTCAATCCTCAATCCTCAATCCTCAAGCTTCAATCCTCAATACTGAATCTTCAATCCTCGATTCCCAATCCTCAATCCTTGATCCTCGACCCTCAATCCTCAATCTTCAATCCTCAATACTCAATTTTCAATCCTCAATCCTCAATCCACAATCCGCAATCCTCAATTCTCAATCCTCTATCCTCAGTCCTCAAACCTCAAACATCAATGCTCAACCCTCAGTGCTCGTCATCAATCCACAACGCTGAATCCTCAATCCTCAATATTCAATCATCAATATTCAATCTTCAATCCTCAATCCTCAATCCTCAATCCTCAATCCTCAATCCTCAATGTTCAATCCGCAGTACCCAATCCTCAATATTCAATCCTCAATCCTCAATCCTCAATCCTCAATCCTCAATCCTCAATCCTCGGTCCTCAAACCTCAATCCTGAATCCTCAATCCTGAATCCTCAATCTTCAGCCCTCAGTCCTCAACAATCAGCTGTCAGTCCTCAATCCTCAATAGAATATCATCAATTCACAGATTTCAACACTCAATACTCAATCTGCAGTCTTCAAATCTCTATCCACAAACATCAATACACATCACTCAACCCTCAACACTCAGTCCCCAATCCTCTACCTTCAGTCCTCAATCCTCAATCCTCAATCCACAATCCTCAATCTTCAATCCTCAATACTCAATCTTCAATCCTGAATCCTCAATCATCAATACTCAATCCTCAATCCTCAATCGTCAGTCTTCAATTCTCAATACTCAATCTTCAATCCTCAATCCCCAGTCCTCAATCTTCAATCCTCAATGCTCAATCCTCAATCCTCAATCCTCAATCTTCAATCCTCAATACTCAATCTTCAATCCTCAATCCTCAATCCTCATTCCTCAATACTCAATCCTCAATCATCAATCCTCAATCTTCAATACTCAATCCTCAATCCTCAATCCTCAATCCTCAATACTCAACCATCAATCCTCATTTCTCAATACTCAATGGAATATCCTGAATTCTCAGGATTCAATACACAAACATGTATCCTCAACCCTCAGCCCTCATCCTCAATCCTCAATCCTCAATCCTCAATCCTCAATATTCAATCCTCAATACTCAATCTTCAATCCTCAATCCTCAATCCCCAATCCTCAATCCTCAATCCTCAATCCTCAAGCGTCAATCATCAATCCTCAATCCCCAAACCTCAATCCTCAGTCCTCAAACCTCAATCCCGAATCCTCAATCCTGAATCCTCAATCCCCAATCCTCAATCTTCAATCCTCAATCCTCAATCCTCAATCCTCAATCCTCAATCCTCAATCTTCAATCCTCAGTCCCCAATCCTCAATCTTCAATCCTCAATCCTCAATACTCAATCCTCAATCCTCTATCCTCAACCTTCAATCCTCGATACTCAATCTTCAATCCTCAATCCTGAATCCTCAATCCTCAATCCTCAATCCTCAACCATCAATCTTCGATCCTCAATCCTCAATCCTCAATATTCAACACACAACCCTCAACCATCAATCCTCAATCCTCAATCTTCAATCCTCAATACTCAATCTTCAATCCTCGATCCCCAATCCTCAATCCTCAATCCTCAGTCCTCAGTCCTCAAACCTCAATCTTCAATCCTCAATCCTCAATCCTCAATCCTCAATCCTCAATCCTCAATACTCAATCTTCAATCCTGACTCCTCAATCATCAGTCCTCAGTCCCCAATCCTCAATCTTCAATCCTCAATCCTCAATACTCAATCCTCAAAACTCAATCTTCAATACTGAATCCTCAATCATCAATCCTCAATCCTCAATCCTCAATCGTCAGTCTTCAATTCTCAATACTCAATCTTCAATCCTCAACCCTCAATCCTCAATCTTCAATCCTCAATCCGCAATCCCCTATCCTCAATACTCAATCCTCAGTCATCAATCCTCAATCTTCAATACTCAATCGTCAATCCTCAGTCCTCAATCCTCAATCCTCAATCCCCGTTCGTCAAACCTCAATCCTCAACCATCAGTCCTCATCCTCATTCCTCAATCTTCAATCCTCAATAATCAATCTCCAATCCTAGATCCCCAATCCCGAATCCTCAATCCGTAATCCTCAATCTTCAATCCACAATCTTCAATACTCAATCGTCAATCCTCAATCCTCAATCCTCAATACTCTACCATCAATCCCCAATTCTTAATACTCAGTAGAATATCCTGAATTCTCAGGATTCAATACACAAACATCAATCCTCAACCCTCTGCCCTCATCCTCAATCCTCAATTCTCAATCCTCAATCCTCAATATTCAATCCTCAATCCTCAATACTCAATCTTCAATCCTCAACCCTCAAACCTCAATCCTCAATCCTCAATCCTACATCTTCAATCCTCAATACTCAATCCTCAATATTCAACACACAACCCTCAACCATCAATCCTCGATACTCAACCACCAATCCTCAATTCTCAATACTCAATCTGCAATCCTCAATCCTCTATCTTCAATCCTCAATCCTCAATCCTCAATCCTCAATCCTCAATCCTCAATCTTCAATCCTCAGTCCCCAATCCTCAATCTTCAATCCTCAATCTTCAATCCTCAATCCTCAATCGTCTATCCTCAATCCTCAATCCTCAATCCTCAATCCTCAGTCCCCAATCCTCAATCTTCAATCCTCAATCCTCAATACTCAATCCTCAATCCTCTATCCTCAACCTTCAATCCTCGATACTCAATCTTCAATCCTCAATCCAGAATCCTCAATCCTCAATCCTCTATTCTCAATCATCAATCCTCAATCTTCAATACTCAATCCTCAATACTCAATCCTCAATCCTCAATACACAACCATCAATCCTCAATTCTCAATCCTCAATCCTCAGTCCTCAGTCCTCAAACCTCAATCCTCAACCCTCAGCCCTCATCCTCGATCCTCAATCCTGAATCCTCAATCTTCAGCCCTCAGTCCTCAACAATCAGTTGTCAATCCTCAATCCTCAATAGAATATCCTCAATTCACAGATTTCAATACTCAATCCCCAACCTTCAATCTTCAAATCTCAATCCACAAACATCAATTCTCATCACTCAACCCTCAACACTCAGTCCTCAATCTTCAATCCTCAATCCACAATCCTCAATCTTCAATTCTCAATACTGAATCTTCAATCCTCAATCCTCAATTCTCAATCCTCAATCCTTAATCCTCAATCGTCAATCCTCAATCCCCAATCCTCAACCTTCAATCCTCAATCCTCAATCCTCAATCCTCAAGCTTCAATCCTCAATACTGAATCTTCAATCCTCGATTCCCAACCCTCAATCCTTGATCCTCGACCCTCAATCCTCAATCTTCAATCCTCAATACTCAATTTTCAATCCTCAATCCTCAATCCTCAATCCGCAATCCTCAATTCTCAATCCTCTATCCTCAGTCCTCAAACCTCAAACATCAATGCTCAACCCTCAGTGCTCGTCATCAATCCTCAACGCTGAATCCTCAATCCTCAATATTCAATCATCAATATTCAATCTTCAATCCTCAATCCTCAATCCTCAATCCTCAATCCTCAATCCTCAATGTTCAATCCGCAGTACCCAATCCTCAATATTCAATCCTCAATCCTCAATCCTCAATCCTCAATCCTCAATCCTCAATCCTCAGTCCTCAAACCTCAATCCTGAATCCTCAATCCTGAATCCTCAATCTTCAGCCCTCAGTCCTCAACAATCAGCTGTCAGTCCTCAATCCTCAATAGAATATCATCAATTCACAGATTTCAACACTCAATACTCAATCTGCAGTCTTCAAATCTCTATCCACAAACATCAATACACATCACTCAACCCTCAACACTCAGTCCCCAATCCTCTACCTTCAGTCCTCAATCCTCAATCCTCAATCCACAATCCTCAATCTTCAATCCTCAATACTCAATCTTCAATCCTGAATCCTCAATCATCAATACTCAATCCTCAATCCTCAATCGTCAGTCTTCAATTCTCAATACTCAATCTTCAATCCTCAATCCCCAGTCCTCAATCTTCAATCCTCAATGCTCAATCCTCAATCCTCAATCCTCAATCTTCAATCCTCAATACTCAATCTTCAATCCTCAATCCTCAATCCTCATTCCTCAATACTCAATCCTCAATCATCAATCCTCAATCTTCAATACTCAATCCTCAATCCTCAATCCTCAATCCTCAATACTCAACCATCAATCCTCATTTCTCAATACTCAATGGAATATCCTGAATTCTCAGGATTCAATACACAAACATGTATCCTCAACCCTCAGCCCTCATCCTCAATCCTCAATCCTCAATCCTCAATCCTCAATATTCAATCCTCAATACTCAATCTTCAATCCTCAATCCTCAATCCCCAATCCTCAATCCTCAATCCTCAATCCTCAAGCGTCAATCATCAATCCTCAATCCCCAAACCTCAATCCTCAGTCCTCAAACCTCAATCCCGAATCCTCAATCCTGAATCATCAATCCCCAATCCTCAATCTTCAATCCTCAATCCTCAATCCTCAATCCTCAATCCTCAATCCTCAATCTTCAATCCTCAGTCCCCAATCCTCAATCTTCAATCCTCAATCCTCAATACTCAATCCTCAATCCTCTATCCTCAACCTTCAATCCTCGATACTCAATCTTCAATCCTCAATCCTGAATCCTCAATCCTCAATCCTCAATCCTCAACCATCAATCTTCGATCCTCAATCCTCAATCCTCAATATTCAACACACAACCCTCAACCATCAACCCTCAATCCTCAATCTTCAATCCTCAATACTCAATCTTCAATCCTCGATCCCCAATCCTCAATCCTCAATCCTCAGTCCTCAGTCCTCAAACCTCAATCTTCAATCCTCAATCCTCAATCCTCAATCCTCAATCCTCAATCCTCAATACTCAATCTTCAATCCTGACTCCTCAATCATCAGTCCTCAGTCCCCAATCCTCAATCTTCAATCCTCAATCCTCAATACTCAATCCTCAAAACTCAATCTTCAATACTGAATCCTCAATCATCAATCCTCAATCCTCAATCCTCAATCGTCAGTCTTCAATTCTCAATACTCAATCTTCAATCCTCAACCCTCAATCCTCAATCTTCAATCCTCAATGCTCAATCCTCAATCCTCAATCCTCAATCCTCAATCCTCAATCCTCAATCCTCAATCCTCAGTCCTCAAACCTCAATCCTGAATCCTCAACCCTGAATCCTCAATCTTCAGCCCTCAGTCCTCAACAATCAGTTGTCAGTCCTCAATCCTCAATAGAATATCATCAATTCACAGTTTTCAACACTCAATACTCAATCTGCAGGCTTCAAATCTCTATCCACAAACATCAATCCTCATCACTCAACCCTCAACACTCAGTCCCCAATCCTCAACCTTCATTCCTCAATCCTCAATCCTCAATCCACAATCCTCAATCTTCAATCCTCAATACTCAATCTTCAATCCTCAATCCTCAATCATCACTCCTCAATCCTCAATCCTCAATCGTCAGTCTTCAATTCTCAATACTCAATCTTCAATCCTCAATCCTCAATCCTCAATCTTCAATCCTCAATGCTCAATCCTCAATCCTCAATCCTCAATCTTCAATCCTCAATACTCAATCTTCAATACTCAATCCTCAATCCTCATTCCTCAATACTCAATCCTCAATCATCAATCCTCAATCATCAATACTCAATCCTCAATCCTCAATCCTCAATCCTAAATACTCAACCATCAATCCTCAATTCTCAATACTCAATGGAATATCCTGAATTCTCAGGATTCAATACACAAACATCTATCCTCAACCCTCAGCCCTCATCCTCAATCCTCAATCCTCAATCCTCAATCCTCAATATTCAATCCTCAATACTCAATCTTCAATCCTCAATCCTCAATCCTCAATCCTCAATCATCAATCCTCAATCCTCAAGCGTCAATCCTCAATCCTCAATCCACAAACCTCAATCCTCAGTCCTCAAACCTCTATCCCGAATCCTCAATCCTGAATCCTCAATCCCCAATCCTCAATCTTCAATCCTCAATCCTCAATCCTCAATCCTCAATCCTCAATCCTCAATCCTCAATCTTCAATCCTCAGTCCCCAATCCTCAATCTTCAATCCTCAACCTTCAATCGTCAATCCTCAATCCCCAATCCTCAACCTTCAATCCTCAATCCTCAATCCTCAATCCTCAATCCTCAATCTTCAATCCTCAATACTGAATCTTCAATCCTCGATCCCCAATCCTCAATCCTTGACCCTCAACCCTCAATCCTCAATCCTCAATCCTCTATACTCAATCCTCAATCCTCAATCCTCAATCCTCAATTCTCTGTTCTCAATCCTCAATCCTCAATCCTCAATCGTCAGTCCTCAATCCCCAATCCTCAATCTTCAATCCTCAATCCTCAATCCTCAATCCTCAATCCTCAATCTTCAATCCTCAATACTCAATCTTCAATCCTCGATCCCCAATCCTCAATCCTTGATCCTCAACCCTCAATCCTCACTCTTCAATCCTCAATACTCAATTTTCAATCCTCAATCCTCAATCCTCAATCCTCAATTCTCAATCCTCAATCCTTTAATCCTCAGACCTCAAACATCAATACTCAACCCTCAGTTCTCGTCCTCGGTCCGCAACACTCAATCCACAATCCTCAATCTTCAATCATCAATATTCAATCTTCAATCCTCAATCCTCAATCGTCAATCCTCAATCCTCAATGTTCAATACGCACTAACCAATCCTCAATCTTCAATCCTCAATCCTCAATTCTCGATCCTCAATCCTCAATCCTCAGACCTCAAACATCAACGCTAAACCCTCAGTCCTCGTCCTCAATCCACAACCCTCAATCCTCAATCCTCAATATTCCCTCATCAATATTCAATCTGCAATCTTCAGTCCACAATCCTCAATCGTCAATCCTCAATCCTCAATGTTCCGCAGTACCCAATCCTCAATCTTCAATCCTCAATCCTCAATACTCAATCCTCAATCCTCAACCCTCAATACGCAACCATCAATCCTCAATTCTCAATACTCAATAGAATATCCTGAATTCTCTGGATTCAATCCAAAAACATCTATCCTCAACCCTAAGCCCTCATCCTCAATCCTCAATCCTCAATCCTCAATCCTCAATATTCAATCCTCAATACTCAATCTTCAATCCTCAATCCTCAATCCTCAATCCTCAATCCTCAATCCTCAATCCTCAAGCGTCAATCCTCAATCCTCAATCCTCAATCCTCAATCCTCAATCCCCAAACCTCAATTCTCAGTCCTCAAACCTCAATCCCGAATCCTCAATCCTGAATCCACAATCCCCAATCCTCAATCTTCAATCCTCAATCCTCAATCCTCTATCCTCAATCCTCAATCCTCAATCCTCAATCCTCAGTCCCCAATCCTCAATCTTCAATCCTCAATCCTCAATACTCAATCCTCAATCCTCAATACACAACCATCAATCCTCAATTCTCAATCCTCAATCCTCAGTCCTCAGTCCTCAAACCTCAACCTTCAATCCTCAATCCTCAATCCTCAATCCTCAATCCTCAATCCTCAATCCTCAATCCTCAGTCCTCAAACCTCAGTCCTGAATCCTCAACCCTGAATCCTCAATCTTCAGCCCTCAGTCTTCAACAATCAGTTGTCAGTCCTCAATCCTCAATAGAATATCATCAATTCACAGTTTTCAACACTCAATACTCAATCTGCAGGCTTCAAATCTCTATCCACAAACATCAATCCTCATCACTCAACCCTCAACACTCAGTCCCCAATCCTCAACCTTCATTCCTCAATCCTAAATCCTCAATCCACAATCCTCAATCTTCAATCCTCAATACTCAATCTTCAATCCTCAATCCTCAATCATCAATCCTCAATCCTCAATCTTCAATCGTCAGTCTTCAATTCTCAATACTCAATCTTCAATCCTCAATCCTCAATCCTCAATCTTCAATCCTCAATGCTCAATCCTCAATCTTCAATCATCAATATTCAATCTTCAATACTCAATCCTCAATCCTCAATCCTCAATCCTCAATCCTCAATGTTCAATCCGCAATACCCAATCCTCAATCTTCAATGATCAATCCTCAATCCTCAATCCTCAACCCTCAATCCTCAATCCTCAGTCCTCACACCTCAAACCTTAATCCTCAACCCTGGATCCTCAATCTTCAGCCCTCAGTCCTCAACAATCAGTTGTCAATCCTAAATCCTCAATAGAATACCCTCAATTCACAGATTTCAATACTCAATACTCGATCTGCAATCTTCCAACCTCTATCCACAAACATCGATTCTCATCACTCAACCCTCAACACTCAGTCCTCAACGTTCAATCCTCAATCCTCAATTCTCAATCTTCAATCCTCAATACTGAATCTTCAATCCTCAATCATCAATCCTCAATCCTCAATACTCAATCCTCAATCTTCAATCCTCAGCCCACAATCCTCAATCTTCAATCCTCAATACTCAATCTTCAATCTTCAATCCTCAATCCTCAATCCTCAATCCTCAATCCTCATTCTTCAATCCTCAATACCCAATCCTCAATCTTCAATCCTCAATCCTCAATCCTCAATTCTCAATTCTCAATCCTCAATCCTCGATCCTTAATTCTCAATCCTCAATCCCCAATCCTCAGACCTCAAACATCAATACTCAACCCTCAATGTTCAATCCGCAGTACCCAATCCTCAATCCCCAATCCTGAATCCTCAATCCTCAATCCTCAATCCTCTATCCTCAATCATCAATCCTCAATCTTCAATACTCAATCCTCAATCCTCAATCCTCAATCCTCAATCCTCAATCCTCAATCCTCAATCCTCATTCTTCAATCCTCAATCCTCAATCCTCAATCTTCAATCCTCAATACTCAATCTTCAATCTTCAATCCTCAATTCTCAATCCTCAATCCTCAATGCTCATTCTTCAATCCTCAATACCCAATCCTCAATCTTCAATCCTCAATCCTCAATCCTCAATCCTCAATTCTCAATTCTCAATCCTCAATCCTCAATCCTCAATTCTCAATCCTCAATCCTCAATCCTCAGACCTCAAACATCAATACTCAACCCTCAATGTTCAATCCGCAGTACCCAATCCTCAATCTTCATTCCTCAATCCTCAATAATCAATCTTCAATCCTCAATCCTCAATCCTCAATCCTCAATCCTCAATCCTCAAACCTCAATCTTCAATCCTCAATACTCAGTCTTCAATCCTCAATCCTCAATCCTCAATCCTCAATCCTCAGTCCTCATTCTTCAATCCTCAATCCTCAATCCTCAATCATCAATCCTCAATACTCAGTCTTCAATCTTCAATCCTCAATCCTCAATCCTCAATCCTCAATCCTCAATTCTTAATCCTCAGTCCTCAATCCTCAGACCTCAAACATCAATACTCAGCCCTCAGTCCTCGTCCTCAATCCACAACACTCAATCCTCAATCCTCAATATTCCCTCATCAATATTCAATCTTCAATCTTCAATCCTCAATCCTCAATCGTCAATCCACAATCCTCAATGTTCCGCAGTACCCAATCCTCAATCTTCAATCCTCAATCCTCGATACTCATTCCTCAATCCTCAAACCTCAATACGCAACCATCAATCCTCAATTCTCAATACTCAATAGAATATCCTGAATTCTCAGGATTCAATCCACAAACATCTATCCTCAACCCTAAGCCCTCATCCTCAATCCTCAATCCTCAATCCTCAATCCTCAATATTGAATCCTCAATACTCAATCTTCAATCCTCAATCCTCAATCCTCAATCCTCAATCCTCAATCCTCAATCCTCAAGCGTTAATCCTCAATCCTCAATCCCCAAACCTCAATTCTCAGTCCTCAAACCTCAATTCCGAACACTCAATCCTGAATCCACGATCCCCAATCCTCAATCTTCAATCCTCAATCCTCAATCCCCTATCCTCAATCCTCAATCCTCAATCCTCAATCCTCAGTCCCCAATCCTCAATCTTCAATCCTCAATCCTCAATACTGAATCCTCAGTCCTCTATCCTCAACCTTCAATCCTCGATACTCAATCTTCAATCCTCAATCCTGAATCCTCAATCCTCAATCCTCTATCCTCAATCATCGGTCCTCAATCTTCAATACTCAATCCTCAATCCTCAATCCTCAATCCTCAATACACAACCACCAATCATCAATTCTCAATCCTCAATCCTCAGTCCTCAGTCCTCAAACCTCAATCCTCAATCCTCAATCCTCAATCCTCAATCCTCAATCCTCAATCCTCAATACTCAATCTTCAATCCTGACTCCTCAATCATCAATCCTCAGTCCCCAATCCTCAATCTTCAATCCTCAATCCTCAATACTCAATCCTCAATAATCAATCTTCAATCCTGAATCCTCAATCATCAATCCTCAATCCTCAATCCTCAATCGTCAGTCTTCAATTCTCAATACTCAATCTTCAATCCTCAATCCTCAATCCTCAATCTTCAATCCTCAATGCTCAATCCTCAATCCTCAATCCTCAATCCTCAATCCTCAATCCTCAATCCTCAATTCTCAATCCTCAATCCTCAGTCCTCAAACCTCAATCCTGAGTCCTCAATCCTGAATCCTCAATCTTCAGCCCTCAGTCCTCAACAATCAGTTGTCAGTCCTCAATCCTCAATAGAATATCATCAATTCACAGTTTGACACTCAATACTCAATCTGCAGGCTTCAAATCTCTATCCACAAACATCAATCCTCATCACTCAACCCTCAACACTCAGTCCCCAATCCTCAACATTCATTCCTCAATCCTCAATCCTCAATCCACAATCCTCAATCTTCAATCCTCAATACTCAATCTTCAATCCTCAATCCTCAATCATCAATCCTCAATCCTCAATCCTCAATCCTCAATCGTCAGTCTTCAATTCTCAATACTCAATCTTCAATCCTCAATCCTCAATCCTCAATCCTCAAACCTCAATGCTCAATCCTCAATCCTCAATCCTCAATCTTCAATCCTCAATACTCAATCTTCAATCCTCAGTCCCCAATCCTCAATCTTCAATCCTCAATCCTCAATACTCAATCCTCAATCCTCTATCCTCAACCTTCAGTCCTCGATACTCAATCTTCAATCCTCAATCCTGAATCCTCAATCCTCAATCCTCAATCCTCAACCATCAATCTTCGATCCTCAATCCTCAATCCTCAATATTCAACACACAACCCTCAACCATCTCTCCTCAATACTCAACCATCAAATCTCAATTCCCTATACTCAATAGAATATCCTGAATTCTCATGGTTCAACACTCAATCCCCAATCTTCAGTCTTCAAATCTCAATACACAGACATCAATTCTCATCACTCAACGCCCAACACTTGGTCCTCAATCATCAATCCTCAATCCTCAGTCCTCAATCTTCAATCCTCAATACTCAATCTTCAATCCGCAATCCTCAATCCTCAATCCTCAATCCTCAATCCTCAATCGTCAATCCTCAATCCCCAATCCTCAATCTTCAATCCTCAATCCTCAATCCTCAATCCTCAATCCACAATCTTCAATCCTCAATACTCAATCTTCAATCCTCGATCCCCAATCCTCAATCCTTGATCCTCAACCCTCAATCCTCAATCTTCAATCCTCAATCCTCAATCCTCAATCCCCAATCCTCAAGCGTCAATCCTCAACCCTCAATCCTCAATACTCAATCTTCAATCCTCAATACTCAATCTTCAATCCTCAATCCTCTATCCTCAATCCTCAATTCTCAATCCTCAATCGTCAAACTTCAACCCTCAATACTCAATCTTCAATCCTCAATCCTCAATCCTCATTCCTCAATCCTCATTCTTCAATCCTCAACCTTCAATACTCAATCCTCAATCCTCAATTCTCAATCCTCAATATTCAACACAAAACCCTCAACCACCAATCCTCAATACTCAACCATCAATCATTAATTCTCAATACTCAATAGAATATCCTGAATTCTCATGGTTCAGTACTCAATCCACAATATACAATAATCAAATCTCAATCCTCAAACCTCAATCACGAATCCTCAATCCTGAATCCTCAATCTCCAGTCCTCAATCTTCAATCATCAATCCTCAATCCTCATTCTTCAGTCCTCAATACCCAATCCTCAATCTTCAATCCTCAATCCTCAATCATCAACTCTCAATTCTCAATCCTCAGCCTTCAATCCTCAGACCTCAAAGATCAATGCTCAATCCTCAGTCCTCGTCCTCAATCCACAAACCTCAATCCTCAATCCTCATTCTTCAATTATCAATATTCAATCTTCAATACTCAATCCTCAATCCTCAATCCTCAATCCTCAATCCTCAATGTTCAATCCGCAATAACCAATCCTCAATCTTCAATGATCAATCCTCAATCCTCAATCCTCAATCCTCAATCCTCAATCCTCAATTCTCAATCTTCAATCCTCAATACTGAATCTTCAATCCTCAATCATCAATCCTCAATCCTCAATCCTCAATCCTCAATCTTCAATCCTCAGTCCACAATCCTCAATCTTCAATCCTCAATCCTCAATCCTCAATCTTCAATCCTCAATACTCAATCTTCAATCCTCAATCCTGAATCCTCAATCCTCAATCCTCTATCCTCAATCATCAATCCTCAATCTTCAATACTCAATCCTCAATCCTCAACCCTCAATCCTCAATACTCAATCTTCAATCCTCAATCGTCAATCCTCAATCGTCAATCCTTACTCTTCAATACTCAATCCTCAATCTTCAATATTCAATCCTCAATACTCAATCTTCAATCCTCAATCCTCGATCCTCAATCCTCAATCCTCATTCTTCAATCCTCAATACCCAATCCTCAAACTTCAATCCTCAATCCTCAATCCTCAATTCTCAATTCTCAATCCTCAATCCTCAATCCTCAATTCTCAATCCTCAATCCTCAATCCTCAGACCTCAAACATCAATCCTCAACCCTCAATGTTCAATCCGCAGTACCCAATCCTCAATCTTCATTCCTCAATCCTCAATACTCAATCTTCAATCCTCAATCCTCAATCCTCAATCCTCAATCATCAATCCTCAATCCTCACTCCTCAATCGTCAGTCTTCAATCCTCAATACTCAATCTTCAATCCTCAATACCCAGTCGTCAATCTCCAATCCTCAATGCTCAATCCTCAATCCTCAATCCTCAATCCTCAATCCTCAATCCTCAATCTTCAATCCTCAATACTCAATCTTCAATCCTCAATCCTCAATCCTCAATCCTGTATCCTCAATCCTCAATCATCAATCCTCAATCTTCAATACTCAATCCTCAATACTCAACCATCAACCCTCAATTCTCAATACTCAATAAAATATCCTGAATTCTCAGGATTCAATACTCAAACATCAATCCTCAAGCCTCAGACCTCATCCTCAATCCTCAATCCTCAATCGTCAATCCTCAACATTCGTACCTCAATACTCAATATTCAATCCTCAATCCGCAATCCCCAATCCTCAATACTCAATCCTCAGTCATCGATCCTCAATCTTCAATACTCAATCGTCAATCCTCAGTCCTCAATCCTCAATCCTCAATCCCCGTTCGTCAAACCTCAATCCTCAACCATCAGTCCTCATCCTCATTCCTCAATCTTCAATCCTCAATAATCAATCTCCAATCCTAGATCCCCAATCCCCAATCCTCAATCCGTAATCCTCAATCTTCAATCCACAATCTTCAATACTCAATCCTCAATCCTCAATCCTCAATCCTCAATACTCTACCATCAATCCCCAATTCTTAATACTCAGAAGAATATCCTGAATTCTCAGGATTCAATACACAAACATCAATCCTCAACCCTCTGCCCTCATCCTCAATCCTCAATTCTCAATCCTCAATCCTCAATATTCAATCCTCAATCCTCAATACTCAATCTTCAATCCTCAACCCTCAAACCTCAATCCTCAATCCTCAATCCTACACCTTCAATCCTCAATACTCAATCCTCAATATTCAACACACAACCCTCAACCATCAACCCTCGATACTCAACCACCAATCCTCAATTCTCAATACTCAATCTGCAATCCTCAATCCTCTATCCTCAATCCTCAATCCTCAACCCTCAATCCTCAATACTCAATCTTCAATCCTCAACCCTCAATCCTCAATACTCAATCTTCAATCCTCAATACTCAATCTTCAATCCTCAATCCTCTATCCTCAATCCTCAATTCTCAATCCTCAATCGTCAAACTTCAACCCTCAATACTCAATCTTCAATCCTCAATCCTCAATCCTCATTCCTCAATCCTCATTCTTCAATCCTCAACCTTCAATACTCAATCCTCAATCCTCAATATTCAACACAAAACCCTCAACCACCAATCCTCAATACTCAACCATCAATCCTTAATTCTCAATAATCAATAGAATATCCTGAATTCTCATGGTTCAGTACTCAATCCACAATATTGAATAATCAAATCTCAATCCTCAAACCTCAATACCGAATCCTCAATCCTGAATCCTCAATCTCCAGTCCTCAATCTTCAATCATCAATCCTCAATCCTCATTCTTCAGTCCTCAATACCCAATCCTCAATCTTCAATCCTCAATCCTCAATCATCAATTCTCAATTCTCAATCCTCAGCCTTCAATCCTCAGACCTCAAAGATCAATGCTCAACCCTCAGTCCTCGTCCTCAATCCACAACCCTCAATCCTCAATCCTCAATATTCAATCCTCAATACTCAATCTTCAATCCTCAATCCTCAATCCTCAATCCTCAATCCTCAATCCTCAATCCTCAAGCGTCAATCCTCAATCCTCAATCCCCAAACCTCAATCCTCAGTCCTCAAACCTCAATCCCGAATCCTCAATCCTGAATCCTCATTCCCCAATCCTCAATCTTCAATCCTCAATCCTCAATCCTCAATCCTCAGTCCTCAATCCTCAATCCTCAATCTTCAATCCTCAGTCCCCAATCCTCAATCTTCAATCCTCAATCTTCAATCCTCTATCCTCAATCCTCTATCCTCAATCCTCAATCCTCAATCCTCAATCCTCAGTCCCCAATCCTCAATCTTCAATCCTCAATCCTCAATACTCAATCCTCAAACCTCTATCCTCAACCTTCAATCCTCGATACTCAATCTTCAATCCCCAATCCAGAATCCTCAATCCTCAATCCTCTATTCTCAATCATCAATCCTCAATCTTCAATACTCAATCCTCAATCCTCAATCCTCAATCCTCAATACACAACCATCAATCCTCAACTCTCAATCCTCAATCCTCAGTCCTCAGTCCTCAAACCTCAATCCTCAACCCTCAGCCCTCATCCTCGATCCTCAATCCTGAATCCTCAATCTTCAGCCCTCAGTCCTCAACAATCAGTTGTCAATCCTCAATCCTCAATAGAATATCCTCAATTCACAGATTTCAATACTCAATCCCCAACCTTCAATCTTCAAATCTCAATCCACAAACATCCATTCTCATCACTCAACCCTCAACACTCAGTCCTCAATCTTCAATCCTCAATCCTCAATCCTCAATCTTCAATTCTCAATACTGAATCTTCAATCCTCAATCCTCAATTCTCAATCCTCAATCCTTAATCCTCAATCGTCAATCCTCAATCCCCAATCTTCAACCTTCAATCCTCAATCCTCAATCCTCAATCCTCAATCCTCAATCTTCAATCCTCAATACTGAATCTTCAATCCTCGATTCCCAATCCTCAATCCTTGATCCTCGACCCTCAATCCTCAATCTTCAATCCTCAATACTCAATTTTCAATCCTCAATCCTCAATCCTCAATCCGCAATCCTCAATTCTCAATCCTCTATCCTCAGTCCTCATACCTCAAACATCAATGCTCGACCCTCAGTGCTCGTCATCAATCCACAACGCTGAATCCTCAATCCTCAATATTCAATCATCAATATTCAATCTTCAATCCTCAATCCTCAATCCTCAATCCTCAATCCTCAATCCTCAATGTTCAATCCGCAGTACCCAATCCTCAATATTCAATCCTCAATCCTCAATCCTCAATCCTCAATCCTCAATCCTCAATCCTCAGTCCTCAAACCTCAATCCTGAATCCTCAATCCTGAATCCTCAATCTTCAGCCCTCAGTCCTCAACAATCAGTTGTCAGTCCTCAATCCTCAATAGAATATCATCAATTCACAGATTTCAACACTCAATACTCAATCTGCAGTCTTCAAATCTCTATCCACAAACATCAATCCACATCACTCAACCCTCAACACTCAGTCCCCAATCCTCTACCTTCAGTCCTCAATCCTCAATCGTCAGTCTTCAATTCTCAATACTCAATCTTCAATCCTCAATCCCCAGTCCTCAATCTTCAATCCTCAATGCTCAATCCTCAATCCTCAATCCTCAATCTTCAATCCTCAATACTCAATCTTCAATCCTCAATCCTCAATCCTCATTCCTCAATACTCAATCCTCAATCATCAATCCTCAATCTTCAATACTCAATCCTCAATCCTCAATCCTCAATCCTCAATACTCAACCATCAATCCTCATTTCTCAATACTCAATGGAATATCCTGAATTCTCAGGATTCAATACACAAACATCTATCCTCAACCCTCAGCCCTCATCCTCAATCCTCAATCCTCAATCCTCAATCCTCAATATTCAATCCTCAATACTCAATCTTCAATCCTCAATCCTCAATCCCCAATCCTCAATCCTCAATCCTCAATCCTCAAGCGTCAATCCTCAATCCTCAATCCCCAAACCTCAATCCTCAGTCCTCAAACCTCAATCCCGAATCCTCAATCCTGAATCCTCAATCCCCAATCCTCAATCTTCAATCCTCAATCCTCAATCCTCAATCCTCAATCCTCAATCCTCAATCTTCAATCCTCAGTCCCCAATCCTCAATCTTCAATCCTCAATCCTCAATACTCAATCCTCAATCCTCTATCCTCAACCTTCAATCCTCGATACTCAATCTTCAATCCTCAATCCTGAATCCTCAATCCTCAATCCTCAATCCTCAATATTCAACACACAACCCTCAACCATCAATCCTCAATACTCAACCATCAATTCTCAATTCCCTATACTCAATAGAATATCCTGAATTCTCATGGTTCAACACTCAATCCCCAATCTTCAATCTTTAAATCTCAATACACAGACATCAATTCTCATCACTCAACGCTCAACACTTGGTCCTCAATCATCAATCCTCAATCCTCAGTCCTCAATCTTCAATCCTCAATACTCAATCTTCAATCCTCAATCCTCAATTCTCAATCCTCAATCCTCAATCCTCAATCGTCAATCCTCAATCCCCAATCCTCAATCTTCAATCCTCAATCCTCAATCCTCAATCCTCAATCCTCAATCTTCAATCCTCAATACTCAATCTTCAATCCTCGATCCCCAATCCTCAATCCTTGATCCTCAACCCTCAATCCTCTATCCTCAATCCTCAATCCTCAATCCTCAATCCTCAGTCCCCAATCCTCAATCTTCAATCCTCAATCCTCAATACTCAATCCTCAATCCTATATCCTCAACCTTCAATCCTCGATACTCAATCTTCAATCCTCAATCCTGATTCCTCAATCCTCAATCCTCTATTCTCAATCACCAATCCTCAATCTTCAATACTCAGTCCTCAATCCTCAATCCTCAATCCTCAATACACAACCATCAATCCTCAATTCTCAATCCTCAATCCTCAGTCCTCAATCCTCAACCCTCAATCCTCAGTCCCCAATCCTCAATCTTCAATCCTCAATCCTCAATACTCAATCCTCAATCCTATATCCTCAACCTTCAATCCTCGATACTCAATCTTCAATCCTCAATCCTGATTCCTCAATCCTCAATCCTCTATTCTCAATCATCAATCCTCAATCTTCAATACTCAGTCCTCAATCCTCAATCCTCAATCCTCAATACACAACCATCAATCCTCAATTCTCAATCCTCAATCCTCAGTCCTCAGTCCTCAAACCTCAATCCTCAACCCTCAGCCCTCATCCTCGATCCTCAGTCCTGAATCCTCAATCTTCAGCCCTCAGTAGTCAACAATCAGTTGTCAATCCTCAATCCTCAATAGAATATCCTCAATTCACAGATTTCAATACTCAATCCCCAACCTTCAATCTTCAAATCTCAATCCACAAACATCAATTCTCATCACTCAAACCTCAACAATCAGTCCTCAATCTTCAATCCTCAATCCTCAATCCTCAATCTTCAATTCTCAATACTGAATCTTCAATCCTCAATCCTCAATTCTCAATCCTCAATCCTTAATCCTCAATCGTCAATCCTCAATCCCCAATCCTCAACCTTCAATCCTCAATCCTCAATCCTCAATCCTCAATCCTCAATCTTCAATCCTCAATACTGAATCTTCAATCCTCGATCCCCAATCCTCAATCCTTGATCCTCAACCCTCAATCCTCAATCTTCAATCCTCAATACTCAATATTCAATCCTCAATCCTCAATCCTCAATCCGCAATCCTCAATTCTCAATCCTCTATCCTCAGTCCTCAGACCTCAAACATCAATACTCAACCCTCAGTCCTCGTCCTCAATCCACAACCCTCAATCCTCAATCCTCAATATTCAATCATCAATATTCAATCTTCAATCCTCAATCCTCAATCCTCAATCCTCAATCCTCAATCCTCAATCCTCAATGTTCAATCCGCAGTATCCAATCCTCAATATTCAATCCTCAATCCTCAATCCTCAATCCTCAATCCTCAATACACAACCACCAATCCTCAATTCTCAATCCTCAATCCTCAGTCCACAGTCCTCAAACCTCAACCTTCAACCCTCAATCCTCAATCCTCAATCCTCAATCCTCAATCCTCAATCCTCAATCCTCAGTCCCCAATCCACAATCTTCAATCCTCAACCTTCAATCCTCAATCCTCAATCCTCTATCCTCAATCCTCAATCCTCAATCCTCAATCCTCAGTCCCCAATCCTCAATCTTCAATCCTCAATCCTCAATACTCAACCCTCAATCCTCTATCCTCAACCTTCAATCCTCGATACTCAATCTTCAATCCTCAATCCTGAATCCTCAATCCTCAATCCTCTATTCTCAATCATCAATCCTCAATCTTCAGTACTCAATCCTCAATCCTCAATCCTCAATCCTCAATACACAACCATCAATCCTCAATTCTCAATCCTCAATCCTCAGTCCTCAGTCCTCAAACCTCGATCCTCAACCCTCAGCCCTCATCCTCGATCCTCAATCCTGAATCCTCAATCTTCAGCCCTCAGTCCTCAACAATCAGTTGTCAATCCTCAATCCTCAATAGAATATCCTCAATTCACAGATTTCAATACTCAATCCCCAACCTTCAATCTTCAAATCTCAATCCACAAACATCAATTCTCATCACTCAACCCTCAACACTCAGTCCTCAATCTTCAATCCTCAATCCTCAATTCTCAATCTTCAATTCTCAATACTGAATCTTCAATCCTCAACCCTCAATTCTCAATCCTCAATCCTTAATCCTCAATCGTCAATCCTCAATCCCCAATCCTCAACCTTCAATCCTCAATCCTCAATCCTCAATCCTCAATCCTCAATCTTCAATCCTCAATACTGAATCTTCAATCCTCGATTCCCAATCCTCAATCCTTGATCCTCAACCCTCAATCCTCAATCTTCAATCCTCAATACTCAATTTTCAATCCTCAATCCTCAATCCTCAATACGCAATCCTCAATTCCCAATCCTCTATCCTCAGTCCTCAGACCTCTAACATCAATACTCAACCCTCAGTCCTCGTCCTCAATCCACAACCCTCAATCCTCAATCCTCAATATTCAATCATCAATATTCAATCTTCAATCCTCAATCCTCAATCCTCAATCCTCAATCCTCAATCCTCAATGTTCAATCCGCAGTATCCAATCCTCAATATTCAATCCTCAATCCTCAATCATCAATCCTCAATCCTCAATCCTCAATCCTCAGTCCTCAAACCTCAATCCTGAATCCTCAATCCTGAATCCTCAATCTTCAGCCCTCAGTCCTCAACAGTCAGTTGTCAGTCCTAAATCCTCAATAGAATATCATCAAATCACAGATTTCAACACTCAATACTCAATCTGCAGTCTTCAAATCTCTATCCACAAACATCAATCCACATCACTCAACCCTCAACACTCAGTCCCCAATCCTCTACCTTCAGTCCTCAATCCTCAATCCTCAATCCACAATCCTCAATCTTCAATCCTCAATACTCAATCTTCAATCCTGAATCCTCAATCGCCAATCCTCAATCCTCAATCCTCAATCCTCAAGCGTCAATCCTCAATCCTCAATCCCCAAACCTCAATCCTCAGTCCTCAAACCTCAATCCCGAATCCTCAATCCTGAATCCTCAATCCCCAATCCTCAATCTTCAATCCTCAATCCTCAATTCTCAATCCTCAATCCTCAATCCTCAATCTTCAATCCTCAGTCCCCAATCATCAATCCTGAATCCTCAATCCTCAATCCTCAATCCTCAACCATCAATCTTCGATCCTCAATCCTCAATACTCAATCTTCAATCCTGAATCCTCAATCGCCAATCCTCAATCCTCAATCCTCAATCCTCAAGCGTCAATCCTCAATCCTCAATCCCCAAACCTCAATCCTCAGTCCTCAAACCTCAATCCCGAATCCTCAATCCTGAATCCTCAATCCTCAATCCTCAATCCTCATTCTTCAATCCTCAATACCCAATCCTCAATCTTCAATCCTCAATCCTCAATCCTCAATTCTCAATTCTCAATCCTCAATCCTCGATCCTTAATTCTCAATCCTCAATCCCCAATCCTCAGACCTCAAACATCAATACTCAACCCTCAATGTTCAATCCGCAGTACCCAATCCTCAATCCCCAATCCTGAATCCTCAATCCTCAATCCTCAATCCTCTATCCTCAATCATCAATCCTCAATCTTCAATACTCAATCCTCAATCCTCAATCCTCAATCCTCAATCCTCAATCCTCAATCCTCAATCCTCATTCTTCAATCCTCAATCCTCAATCCTCAATCCTCAATTCTCAATTCTCAATCCTCAATCCTCAATCCTCAATTCTCAATCCTCAATCCTCAATCCTCAGACCTCAAACATCAATACTCAACCCTCAATGTTCAATCCGCAGTACCCAATCCTCAATCTTCATTCCTCAATCCTCAATAATCAATCTTCAATCCTCAATCCTCAATCCTCAATCCTCAATCCTCAATCCTCAAACCTCAATCTTCAATCCTCAATACTCAGTCTTCAATCCTCAATCCTCAATCCTCAATCCTCAATCCTCAGTCCTCATTCTTCAATCCTCAATCCTCAATCCTCAATCATCAATCCTCAATACTCAGTCTTCAATCTTCAATCCTCAGTCCTCATTCTTCAATCCTCAATCCTCAATCCTCAATACTCAATCCTCAATCCTATATCCTCAACCTTCAATCCTCGATACTCAATCTTCAATCCTCAATCCTGATTCCTCAATCCTCAATCCTCTATTCTCAATCCTCAATCCTCAATCCTCAGACCTCAAACATCAATACTCAACCCTCAATGTTCAATCCGCAGTACCCAATCCTCAATCTTCATTCCTCAATCCTCAATAATCAATCTTCAATCCTCAATCCTCAATCCTCAATCCTCAATCCTCAATCCTCAAACCTCAATCTTCAATCCTCAATACTCAGTCTTCAATCCTCAATCCTCAATCCTCAATCCTCAATCCTCAGTCCTCATTCTTCAATCCTCAATCCTCAATCCTCAATACTCAATCCTCAATCCTATATCCTCAACCTTCAATCCTCGATACTCAATCTTCAATCCTCAATCCTGATTCCTCAATCCTCAATCCTCTATTCTCAATCATCAATCCTCAATCTTCAATACTCAGTCCTCAATCCTCAATCCTCAATCCTCAATACACAACCATCAATCCTCAATTCTCAATCCTCAATCCTCAGTCCTCAGTCCTCAAACCTCAATCCTCAACCCTCAGCCCTCATCCTCGATCCTCAATCCTGAATCCTCAATCTTCAGCCCTCAGTTGTCAACAATCAGTTGTCAATCCTCAATCCTCAATAGAATATCCTAAATTCACAGATTTCAATACTCAATCCCCAACCTTCAATCTTCAAATCTCAATCCACAAACATCAATTCTCATCACTCAAACCTCAACACTCAGTCCTCAATCTTCAATCCTCAATCCTCAATCCTCAACCTTCAATTCTCAATACTGAATCTTCAATCCTCTATCCTCAATTCTCAATCCTCAATCCTTAAACCTCAATCGTCAATCCTCAATCCCCAATCCTCAACCTTCAATCCTCAATCCTCAATCCTCAATCCTCAATCCTCAATCTTCAATCCTCAATACTGAATCTTCAATCCTCGATCCCCAATCCTCAATCCTTGATCCTCAACCCTCAATCCTCAATCTTCAATCCTCAATACTCAATTTTCAATCCTCAATCCTCAATCCTCAATCCTCAATCCTCAATCCTCAATCCTCAGTCCTCAGTCCTCAGACCTCAAACCTGAATCCTCAACCCTGAATCCTCAATCTTCAGCCCTCAGTCCTCAACAATCAGCTGTCAGTCCTCAATCCTCAATAGAATATCATCAATTCACAGTTTTCAACACTCAATACTCAATCTGCAGGCTTCAAATCTCTATCCACAAACATCAATCCTCATCACTCAACCCTCAACACTCAGTCCCCAATTCTCAACCTTCATTCCTCAATCCTCAATCCTCAATCCACAATCCTCAATCTTCAATCCTCAATACTCAATCTTCAATCCTCAGTCCTCAATCATCAATTCTCAATCCTCAATCCTCAATCGTCAGACTTCAATCCTCAATACTCAATCTTCAATCCTCAATCCTCAATCCTCAATCTTCAATCCTCAATGCTCAATCCTCAATCCTCAATCCTCAATCTTCAATCCTCAATACTCAATCTTCAATACTCAATCCTCAATCCTCATTCCTCAATACTCAATCCTCAATCATCAATCCTCAATCTTCAATACTCAATCCTCAATCCTCAATCCTCAATCCTAAATACTCAACCATCAATCCTCAATTCTCAATACTCAATGGAATATCCTGAATTCTCAGGAATCAATACACAAACATCTATCCTCAACCCTCAGACCTCATCCTCAATCCTCAATCCTCAATCCTCAATCCTCAATATTCAATCCTCAATAATCAATCTTCAATCCTCAATCCTCAATCCTCAATCCTCAATCCTCAATCCTCAATCCTCAAGCGTCAATCCTCAATCCTCAACCCACAAACCTCAAGACTCAGTCCTCCAACCTCAATCCCGAATCCTCAATCCTGAATCCTCAATCCCCAATTCTCAATCTTCAATCCTCAATCCTCAATCCTCAATCCTCAACCCTCAATCCTCAATCTTCAATCCTCAGTCCCCAATCCTCAATCTTCAATCCTCAATCCTCAATCCTCAATCCTCAATCCTCAATCCTCAATCCGCAATCCTCAACTCTCAATCCTCTATCCTCAGTCCTCAGACCTCAAACATCAATACTCAACCCTCAGTCCTCGTCCTCAATCCACAACCCTCAATCCTCAATCCTCAATATTCAATCATCAATATTCAATCTTCAATCCTCAATCCTCAATCCTCAATCCTCAATCCTCAACCATCAATCTTCGATCCTCAATCCTCAATCCTCAATATTCAACACACAACCCTCAACCATCAATCCTCAATACTCAACCATCAATTCTCAATTCCCTATACTCAATAGAATATCCTGAATTCTCATGGTTCATCACTCAATCCCCAATCTTCAATCTTCAAATCTCAATACACAGACATCAATTCTCATCACTCAACGCTCAACACTTGGTCCTCAATCATCAATCCTCAATCCTCAGTCCTCAATCTTCAATCCTCAATACTCAATCTTCAATCCTCAATCCTGAATTCTCAATCCTCAATCCTGAATCCTCAATCGTCAATCCTCAATCGCCAATCCTCAATCTTCAATACTCAAACCTCAATCCTCAATCCTCAATCCTCAATCCTACATCTTCAATCCTCAATACTCAATCCTCAATATTCAACACACAACCCTCAACTATCAATCCTCGATACTCAACCACCAATCCAAAATTCTCAATACTCAATCTGCAATCCTCAATCCTCAATCCTCAATCCTCAATCTTCAATCCTCAATACTCAATTTTCAATCCTCAATCCTCAATACTCAATCTTCAATCCTCAATCCTCTATCCTCAATCCTCAATTCTCAATCCTCAATCGTCAAACTTCAACCCTCAATACTCAATCTTTAATCCTCAATCCTCAATCCTCATTCCTCAATCCTCATTCTTCAATCCTCAACCTTCAATACTCAATCCTCAATCCTCAAACCTCAATCCTCAATATTCAACACAAAACCCTCAACCACCAATCCTCAATACTCAACCATCAATCAGTAATACTCAATACTCAATAGAATATCCTGAATTCTCATGGTTCAGTACTCAATCCACAATATTCAATAATCAAATCTCAATCCTCAAACCTCAATCACGAATCCTCAATCCTGAATCCTCAATCTCCAGTCCTCAATCTTCAATCATCAATCCTCAATCCTCATTCTTCAGTCCTCAGTACCCAATCCTCAATCTTCAATCCTCAATCCTCAATCATCAATTCTCAATTCTCAATCCTCAGCCTTCAAACCCCAGACCTCAAAGATCAATGCTCAACCCTCAGTCCTCGTCCTCAATCCACAAACCTCAATCCTCAATCCTCATTCTTCAATTATCAATATTCAATCTTCAATACTCAATCCTCAATCCTCAATCCTCAATCCTCAATCCTCAATGTTCAATCCGCAATACCCAATCCTCAATCTTCAATGATCAATCCTCAATCCTCAATCCTCAATCCTCAATCCTCAATCCTCAATTCTCAATCTTCAATCCTCAATACTGAATCTTCAATCCTCAATCATCAATCCTCAATCCTCAATCCTCAATCCTCAATCTTCAATCCTCAGTCCACAATCCTCAATCTTCAATCCTCAATCCTCAATCCTCAATCTTCAATCCTCAATACTCAATCTTCAGTCCTCAATCCTGAATCCTCAATCCTCAATCCTCTATCCTCAATCATCAATCCTCAATCTTCAATACTCAATCCTCAATCCTCAACCCTCAATCCTCAATACTCAATCTTCAATCCTCAATCGTCAATCCTCAATCGTCAATCCTTACTCTTCAATACTCAATCCTCAATCTTCAATCTTCAATCCTCAATACTCAATCTTCAATCCTCAATCCTCGATCCTCAATCCTAAATCCTCATTCTTCAATCCTCAATACCCAATCCTCAATCTTCAATCCTCAATCCTCAATTCTCAATTCTCAATTCTCAATCCTCAATCCTCAATCCTCAATTCTCAATCCTCAATCCTCAATCCTCAATCCTCAATCATCAATCCTCAATCCTCACTCCTCAATCGTCAGTCTTCAATCCTCAATACGCAATCTTCAATCCTCAATACCCAGTCGTCAATCTCCAATCCTCAATGCTCAATCCTCAATCCTCAATCCTCAATCCTCAATACTCAATCCTCAATCTTCAATCCTGAATACTCAATCTTCAATCCTCAATCCTCAATCCTCAATCCTGAATCCTCAATCCTCAATCATCAATCCTCAATCTTCAATACTCAATCCTCAATACTCAACCATCAACCCTCAATTCTCAATACTCAATAAAATATCCTGAATTCTCAGGATTCAATACTCAAACATCAATCCTCAAGCCTCAGACCTCATCCTCAATCCTCAATCCTCAATCCTCAATCTCAACATTCGTACCTCAATACTCAATATTCAATCCTCAATCCGCAATCCCCAATCCTTAATACTCAATCCTCAGTCATCAATCCTCAATCTTCAATACTCAATCGTCAATCCTCAGTCCTCAATCCTCAATCCTCAATCCCCGTTCGTCAAACCTCAATCCTCAACCATCAGTCCTCATCCTCATTCCTCAATCTTCAATCCTCAATAATCAATCTCCAATCCTAGATCCCCAATCCCCAATCCTCAATCCGTAATCCTCAATCTTCAATCCACAATCTACAATACTCAATCCTCAATCCTCAATCCTCAATCCTCAATACTCTACCATCAATCCTCAACCCTCTGCCCTCATCCTCAATCCTCAATTCTCAATCCTCAATCCTCAATATTCAATCCTCAATCCTCAATACTCAATCTTCAATCCTCAACCCTCAAACCTCAATCCTCAATCCTCAATCCTACATCTTCAATCCTCAATACTCAATCCTCAATACTCAACACACAACCCTCAACCATCAATCCTCGATACTCAACCACCAATCCTCAATTCTCATTACTCAATCTGCAATCCTCAATCCTCTATCCTCAATCCTCAATCCTCAACACTCAATCCTCAATACTCAATCTTCAATCCTCAACCCTCAATCCTCAATACTCAATCTTCAATCCTCAATACTCAATCTTCAATCCTCAATCCTCTATCCTCAATCCTCAATTCTCAATCCTCAATCGTCAAACTTCAACCCTCAATACTCAATCTTCAATCCTCAATCCTCAATCCTCATTCCTCAATCCTCATTCTTCAATCCTCAACCTTCAATACTCAATCCTCAATCCTCAATCCTCAATCCTCAATATTCAACACAAAACCCTCAACCACCAATCCTCAATACTCAACCATCAATCCTTAATTCTCAATACACAATAGAATATCCTGAATTCTCATGGTTCAGTACTCAATCCACAATATTGAATAATCAAATCTCAATCCTCAAACCTCAATCCCGAATCCTCAATCCTGAATCCTCAATCTCCAGTCCTCAATCTTCAATCATCAATCCTCAATCCTCATTCTTCAGTCCTCAATACCCAATCCTCAATCTTCAATCCTCAATCCTCAATCATCAATTCTCAATTCTCAATCCTCAGCCTTCAATCCTCAGACCTCAAAGATCAATGCTCAACCCTCAGTCCTCGTCCTCAATCCACAACCCTCAATCCTCAATCCTCAATATTCAATCCTCAATACTCAATCTTCAATCCTCAATCCTCAATCCTCAATCCTCAATCCTCAATGCTCAATCCTCAAGCGTCAATCCTCAATCCTCAATCCCCAAACCTCAATTCTCAGTCCTCAAACCTCAATCCCGAATCCTCAATCCTGAATCCTCATTCCCCAATCCTCAATCTTCAATCCTCAATCCTCAATCCTCAATCCTCAATCCTCAATCCTCAATCCTTGATCCTCAACCCTCAATCCTCAATCTTCAATCCTCAATACTCAATTTTCAATCCTCAATCCTCAATCCTCAATCCGCAATCCTCAATCTTCAATCCTCAATCCTCAATTCTCAATCCTCAATCCTCAATCCTCAATCTTCAATCCTCAGTCCCCAATCCTCAATCCTGAATCCTCAATCCTCAATCCTCAATCCTCAACCATCAATCTTCGATCCTCAATCCTCAATCCTCAATATTCAACACACAACCCTCAACCATCAATCCTCAATACTCAACCATCAATTCTCAATTCCCTATACTCAATAGAATATCCTGAATTCTCATGGTTCAACACTCAATCCCCAATCTTCAATCTTCAATTCTCAATACACAGACATCAATTCTCATCACTCAACGCTCAACACTTGGTCCTCAATCAGCAATCCTCAATCCTCAGTCCTCAATCTTCAATCCTCAATACTCAATCTTCAATCCTCAATCCTGAATTCTCAATCCTCAATCCTGAATCCTCAATCGTCAATCCTCAATCGCCAATCCTCAATCTTCAATACTCAAACCTCAATCCTCAATCCTCAATCCTCAATCCTACATCTTCAATCCTGAATACTCAATCCTCAATATTCAACACACAACCCTCAACCATCAATCCTCGATACTCAACCACCAATCCAAAATTCTCAATACTCAATCTGCAATCCTCAATCCTCAATCCTCAATCCTCAATCCTCAACCCTCAATCCTCAATACTCAATCTTCAATCCTCAACCCTCAATCCTCAATACTCAATCTTCAATCCTCAATACTCAATCTTCTATCCTCAATCCTCTATCCTCAATCCTCAATTCTCAATCCTCAATCGTCAAACTTCAACCCTCAATACTCAATCTTCAATCTTCAATCCTCAATCCTCAATCCTCATTCCTCAATCCTCATTCTTCAATCCTCAACCTTCAATACTCAATCCTCAATCCTCAATCCTCAATCCTCAATATTCAACACAAAACCCTCAACCACCAATCCTCAATACTCAACCATCAATCATTAATTCTCAATACTCAATAGAATATCCTGAATTCTCACGGCTCAGAACTCAATCCACAATATTCAATAATCAAATCTCAATCCTCAAACCTCAATCACGAATCCTCAATCCTGAATCCTCAATCTCCAGTCCTCAATCTTCAATCATCAATCCTCAATCCTCATTCTTCAGTCCTCAATACCCAATCCTCAATCTTCAATCCTCAATCCTCAATCATCAATTCTCAATTCTCAATCCTCAGCCTTCAATCCCCAGACCTCAAAGATCAATGCTCAACCCTCAGTCCTCGTCCTCAATCCACAAACCTCAATCCTCAATCCTCATTCTTCAATTATCAATATTCAATCTTCAATACTCAATCCTCAATCCTCAATCCTCAATCCTCAATCCTCAATGTTCAATCCGCAATACCCAATCCTCAATCTTCAATGATCAATCCTCAATCCTCAATCCTCAATCCTCAATCCTCAATCCTCAATTCTCAATCTTCAATCCTCAATACTGAATCTTCAATCCTCAATCATCAATCCTCAATCCTCAATCCTCAATCCTCAATCTTCAATCCTCAGTCCACAATCCTCAATCTTCAATCCTCAATCCTCAATCCTCAATCTTCAATCCTCAATACTCAATCTTCAATCCTCAATCCTGAATCCTCAATCCTCAATCCTCTATCCTCAATCATCAATCCTCAATCTTCAATACTCAATCCTCAATCCTCAACCCTCAATCCTCAATACTCAATCTTCAATCCTCAATCGTCAATCCTCAATCGTCAATCCTTACTCTTCAATACTCAATCCTCAATCTTCAATCTTCAATCCTCAATACGCAATCTTCAATCCTCAATCCTCGATCCTCAATCCTCAATCCTCATTCTTCAATCCTCAATACCCAATCCTCAATCTTCAATCCTCAATCCTCAATCATCAATTCTCAATTCTCAATCCTCAATCCTCAATCCTCAATTCTCAATCCTCAATCCTCAATCCTCAATCCTCAATCATCAATCCTCAATCCTCACTCCTCAATCGTCAGTCTTCAATCCTCAATACTCAATCTTCAATCCTCAATACCCAGTCGTCAATCTCCAATCCTCAATGCTCAATCCTCAATCCTCAATCCTCAATCCTCAATACTCAATCCTCAATCTTCAATCCTCAATACTCAATCTTCAATCCTCAATCCTCAATCCTCAATCCTGAATCCTCAATCCTCAATCATCAATCCTCAATCTTCAATACTCAATCCTCAATACTCAACCATCAACCCTCAATTCTCAATACTCAATAAAATATCCTGAATTCTCAGGATTCAATACTCAAACATCAATCCTCAAGCCTCAGACCTCATCCTCAATCCTCAATCCTCAATCCTCAATCCTCAACATTCGTACCTCAATACTCAATATTCAATCCTCAATCCGCAATCCCCAATCCTCAATACACAATCCTCAGTCATCAATCCTCAATCTTCAATACTCAATCGTCAATCCTCAGTCCTCAATCCTCAATCCTCAATCCCCGTTCGTCAAACCTCAATCCTCAACCATCAGTCCACATCCTCATTCCTCAATCTTCAATCCTCAATAATCAATCTCCAATCCTAGATCCCCAATCCCCAATCCTCAATCCGTAATCCTCAATCTTCAATCCACAATCTTCAATACTCAATCCTCAATCCTCAATCCTCAATCCATAATACTCTACCATCAATCCCCAATTCTTAATACTCAGTAGAATATCCTGAATTCTCAGGATTCAATACACAAACATCAATCCTCAACCCTCTGCCCTCATCCTCAATCCTCAATTCTCAATCCTCAATCCTCAATATTCAATCCTCAATCCTCAATACTCAATCTTCAATCATCAACCCTCAAACCTCAATCCTCAATCCTCAATCCTACATCTTCAATCCTCAATACTCAATCCTCAATACTCAACACACAACCCTCAACCATCAATCCTCGATACTCAACCACCAATCCTCAATTCTCAATACTCAATCTGCAATCCTCAATCCTCTATCCTCAATCCTCAATCCTCAACCCTCAATCCTCAATACTCAATCTTCAACCCTCAATCCTCTATCCTCAAACCTCAATTCTCAATCCTCAATCGTCAAACTTCAACCCTCAATACTCAATCTTCAATCCTCAATCCTCAATCCTCATTCCTCAATCCTCATTCTTCAATCCTCAACCTTCAATACTCAATCCTCAATCCTCAATCCTCAATCCTCAATATTCAACACAAAACCCTCAACCACCAATCCTCAATACTCAACCATCAATCCTTAATTCTCAATACTCAATAGAATATCCTGAATTCTCATGGTTCAGTACTCAATCCACAATATTGAATAATCAAATCTCAATCCTCAAACCTCAATCCCGAATCCTCAATCCTGAATCCTCAATCTCCAGTCCTCAATCTTCAATCATCAATCCTCAATCCTCATTCTTCAGTCCTCAATACCCAATCCTCAATCTTCAATCCTCAATCCTCAATCATCAATTCTCAATTCTCAATCCTCAGCCTTCAATCCTCAGACCTCAAAGATCAATGCTCAACCCTCAGTCCTCGTCCTCAATCCACAACCCTCAATCCTCAATCCTCAATATTCAATCCTCAATACTCAATCTTCAATCCTCAATCCTCAATCCTCAATCCTCAATCCTCAATACTCAATCCTCAAGCGTCAATCCTCAATCCTCAATCCCCAAACCTCAATCCTCAGTCCTCAAACCTCAATCCCGAATCCTCAATCCTGAATCCTCATTCCCCAATCCTCAATCTTCAATCCTCAATCCTCAATCCTCAATCCTCAATCCTCAATCCTCAATCCTTGATCCTCAACCCTCAATCCTCAATCTTCAATCCTCAATACTCAATTTTCAATCCTCAATCCTCAATCCTCAATCCGCAATCCTCAATTCTCAATCCTCAATACACAACCATCAATCCTCAATTCTCAATCCTCAATCCTCAGTCCTCAATCCTCAATCCTCAATCCTCAGTCCCCAATCCTCAATCTTCAATCCTCAATCCTCAATACTCAATCCTCAATCCTATATCCTCAACCTTCAATCCTCGATACTCAATCTTCAATCCTCAGTCCTGATTCCTCAATCCTCAATCCTCTATTCTCAATCATCAATCCTCAATCTTCAATACTCAGTCCTCAATCCTCAATCCTCAATCCTCAATACACAACCATCAATCCTCAATTCTCAATCCTCAATCCTCAGTCCTCAGTCCTCAAACCTCAATCCTCAACCCTCAGCCCTCATCCTCGATCCTCAATCCTGAATCCTCAATCTTCAGCCCTCAGTAGTCAACAATCAGTTGTCAATCCTCAATCCTCAATAGAATATCCTAAATTCACAGATTTCAATACTCAATCCCCAACCTTCAATCTTCAAATCTCAATCCACAAACATCAATTCTCATCACTCAAACCTCAACACTCAGTCCTCAATCTTCAGTCCTCAATCCTCAATCCTCAACCTTCAATTCTCAATACTGAATCTTCAATCCTCAATCCTCAATCATCAATTCTCAATTCTCAATCCTCAGCCTTCAATCCTCAGACCTCAAAGATCAATGCTCAACCCTCAGTCCTCGTCCTCAATCCACAACCCTCAATCCTCAATCCTCAATATTCAATCCTCAATACTCAATCTTCAATCCTCAATCCTCAATCCTCAATCCTCAATCCTCAATACTCAATCCTCAAGCGTCAATCCTCAATCCTCAATCCCCAAACCTCAATCCTCAGTCCTCAAACCTCAATCCCGAATCCTCAATCCTGAATCCTCATTCCCCAATCCTCAATCTTCAATCCTCAATCCTCAATCCTCAATCCTCAATCCTCAATCCTCAATCCTTGATCCTCAACCCTCAATCCTCAATCTTCAATCCTCAATACTCAATTTTCAATCCTCAATCCTCAATCCTCAATCCGCAATCCTCAATTCTCAATCCTCAATACACAACCATCAATCCTCAATTCTCAATCCTCAATCCTCAGTCCTCAATCCTCAATCCTCAATCCTCAGTCCCCAATCCTCAATCTTCAATCCTCAATCCTCAATACTCAATCCTCAATCCTATATCCTCAACCTTCAATCCTCGATACTCAATCTTCAATCCTCAATCCTGATTCCTCAATCCTCAATCCTCTATTCTCAATCATCAATCCTCAATCTTCAATACTCAGTCCTCAATCCTCAATCCTCAATCCTCAATACACAACCATCAATCCTCAATTCTCAATCCTCAATCCTCAGTCCTCAGTCCTCAAACCTCAATCCTCAACCCTCAGCCCTCATCCTCGATCCTCAATCCTGAATCCTCAATCTTCAGCCCTCAGTAGTCAACAATCAGTTGTCAATCCTCAATCCTCAATAGAATATCCTAAATTCACAGATTTCAATACTCAATCCCCAACCTTCAATCTTCAAATCTCAATCCACAAACATCAATTCTCATCACTCAAACCTCAACACTCAGTCCTCAATCTTCAATCCTCAATCCTCAATCCTCAACCTTCAATTCTCAATACTGAATCTTCAATCCTCTATCCTCAATTCTCAATCCTCAATCCTTAATCCTCAATCGTCAATCCTCAATCCCCAATCCTCAACCTTCAATCCTCAATCCTCAATCCTCAATCCTCAATCCTCAATCTTCAATCCTCAATACTGAATCTTCAATCCTCGATCCCCAATCCTCAATCCTTGATCCTCAACCCTCAATCCTCAATCTTCAATCCCCAATACTCAATTTTCAATCCTCAATCCTCAATCCTCAATCCGCAATCCTCAATTCTCTATCCTCTATCCTCAGTCCTCAGACCTCAAACATCAATACTCAACCCTCAGTCCTCGTCCTCAATCCACAACCCTCAATCCTCAATCCTCAATATTCAATCATCAATATTCAATCTTCAATCCTCAATCCTCAATCCTCAATCCTCAATCCTCAATCCTCAATCCTCAATGTTCAATCCGCAGTATCCAATCCTCAATATTCAATCCTCAATCCTCAATCCTCAATCCTCAATCCTCAATACACAACAACCAATCCTCAATTCTCAATCCTCAATCCTCAGTCCACAGTCCTCAAACCTCAACCTTCAACCCTCAATCCTCAATCCTCAATCCTCAATCCTCAATCCTCAATCCTAAGTCCTCAGTCCTCAAACCTCAATCCTGAATCCTCAACCCTGAATCCTCAATCTTCAGCCCTCAGTTCTCAACAATCAGCTGTCAGTCCTCAATCCTCAATAGAATATCATCAATTCACAGTTTTCAACACTCAATACTCAATCTGCAGGCTTCAAATCTCTATCCACAAACATCAATCCGCATCACTCAACCCTCAACACTCAGTCCCCAATTCTCAACCTTCATTCCTCAATCCTCAATCCTCAATCCACAATCCTCAATCTTCAATCCTCAATACTCAATCTTCAATCCTCAATCCTCAATCATCAATCCTCAATCCTCAATCCTCAATCGTCAGACTTCAATCCTCAATACTCAATCTTCAATCCTCAATCCTCAATCCTCAATCTTCAATCCTCAATGCTCAATCCTCAATCCTCAATCCTCAATCTTCAATCCTCAATACTCAATCTTCAATACTCAATCCTCAATCCTCATTCCTCAATACTCAATCCTCAATCATCAATCCTCAATCTTCAATACTCAATCCTCAATCCTCAATCCTCAATCCTAAATACTCAACCATCAATCCTCAATTCTCAATACTCAATGGAATATCCTGAATTCTCAGGAATCAATACACAAACATCTATCCTCAACCCTCAGACCTCATCCTCAATCCTCAATCCTCAATCCTCAATCCTCAATATTCAATCCTCAATAATCAATCTTCAATCCTCAATCCTCAATCCTCAATCCTCAATCCTCAATCCTCAATCCTCAAGCGTCAATCCTCAATCCTCAACCCACAAACCTCAAGACTCAGTCCTCCAACCTCAATCCCGAATCCTCAATCCTGAATCCTCAATCCCCAATTCTCAATCTTCAATCCTCAATCCTCAATCCTCAATCCTCAACCCTCAATCCTCAATCTTCAATCCTCAGTCCCCAATCCTCAATCCTCAATCCTCAATCCTCAATCCTCAATCCGCAATCCTCAACTCTCAATCCTCTATCCTCAGTCCTCAGACCTCAAACATCAATACTCAACCCTCAGTCCTCGTCCTCAATCCACAACCCTCAATCCTCAATCCTCAATATTCAATCATCAATATTCAATCTTCAATCCTCAATCCTCAATCCTCAATCCTCAATCCTCAACCATCAATCTTCGATCCTCAATCCTCAATCCTCAATCCTCAATCGTCAGTCTTCAATTCTCAATACTCAATCTTCAATCCTCAATCCTCAATCCTCAATCCTCAATCCTCAATCCTCAATCCTCAATACACAACCATCAATCCTTAATTCTCAATCCTCAATCCTCAGTCCTCAGTCCTCAAACCTCGATCCTCAACCCTCAGCCCTCATCCTCGATCCTCAATCCTGAATCCTCAATCTTCAGCCCTCAGTCCTCAACAATCAGTTGTCAATCCTCAATCCTCAATAGAATATCCTCAATTCACAGATTTCAATACTCAATCCCCAACCTTCAATCTTCAAATCTCAATCCACAAACATCAATTCTCATCACTCAACCCTCAACACTCAGTCCTCAATCTTCAATCCTCAATCCTCAATTCTCAATCTTCAATTCTCAATACTGAATCTTCAACCCTCAACCCTCAATTCTCAATCCTCAATACTTAATCCTCAATCGTCAATCGTCAATCCTCAATCCCCAATCCTCAACCTTCAATCCTCAATCCTCAATCCTCAATCCTCAATCCTCAATCTTCAATCCTCAATACTGAATCTTCAATTCTCGATTCCCAATCCTCAATCCTTGATCCTCAACCCTCAATCCTCAATCTTCAATCCTCAATACTCAATTTTCAATCCTCAATCCTCAATCCTCAATCCGCAATCCTCAATTCTCAATCCTCTATCCTCAGTCCTCAGACCTCTAACATCAATACTCAACCCTCAGTCCTCGTCCTCAATCCACAACCCTCAATCCTCAATCCTCAATATTCAATCATCAATATTCAATCTTCAATCCTCAATCCTCAATCCTCAATCCTCAATCATCAATCCTCAATGTTCAATCCGCAGTATCCAATCCTCAATATTCAATCCTCAATCCTCAATCCTCAATCCTCAATCCTCAATCCTCAATCCTCAGTCCTCAAACCTCAATCCTGAATCCTCAATCCTGAATCCTCAATCTTCAGCCCTCAGTCCTCAACAGTCAGTTGTCAGTCCTAAATCCTCAATAGAATATCATCAAATCACAGATTTCAACACTCAATACTCAATCTGCCGTCTTCAAATCTCTATCCACAAACATCAATCCACATCACTCAACCCTCGACACTCAGTCCCCAATCCTCTACCTTCAGTCCTCAATCTTCAATCCTCAATACTCAATCTTCAATCCTGAATCCTCAATCCACAATCCTCAATCCTCAATCCTCAATCCTCAAGCGTCAATCCTCAATCCTCAATCCCCAAACCTCAATCCTCAGTCCTCAAACCTCAATCCCGAATCCTCAATCCTGAATCCTCAATCCCCAATCCTCAATCTTCAATCCTCAATCCTCAATTCTCAATCCTCAATCCTCAATCCTCAATCTTCAATCCTCAGTCCCCAATCCTCAATCCTGAATCCTCAATCCTCAATCCTCAATCCTCCACCATCAATCTTCGATCCTCAATCCTCAATCCTCAATATTCAACACACAACCCTCAACCATCAATCCTCAATACTCAACCATCAATTCTCAATTCCCTATACTCAATAGAATATCCTGAATTCTCATGTTTCAACACTCAATCCCCAATCTTCAATCTTCAAATCTCAATACACAGACATCAATTCTCATCACTCAACGCTCAACACTTGGTCCTCAATCATCAATCCTCAATCCTCAGTCCTCAATCTTCAATCCTCAATACTCAATCTTCAATCCTCAATCCTCAATTCTCAATCCTCAATCCTGAATCCTCAATCGTCAATCCTCAATCGCCAATCCTCAATCTTCAATACTCAAACCTCAATCCTCAATCCTCCATCCTCAATCCTACATCTTCAATCCTCAATACTCAATCCTCAATATTCAACACACAACCCTCAACCATCAATCCTCGATACTCAACCACCAATCCAAAATTCTCAATACTCAATCTGCAATCCTCAATCCTCAATCCTCAATCCTCAATCCTCAACCCTCAATCTTCAATACTCAATCTTCAATCCTCAACCCTCAATCCTCAATACTCAATCTTCAATCCTCAATACTCAATCTTCAATCCCCAATCCTCTATCCTCAATCCTCAATTCTCAATCCTCAATCGTCAAACTTCAACCCTCAATACTCAATCTTCAATCCTCAATCCTCAATCCTCATTCCTCAATCCTCATTCTTCAATCCTCAACCTTCAATACTCAATCCTCAATCCTCAATCATCAATCCTCAATATTCAACACAAAACCCTCAACCACCAATCCTCAATACTCAACCATCAATCATTAATTCTCAATACTCAATAGAATATCCTGAATTCTCATGGTTCAGTACTCAATCCACAATATTCAATAATCAAATCTCAATCCTCAAACCTCAGTCACGAATCCTCAATCCTGAATCCTCAATCTCCAGTCCTCAATCTTCAATCATCAATCCTCAATCCTCATTCTTCAGTCCTCAATACCCAACCCTCAATCTTCAATCCTCAATCCTCAATCATCAATTCTCAATTCTCAATACTCAGCCTTCAATCCTCAGACCTCAAAGATCAATGCTCAACCCTCAGTCCTCGTCCTCAATCCACAAACCTCAATCCTCAATCCTCATTCTTCAATTATCAATATTCAATCTTGAATACTCAATCCTCAATCCTCAATCCTCAATCCTCAATCCTCAATGTTCAATCCGCAATACCCAATCCTCAATCTTCAATGATCAATCCTCAATCGTCAATCCTCAATCCTCAATCCTCAATCCTCAATTCTCAATCTTCAATCCTCAATACTGAATCTTCAATCCTCAATCATCAATCCTCAATCCTCAATCCTCAATCCTCAATCTTCAATCCTCAGTCCACAATCCTCAATCTTCAATCCTCAATCCTCAATCCTCAATCTTCAATCCTCAATACTCAATCTTCTATCCTCAATCCTGAATCCTCAATCCTCAATCCTCTATCCTCAATCATCAATCCTCAATCTTCAATACTCAATCCTCAATCCTCAACCCTCAATCCTCAATACTCAATCTTCAATCCTCAATCGTCAATCCTGAATCGTCAATCCTTACTCTTCAATACTCAATCCTCAATCTTCAATCTTCAATCCTCAATACTCAATCTTCAATCCTCAATCCTCGATCCTCAATCCTCAATCCTCATTCTTCAATCCTCAATACCCAATCCTCAATCTTCAATCCTCAATCCTCAATCCTCAATTCTCAATTCTCAATCCTCAATCCTCAATCCTCAATTCTCAATCCTCAATCCTCAATCCTCAATCCTCAATCATCAATCCTCAATCCTCACTCCTCAATCGTCAGTCTCCAATCCTCAATGCTCAATCCTCAATCCTCAATCCTCAATCCTCAATACTCAATCCTCAATCTTCAATCCTCAACACTCAATCTTCAATCCTCAATCCTCAATCCTCAACCCTGAATCCTCAATCCTCAATCACCAATCCTCAATCTTCAATACTCAATCCTCAATACTCAACCATCAACCCTCAATTCTCAATACTCAATAAAATATCCTGAATTCTCAGGATTCAATACTCAAACATCAATCCTCAAGCCTCAGACCTCATCCTCAATCCTCAATCCTCAATCCTCAATCCTCAACATTCGTACCTCAATACTCAATATTCAATCCTCAATCCGCAATCCCCAATCCTCAATACTCAATCCTCAGTCATCAATCCTCAATCTTCAATACTCAATCGTCAATCCTCAGTCCTCAATCCTCAATCCTCAATCCCCGTTCGTCAAACCTCAATCCTCAACCATCAGTCCTCATCCTCATTCCTCAATCTTCAATCCTCAATAATCAATCTCCAATCCTAGATCCCCAATCCCCAATCCTCAATCCGTAATCCTGAATCTTCAATCCACAATCCTCAATACTCAATCCTCAATCCTCAATCCTCAATCCTCAATACTCTACCATCAACCCCAATTCTTAATACTCAGTAGAATATCCTGAATTCTCAGGATTCAATACACAAACATCAATCCTCAACCCTCTGCCCTCATCCTCAATCCTCAATTCTCAATCCTCAATCCTCAATCGTCAATCCTCAATCGCCAATCCTCAATCTTCAATACTCAAACCTCAATCCTCAATCCTCAATCCTCAATCCTACATCTTCAATCCTCAATACTCAATCCTCAATATTCAACACACAACCCTCAACTATCAATCCTCGATACTCAACCACCAATCCAAAATTCTCAATACTCAATCTGCAATCCTCAATCCTCAATCCTCAATCCTCAATCCTCAACCCTCAATCCTCAATACTCAATCTTCAATCCTCAACCCTCAATCCTCAATACTCAATCTTCAATCCTCAATACTCAATCTTCAATCCTCAATCCTCATTCTTCAATCCTCAACCTTCAATACTCAATCCTCAATCCTCAATCCTCAATCCTCAATATTCAACACAAAACCCTCGACCACCAATCCTCAATACTCAACCATCAATCAGTAATTCTCAATACTCAATAGAATATCCTGAATTCTCATGGTTCAGTACTCAATCCACAATATTCAATAATCAAATCTCAATCCTCAAACCTCAATCACGAATCCTCAATCCTGAATCCTCAATCTCCAGTCCTCAATCTTCAATCATCAATCCTCAATCCTCATTCTTCAGTCCTCAGTACCCAATCCTCAATCTTCAATCCTCAATCCTCAATCATCAATTCTCAATTCTCAATCCTCAGCCTTCAAACCCCAGACCTCAAAGATCAATGCTCAACCCTCAGTCCTCGTCCTCAATCCACAAACCTCAATCCTCAATCCTCATTCTTCAATTATCAATATTCAATCTTCAATACTCAATCCTCAATCCTCAATCCTCAATCCTCAATCCTCAATGTTCAATCCGCAATACCCAATCCTCAATCTTCAATGATCAATCCTCAATCCTCAATCATCAATCCTCAATCCTCAATCCTCAATTCTCAATCTTCAATCCTCAATACTGAATCTTCAATCCTCAATCATCAATCCTCAATCCTCAATCCTCAATCCTCAATCTTCAATCCTCAGTCCACAATCCTCAATCTTCAATCCTCAATCCTCAATCCTCAATCTTCAATCCTCAATACTCAATCTTCAGTCCTCAATCCTGAATCCTCAATCCTCAATCCTCTATCCTCAATCATCAATCCTCAATCTTCAATACTCAATCCTCAATCCTCAACCCTCAATCCTCAATACTCAATCTTCAATCCTCAATCGTCAATCCTCAATCGTCAATCCTTACTCTTCAATACTCAATCCTCAATCTTCAATCTTCAATCCTCAATACTCAATCTTCAATCCTCAATCCTCGATCCTCAATCCTCAATCCTCATTCTTCAATCCTCAATACCCAATCCTCAATCTTCAATCCTCAATCCTCAATCCTCAATTCTCAATTCTCAATCCTCAATCCTCAATCCTCAATTCTCAATCCTCAATCCTCAATCCTCAATCCTCAATCATCAATCCTCAATCCTCACTCCTCAATCGTCAGTCTTCAATCCTCAATACGCAATCTTCAATCCTCAATACCCAGTCGTCAATCTCCAATCCTCAATGCTCAATCCTCAATCCTCAATCCTCAATCCTCAATACTCAATCCTCAATCTTCAATCCTCAATACTCAATCTTCAATCCTCAATCCTCAATCCTCAATCCTGAATCCTCAATCCTCAATCATCAATCCTCAATCTTCAATACTCAATCCTCAATACTCAACCATCAACCCTCAATTCTCAATACTCAATAAAATATCCTGAATTCTCAGGATTCAATACTCAAACATCAATCCTCAAGCCTCAGACCTCATCCTCAATCCTCAATCCTCAATCCTCAATCCTCAACATTCGTACCTCAATACTCAATATTCAATCCTCAATCCGCAATCCCCAATCCTTAATACTCAATCCTCAGTCATCAATCCTCAATCTTCAATACTCAATCGTCAATCCTCAGTCCTCAATCCTCAATCCTCAATCCCCGTTCGTCAAACTTCAATCCTCAACCATCAGTCCTCATCCTCATTCCTCAATCTTCAATCCTCAATAATCAATCTCCAATCCTAGATCCCCAATCCCCAATCCTCAATCCGTAATCCTCAATCTTCAATCCACAATCTACAATACTCAATCCTCAATCCTCAATCCTCAATCCTCAATACTCTACCATCAATCCTCAACCCTCTGCCCTCATCCTCAATCCTCAATTCTCAATCCTCAATCCTCAATATTCAATCCTCAATCCTCAATACTCAATCTTCAATCCTCAAACCTCAAACCTCAATCCTCAATCCTCAATCCTACATCTTCAATCCTCAATACTCAATCCTCAATACTCAACACACAACCCTCAACCATCAATCCTCGATACTCAACCACCAATCCTCAATTCTCATTACTCAATCTGCAATCCTCAATCCTCTATCCTCAATCCTCAATCCTCAACCCTCAATCCTCAATACTCAATCTTCAATCCTCAACCCTCAATCCTCAATACTCAATCTTCAATCCTCAATACTCAATATTCAATCCTCAATCCTCTATCCTCAATCCTCAATTCTCAATCCTCAATCGTCAAACTTCAACCCTCAATACTCAATCTTCAATCCTCAATCCTCAATCCTCATTCCTCAATCCTCATTCTTCAATCCTCAACCTTCAATACTCAATCCTCAATCCTCAATCCTCAATCCTCAATATTCAACACAAAACCCTCAACCACCAATCCTCAATACTCAACCATCAATCCTTAATTCTCAATACACAATAGAATATCCTGAATTCTCATGGTTCAGTACTCAATCCACAATATTGAATAATCAAATCTCAATCCTCAAACCTCAATCCCGAATCCTCAATCCTGAATCCTCAATCTCCAGTCCTCAATCTTCAATCATCAATCCTCAATCCTCATTCTTCAGTCCTCAATACCCAATCCTCAATCTTCAATCCTCAATCCTCAATCATCAATTCTCAATTCTCAATCCTCAGCCTTCAATCCTCAGACCTCAAAGATCAATGCTCAACCCTCAGTCCTCGTCCTCAATCCACAACCCTCAATCCTCAATCCTCAATATTCAATCCTCAATACTCAATCTTCAATCCTCAATCCTCAATCCTCAATCCTCAATCCTCAATGCTCAATCCTCAAGCGTCAATCCTCAATCCTCAATCCCCAAACCTCAATTCTCAGTCCTCAAACCTCAATCCCGAATCCTCAATCCTGAATCCTCATTCCCCAATCCTCAATCTTCAATCCTCAATCCTCAATCCTCAATCCTCAATCCTCAATCCTCAATCCTTGATCCTCAACCCTCAATCCTCAATCTTCAATCCTCAATACTCAATTTTCAATCCTCAATCCTCAATCCTCAATCCGCAATCCTCAATTCTCAATCCTCAATACACAACCATCAATCCTCAATTCTCAATCCTCAATCCTCAGTCCTCAATCCTCAATCCTCAATCCTCAGTCCCCAATCCTCAATCTTCAATCCTCAATCCTCAATACTCAATCCTCAATCCTATATCCTCAACCTTCAATCCTCGATACTCAATCTTCAATCCTCAATCCTGATTCCTCAATCCTCTATTCTCAATCATCAATCCTCAATCTTCAATACTCAGTCCTCAATCCTCAATCCTCAATCCTCAATACACAACCATCAATCCTCAATTCTCAATCCTCAATCCTCAGTCCTCAGTCCTCAAACCTCAATCCTCAACCCTCAGCCCTCATCCTCGATCCTCAATCCTGAATCCTCAATCTTCAGCCCTCAGTAGTCAACAATCAGTTGTCAATCCTCAATCCTCAATAGAATATCCTAAATTCACAGATTTCAATACTCAATCCCCAACCTTCAATCTTCAAATCTCAATACACAAACATCAATTCTCATCACTCAACCCTCAACACTCAGTCCTCAATCTTCAATCCTCAATCCTCAATCCTCAATCTTCAATTCTCAATACTGAATCTTCAATCCTCTACCCTCAATTCTCAATCCTCAATCCTTAATCCTCAATCGTCAATCCTCAATCCCCAATCCTCAACCTTCAATCCTCAATCCTCAATCCTCAATCCTCAATCCTCAATCTTCAATCCTCAATACTGAATCTTCAATCCTCAATACTGAATCTTCAATCCTCGATCCCCAATCCTCAATCCTTGATCCTCAACCCTCAATCCTCAATCTTCAATCCTCAATACTCAATTTTCAATCCTCAATCCTCAATCCTCAATCCGCAATCCTCAACTCTCAATCCTCTATCCTCAGTCCTCAGACCTCAAACATCAATACTCAACCCTCAGTCCTCGTCCTCAATCCACAACCCTCAATCCTCAATCCTCAATATTCAATCATCAATATTCAATCTTCAATCCTCAATCCTCAATCCTGAATCCTCAATCCTCAATCCTCAATCCTCAATGTTCAATCCGCAGTATCCAATCCTCAATATTCAATCCTCAATCCTCAATCCTCAATCCTCAATCCTCAATACACAACCACCAATCCTCAATTCTCAATCCTCAATCCTCAGTCCACAGTCCTCAAACCTCAACCTTCAACCCTCAATCCTCAATCCTCAATCCTCAATCCTCAATCCTCAATCCTCAATCCTCAGTCCTCAAACCTCAATCCTGAATCCTCAACCCTGAATCCTCAATCTTCAGCCCTCAGTCCTCAACAATCAGCTGTCAGTCCTCAATCCTCTATAGAATATCATCAATTCACAGTTTTCAACACTCAATACTCAATCTGCAGGCTTCAAATCTCTATCCACATACATCAATCCTCATCACTCAACCCTCAACACTCAGTCCCCAATCCTCAACCTTCATTCCTCAATCCTCAATCCTCAATCCACAATCCTCAATCCTCAATCGTCAGTCTTCAATTCTCAATACTCAATCTTCAATCCTCAATCCTCAATCCTCAATCTTCAATCCTCAATGCTCAATCCTCAATCCTCAATCCTCAATCTTCAATCCTCAATACTCAATCTTCAATACTCAATCCTCAATCCTCATTCCTCAATCCTCAATCCTCAATCCTCAATCGTCAGTCTTCAATTCTCAATACTCAATCTTCAATCCTCAATCCTCAATCCTCAATCCTCAATCCTCAATCCTCAATCCTCAATACACAACCATCAATCCTTAATTCTCAATCCTCAATCCTCAGTCCTCAGTCCTCAAACCTCGATCCTCAACCCTCAGCCCTCATCCTCGATCCTCAATCCTGAATCCTCAATCTTCAGCCCTCAGTCCTCAACAATCAGTTGTCAATCCTCAATCCTCAATAGAATATCCTCAATTCACAGATTTCAATACTCAATCCCCAACCTTCAATCTTCAAATCTCAATCCACAAACATCAATTCTCATCACTCAACCCTCAACACTCAGTCCTCAATCTTCAATCCTCAATCCTCAATTCTCAATCTTCAATTCTCAATACTGAATCTTCAACCCTCAACCCTCAATTCTCAATCCTCAATACTTAATCCTCAATCGTCAATCGTCAATCCTCAATCCCCAATCCTCAACCTTCAATCCTCAATCCTCAATCCTCAATCCTCAATCCTCAATCTTCAATCCTCAATACTGAATCTTCAATTCTCGATTCCCAATCCTCAATCCTTGATCCTCAACCCTCAATCCTCAATCTTCAATCCTCAATACTCAATTTTCAATCCTCAATCCTCAATCCTCAATCCGCAATCCTCAATTCTCAATCCTCTATCCTCAGTCCTCAGACCTCTAACATCAATACTCAACCCTCAGTCCTCGTCCTCAATCCACAACCCTCAATCCTCAATCCTCAATATTCAATCATCAATATTCAATCTTCAATCCTCAATCCTCAATCCTCAATCCTCAATCATCAATCCTCAATGTTCAATCCGCAGTATCCAATCCTCAATATTCAATCCTCAATCCTCAATCCTCAATCCTCAATCCTCAATCCTCAATCCTCAGTCCTCAAACCTCAATCCTGAATCCTCAATCCTGAATCCTCAATCTTCAGCCCTCAGTCCTCAACAGTCAGTTGTCAGTCCTAAATCCTCAATAGAATATCATCAAATCACAGATTTCAACACTCAATACTCAATCTGCCGTCTTCAAATCTCTATCCACAAACATCAATCCACATCACTCAACCCTCGACACTCAGTCCCCAATCCTCTACCTTCAGTCCTCAATCTTCAATCCTCAATACTCAATCTTCAATCCTGAATCCTCAATCCACAATCCTCAATCCTCAATCCTCAATCCTCAAGCGTCAATCCTCAATCCTCAATCCCCAAACCTCAATCCTCAGTCCTCAAACCTCAATCCCGAATCCTCAATCCTGAATCCTCAATCCCCAATCCTCAATCTTCAATCCTCAATCCTCAATTCTCAATCCTCAATCCTCAATCCTCAATCTTCAATCCTCAGTCCCCAATCCTCAATCCTGAATCCTCAATCCTCAATCCTCAATCCTCCACCATCAATCTTCGATCCTCAATCCTCAATCCTCAATATTCAACACACAACCCTCAACCATCAATCCTCAATACTCAACCATCAATTCTCAATTCCCTATACTCAATAGAATATCCTGAATTCTCATGTTTCAACACTCAATCCCCAATCTTCAATCTTCAAATCTCAATACACAGACATCAATTCTCATCACTCAACGCTCAACACTTGGTCCTCAATCATCAATCCTCAATCCTCAGTCCTCAATCTTCAATCCTCAATACTCAATCTTCAATCCTCAATCCTCAATTCTCAATCCTCAATCCTGAATCCTCAATCGTCAATCCTCAATCGCCAATCCTCAATCTTCAATACTCAAACCTCAATCCTCAATCCTCCATCCTCAATCCTACATCTTCAATCCTCAATACTCAATCCTCAATATTCAACACACAACCCTCAACCATCAATCCTCGATACTCAACCACCAATCCAAAATTCTCAATACTCAATCTGCAATCCTCAATCCTCAATCCTCAATCCTCAATCCTCAACCCTCAATCTTCAATACTCAATCTTCAATCCTCAACCCTCAATCCTCAATACTCAATCTTCAATCCTCAATACTCAATTATCAATCCCCAATCCTCTATCCTCAATCCTCAATTCTCAATCCTCAATCGTCAAACTTCAACCCTCAATACTCAATCTTCAATCCTCAATCCTCAATCCTCATTCCTCAATCCTCATTCTTCAATCCTCAACCTTCAATACTCAATCCTCAATCCTCAATCCTCAATCCTCAATATTCAACACAAAACCCTCAACCACCAATCCTCAATACTCAACCATCAATCATTAATTCTCAATACTCAATAGAATATCCTGAATTCTCATGGTTCAGTACTCAATCCACAATATTCAATAATCAAATCTCAATCCTCAAACCTCAATCACGAATCCTCAATCCTGAATCCTCAATCTCCAGTCCTCAATCTTCAATCATCAATCCTCAATCCTCATTCTTCAGTCCTCAATACCCAACCCTCAATCTTCAATCCTCAATCCTCAATCATCAATTCTCAATTCTCAATACTCAGCCTTCAATCCTCAGACCTCAAAGATCAATGCTCAACCCTCAGTCCTCGTCCTCAATCCACAAACCTCAATCCTCAATCCTCATTCTTCAATTATCAATATTCAATCTTGAATACTCAATCCTCAATCCTCAATCCTCAATCCTCAATCCTCAATGTTCAATCCGCAATACCCAATCCTCAATCTTCAATGATCAATCCTCAATCGTCAATCCTCAATCCTCAATCCTCAATCCTCAATTCTCAATCTTCAATCCTCAATACTGAATCTTCAATCCTCAATCATCAATCCTCAATCCTCAATCCTCAATCCTCAATCTTCAATCCTCAGTCCACAATCCTCAATCTTCAATCCTCAATCCTCAATCCTCAATCTTCAATCCTCAATACTCAATCTTCTATCCTCAATCCTGAATCCTCAATCCTCAATCCTCTATCCTCAATCATCAATCCTCAATCTTCAATACTCAATCCTCAATCCTCAACCCTCAATCCTCAATACTCAATCTTCAATCCTCAATCGTCAATCCTGAATCGTCAATCCTTACTCTTCAATACTCAATCCTCAATCTTCAATCTTCAATCCTCAATACTCAATCTTCAATCCTCAATCCTCGATCCTCAATCCTCAATCCTCATTCTTCAATCCTCAATACCCAATCCTCAATCTTCAATCCTCAATCCTCAATCCTCAATTCTCAATTCTCAATCCTCAATCCTCAATCCTCAATTCTCAATCCTCAATCCTCAATCCTCAATCCTCAATCATCAATCCTCAATCCTCACTCCTCAATCGTCAGTCTCCAATCCTCAATGCTCAATCCTCAATCCTCAATCCTCAATCCTCAATACTCAATCCTCAATCTTCAATCCTCAACACTCAATCTTCAATCCTCAATCCTCAATCCTCAACCCTGAATCCTCAATCCTCAATCACCAATCCTCAATCTTCAATACTCAATCCTCAATACTCAACCATCAACCCTCAATTCTCAATACTCAATAAAATATCCTGAATTCTCAGGATTCAATACTCAAACATCAATCCTCAAGCCTCAGACCTCATCCTCAATCCTCAATCCTCAATCCTCAATCCTCAACATTCGTACCTCAATACTCAATATTCAATCCTCAATCCGCAATCCCCAATCCTCAATACTCAATCCTCAGTCATCAATCCTCAATCTTCAATACTCAATCGTCAATCCTCAGTCCTCAATCCTCAATCCTCAATCCCCGTTCGTCAAACCTCAATCCTCAACCATCAGTCCTCATCCTCATTCCTCAATCTTCAATCCTCAATAATCAATCTCCAATCCTAGATCCCCAATCCCCAATCCTCAATCCGTAATCCTGAATCTTCAATCCACAATCTTCAATACTCAATCCTCAATCCTCAATCCTCAATCCTCAATACTCTACCATCAACCCCAATTCTTAATACTCAGTAGAATATCCTGAATTCTCAGGATTCAATACACAAACATCAATCCTCAACCCTCTGCCCTCATCCTCAATCCTCAATTCTCAATCCTCAATCCTCAATATTCAATCCTCAATCCTCAATACTCAATCTTCAATCCTCAACCCTCAAACTTCAATCCTCAATCCTCAATCCTACATCTTCAATCCTCAATACTCAATCCTCAATATTCAACACACAACCCTCAACCATCAATCCTCGATACTCAACCACCAATCCTCAATTCTCAATACTCAATCTGCATTCCTCAATCCTCTATCCTCAATCCTCAATCCTCAACCCTCAATCCTCAGTACTCAATCTTCTATCCTCAACCCTCAATCCTCAATACTCAATCTTCAATCCTCAATACTCAATCTTCAATCCTCAATCCTCTATCCTCAATCCTCAATTCTCAATCCTCAATCGTCAAACTTCAACCCTCAATACTCAATCTTCAATCCTCAATCCTCAATCCTCATTCCTCAATCCTCATTCTTCAATCCTCAACCTTCAATACTCAATCCTCAATCCTCAATCCTCAATATTCAACACAAAACCCTCAACCACCAATCCTCAATACTCAACCATCAATCCTTAATTCTCAATACTCAATAGAATATCCTGAATTCTCATGGTTCAGTACTAAATCCACAATATTGAATAATCAAATCTCAATCCTCAAACCTCAATCCCGAATCCTCAATCCTGAATCCTCAATCTCCAGTCCTCAATCTTCAATCATCAATCCTCAATCCTCATTCTTCAGTCCTCAATACCCAATCCTCAATCTTCAATCCTCAATCCTCAATCATCAATTCTCAATTCTCAATCCTCAGCCTTCAATCCTCAGACCTCAAAGATCAATGCTCAACCCTCAGTCCTCGTCCTCAATCCACAACCCTCAATCCTCAATCCTCAATATTCAATCCTCAATACTCAATCTTCAATCCTCAATCCTCAATCCTCAATCCTCAATCCTCAATGCTCAATCCTCAAGCGTCAATCCTCAATCCTCAATCCCCAAACCTCAATCCTCAGTCCTCAAACCTCAATCCCGAATCCTCAATCCTGAATCCTAATTCCCCAATCCTCAATCTTCAATCCTCAATCCTCAATCCTCAATCCTCAATCCTCAATCCTCAATCTTCAATCCTCAGTCCCCAATTCTCAATCTTCAATCCTCAATCTTCAATCCTCAATCCTCAATCCTCTATCCTCAATCCTCAATCCTCAATCCTCAATCCTCAGTCCCCAATCCTCAATCTTCAATCCTCAATCCTCAATACTCAATCCTCAATCCTCTATCCTCAACCTTCAATCCTCGATACTCAATCTTCAATCCTCAATCCTGAATCCTCAATCCTCAATCCTCTATTCTCAATCATCAATCCTCAATCTTCAATACTCAATCCTCAATCCTCAATCCTCAATCCTCAATACACAACCATCAATCCTCAATTCTCAATCCTCAATCCTCAGTCCTCAGTCCTCAAACCTCAATCCTCAACCCTCAGCCCTCATCCTCGATCCTCAATCCTGAATCCTCAATCTTCAGCCCTCAGTCCTCAACAATCAGTTGTCAATCCTCAATCCTCAATAGAATATCCTCAATTCACAGATTTCAATACTCAATCCCCAACCTTCAATCTTCAAATCTCAATCCACAAACATCAATTCTCATCACTCAACCCTCAACACTCAGTCCTCAATCTTCAATCCTCAATCCTCAATCCTCAATCTTCAATTCTCAATACTGAATCTTCAATCCTCAATCCTCAATTCTCAATCCTCAATCCTTAATCCTCAATCGTCAATCCTCAATCCCCAATCCTCAACCTTCAATCCTCAATCCTCAATCCTCAATCCTCAATCTTCAATCCTCAATACCGAATCTTCAATCCTCGATTCCCAATCCTCAATCCTTGATCCTCAACCCTCAATCCTCAATCTTCAATCCTCAATACTCAATTTTCAATCCTCAATCCTCAATCCTCAATCCGCAATCCTCAATTCTCAATCCTCTATCCTCAGTCCTCAGACCTCAAACATCAATGCTCAACCCTCAGTCCTCGTCCTCAATCCACAACGCTGAATCCTCAATCCTCAATATTCAATCATCAATATTCAATCTTGAATCCTCAATCCTCAATCCTCAATCCTCAATCCTCAATCCTCAATCCTCAATGTTCAATCCGCAGTTCCCAATCCTCAATATTCAATCCTCAATCCTCAATCCTCAATCCTCAATCCTCAATCCTCAATCCTCAGTCCTCAAACCTCAATCCTGAATCCTCAATACTGAATCCTCAATCTTCAGCCCTCAGTCCTCAACAATCAGTTGTCAGTCCTCAATCCTCAATAGAATATCATCAATTCACAGATTTCAACACTCAATACTCAATCTGCAGTCTTCAAATCTCTATCCACAAACATCAATCCACATCACTCAACCCTCAACACTCAGTCCCCAATCCTCTACCTTCAGTCCTCAATCCTCAATCCTCAATCCACAATCCTCAATCTTCAATCCTCAATGCTCAATCTTCAATCCTGAATCCTCAATCATCAATCCTCAATCCTCAATGCTCAATCGTCAGTCTTCAATTCTCAATACTCAATCTTCAATCCTCAATCCCCAGTCCTCAATCTTCAATCCTCAATGCTCAATCCTCAATCCTCAATCCTCAATCTTCAATCCTCAATACTCAATCTTCAATCCTCAATCCTCAATCCTCATTCCTCAATACTCAATCCTCAATCATCAATCCTCAATCTTCAATACTCAATCCTCAATCCCCAATCCTCAATCCTCAATACTCAACCATCAATCCTCAATTCTCAATACTCAATGGAATATCCTGAATTCTCAGGATTCAATACACAAACATCTATCCTCAACCCTCAGCCCTCATCCTCAATCCTCAATCCTCAATCCTCAATCCTCAATACTCAATCTTCAATCCTCGATCCCCAATCCTCAATCCTTGATCCTCAACCCTCAATCCTCTATCCTCAATCCTCAATCCTCAATCCTCATTCCTCAATCTTCAATCCTCAATACTCAATCTTCAATCCTCGATCCCCAATCCTCAATCCTTGATCCTCAACCCTCAATCCTCTATCCTCAATCCTCAATCCTCAGTCCTCAATCCTCAGTCCCCAATCCTCAATCTTCAATCCTCAATCCTCAATACTCAATCCTCAATCCTATATCCTCAACCTTCAATCCTCGATACTCAATCTTCAATCCTCAATCCTGATTCCTCAATCCTCAATCCTCTATTCTCAATCATCAATCCTCAATCTTCAATACTCAGTCCTCAATCCTCAATCCTCAATCCTCAATACACAACCATCAATCCTCAATTCTCAATCCTCAATCCTCAGTCCTCAATCCTCAATCCTCAATCCTCAGTCCCCAATCCTCAATCTTCAATCCTCAATCCTCAATACTCAATCCTCAATCCTATATCCTCCACCTTCAATCCTCGATACTCAATCTTCAATCCTCAATCCTGATTCCTCAATCCTCAATCCTCTATTCTCAATCATCAATCCTCAATCTTCAATACTCAGTCCTCAATCCTCAATCCTCAATCCTCAATACACAACCATCAATCCTCAATTCTCAATCCTCAATCCTCAGTCCTCAGTCCTCAAACCTCAATCCTCAACCCTCAGCCCGCATCCTCGATCCTCAATCCTGAATCCTCAATCTTCAGCCCTCAGTAGTCAACAATCAGTTGTCAATCCACAATCCTCAATAGAATATCCTAAATTCACAGATTTCAATACTCAATCCCCAACCTTCAATCTTCAAATCTCAATCCACAAACATCAATTCTCATCACTCAACCATCAACACTCAGTCCTCAATCTTCAATCCTCAATCCTCAATCCTCAATCTTCAATTCTCAATACTCAATCTTCAATCCTCAACCCTCAATTCTCAATCCTCAATCCTTAATCCTCAATCGTCAATCCTCAATCCCCAATCCTCAACCTTCAATCCTCAATCCTCAATGTTCAATCCGCAGTATCCAATCCTCAATATTCAATCCTCAATCCTCAATCCTCAATCCTCAATCCTCAATCCTCAATCCGCAATCCTCAACTCTCAATCCTCTATCCTCAGTCCTCAGACCTCAAACATCAATACTCAACCCTCAGTCCTCGTCCTCAATCCACAACCCTCAATCCTCAATCCTCAATATTCAATCATCAATATTCAATCTTCAATCCTCAATCCTCAATCCTCAATCCTCAATCCTCAATCCTCAATCCTCAATGTTCAATCCGCAGTATCCAATCCTCAATATTCAATCCTCAATCCTCAATCCTCAATCCTCAATCCTCAATACACAACCACCAATCCTCAATTCTCAATCCTCAATCCTCAGTCCACAGTCCTCAAACCTCAACCTTCAACCCTCAATCCTCAATCCTCAATCCTCAATCCTCAATCCTCAATCCTCAATCCTCAGTCCTCAAACCTCAATCCTGAATCCTCAACCCTGAATCCTCAATCTTCAGCCCTCAGTCCTCAACAATCAGCTGTCAGTCCTCAATCCTCTATAGAATATCATCAATTCACAGTTTTCAACACTCAATACTCAATCTGCAGGCTTCAAATCTCTATCCACATACATCAATCCTCATCACTCAACCCTCAACACTCAGTCCCCAATCCTCAACCTTCATTCCTCAATCCTCAATCCTCAATCCACAATCCTCAATCCTCAATCGTCAGTCTTCAATTCTCAATACTCAATCTTCAATCCTCAATCCTCAATCCTCAATCTTCAATCCTCAATGCTCAATCCTCAATCCTCAATCCTCAATCTTCAATCCTCAATACTCAATCTTCAATACTCAATCCTCAATCCTCATTCCTCAATCCTCAATCCTCAATCCTCAATCGTCAGTCTTCAATTCTCAATACTCAATCTTCAATCCTCAATCCTCAATCCTCAATCCTCAATCCTCAATCCTCAATCCTCAATACACAACCATCAATCCTTAATTCTCAATCCTCAATCCTCAGTCCTCAGTCCTCAAACCTCGATCCTCAACCCTCAGCCCTCATCCTCGATCCTCAATCCTGAATCCTCAATCTTCAGCCCTCAGTCCTCAACAATCAGTTGTCAATCCTCAATCCTCAATAGAATATCCTCAATTCACAGATTTCAATACTCAATCCCCAACCTTCAATCTTCAAATCTCAATCCACAAACATCAATTCTCATCACTCAACCCTCAACACTCAGTCCTCAATCTTCAATCCTCAATCCTCAATTCTCAATCTTCAATTCTCAATACTGAATCTTCAACCCTCAACCCTCAATTCTCAATCCTCAATACTTAATCCTCAATCGTCAATCGTCAATCCTCAATCCCCAATCCTCAACCTTCAATCCTCAATCCTCAATCCTCAATCCTCAATCCTCAATCTTCAATCCTCAATACTGAATCTTCAATTCTCGATTCCCAATCCTCAATCCTTGATCCTCAACCCTCAATCCTCAATCTTCAATCCTCAATACTCAATTTTCAATCCTCAATCCTCAATCCTCAATCCGCAATCCTCAATTCTCAATCCTCTATCCTCAGTCCTCAGACCTCTAACATCAATACTCAACCCTCAGTCCTCGTCCTCAATCCACAACCCTCAATCCTCAATCCTCAATATTCAATCATCAATATTCAATCTTCAATCCTCAATCCTCAATCCTCAATCCTCAATCATCAATCCTCAATGTTCAATCCGCAGTATCCAATCCTCAATATTCAATCCTCAATCCTCAATCCTCAATCCTCAATCCTCAATCCTCAATCCTCAGTCCTCAAACCTCAATCCTGAATCCTCAAATCTGAATCCTCAGTCTTCAGCCCTCAGTCCTCAACAGTCAGTTGTCAGTCCTAAATCCTCAATAGAATATCATCAAATCACAGATTTCAACACTCAATACTCAATCTGCCGTCTTCAAATCTCTATCCACAAACATCAATCCACATCACTCAACCCTCGACACTCAGTCCCCAATCCTCTACCTTCAGTCCTCAATCTTCAATCCTCAATACTCAATCTTCAATCCTGAATCCTCAATCCACAATCCTCAATCCTCAATCCTCAATCCTCAAGCGTCAATCCTCAATCCTCAATCCCCAAACCTCAATCCTCAGTCCTCAAACCTCAATCCCGAATCCTCAATCCTGAATCCTCAATCCCCAATCCTCAATCTTCAATCCTCAATCCTCAATTCTCAATCCTCAATCCTCAATCCTCAATCTTCAATCCTCAGTCCCCAATCCTCAATCCTGAATCCTCAATCCTCAATCCTCAATCCTCCACCATCAATCTTCGATCCTCAATCCTCAATCCTCAATATTCAACACACAACCCTCAACCATCAATCCTCAATACTCAACCATCAATTCTCAATTCCCTATACTCAATAGAATATCCTGAATTCTCATGTTTCAACACTCAATCCCCAATCTTCAATCTTCAAATCTCAATACACAGACATCAATTCTCATCACTCAACGCTCAACACTTGGTCCTCAATCATCAATCCTCAATCCTCAGTCCTCAATCTTCAATCCTCAATACTCAATCTTCAATCCTCAATCCTCAATTCTCAATCCTCAATCCTGAATCCTCAATCGTCAATCCTCAATCGCCAATCCTCAGTCTTCAATACTCAAACCTCAATCCTCAATCCTCCATCCTCAATCCTACATCTTCAATCCTCAATACTCAATCCTCAATATTCAACACACAACCCTCAACCATCAATCCTCGATACTCAACCACCAATCCAAAATTCTCAATACTCAATCTGCAATCCTCAATCCTCAATCCTCAATCCTCAATCCTCAACCCTCAATCTTCAATACTCAATCTTCAATCCTCAACCCTCAATCCTCAATACTCAATCTTCAATCCTCAATACTCAATCTTCAATCCTCAATCCTCTATCCTCAATCCTCAATTCTCAATCCTCAATCGTCAAACTTCAACCCTCAATACTCAATCTTCAATCCTCAATCCTCAATCCTCATTCCTCAATCCTCATTCTTCAATCCTCAACCTTCAATACTCAATCCTCAATCCTCAATCCTCAATCCTCAATTCTCAATCTTCAATCCTCAATACTGAATCTTCAATCCTCAATCATCAATCCTCAATCCTCAATCCTCAATCCTCAATCTTCAATCCTCAGTCCACAATCCTCAATCTTCAATCCTCAATCCTCAATCCTCAATCTTCAATCCTCAATACTCAATCTTCTATCCTCAATCCTGAATCCTCAATCCTCAATCCTCTATCCTCAATCATCAATCCTCAATCTTCAATACTCAATCCTCACTCCTCAACCCTCAATCCTCAATACTCAATCTTCAATCCTCAATCGTCAATCCTGAATCGTCAATCCTTACTCTTCAATACTCAATCCTCAATCTTCAATCTTCAATCCTCAATACTCAATCTTCAATCCTCAATCCTCGATCCTCAATCCTCAATCCTCATTCTTCAATCCTCAATACCCAATCCTCAATCTTCAATCCTCAATCCTCAATCCTCAATTCTCAATTCTCAATCCTCAATCCTCAATCCTCAATTCTCAATCCTCAATCCTCAATCCTCAATCCTCAATCATCAATCCTCAATCCTCACTCCTCAATCGTCAGTCTCCAATCCTCAATGCTCAATCCTCAATCCTCAATCCCCAATCCTCAATACTCAATCCTCAATCTTCAATCCTCAACACTCAATCTTCAATCCTCAATCCTCAATCCTCAACCCTGAATCCTCAATCCTCAATCACCAATCCTCAATCTTCAATACTCAATCCTCAATACTCAACCATCAACCCTCAATTCTCAATACTCAATAAAATATCCTGAATTCTCAGGATTCAATACTCAAACATCAATCCTCAAGCCTCAGACCTCATCCTCAATCCTCAATCCTCAATCCTCAATCCTCAACATTCGTACCTCAATACTCAATATTCAATCCTCAATCCGCAATCCCCAATCCTCAATACTCAATCCTCAGTCATCAATCCTCAATCTTCAATACTCAATCGTCAATCCTCAGTCCTCAATCCTCAATCCTCAATCCCCGTTCGTCAAACCTCAATCCTCAACCATCAGTCCTCATCCTCATTCCTCAATCTTCAATCCTCAATAATCAATCTCCAATCCTAGATCCCCAATCCCCAATCCTCAATCCGTAATCCTGAATCTTCAATCCACAATCTTCAATACTCAATCCTCAATCCTCAATCCTCAATCCTCAATACTCTACCATCAACCCCAATTCTTAATACTCAGTAGAATATCCTGAATTCTCAGGATTCAATACACAAACATCAATCCTCAACCCTCTGCCCTCATCCTCAATCCTCAATTCTCAATCCTCAATCCTCAATATTCAATCCTCAATCCTCAATACTCAATCTTCAATCCTCAACCCTCAAACCTCAATCCTCAATCCTCAATCCTACATCTTCAATCCTCAATACTCAATCCTCAATATTCAACACACAACCCTCAACCATCAATCCTCGATACTCAACCACCAATCCTCAATTCTCAATACTCAATCTGCAATCCTCAATCCTCTATCCTCAATCCTCAATCCTCAACCCTCAATCCTCAATACTCAATCTTCTATCCTCAACCCTCAATCCTCAATACTCAATCTTCAATCCTCAATACTCAATCTTCAATCCTCAATCCTCTATCCTCAATCCTCAATTCTCAATCCTCAATCGTCAAACTTCAACCCTCAATACTCAATCTTCAATCCTCAATCCTCAATCCTCATTCCTCAATCCTCATTCTTCAATCCTCAACCTTCAATACTCAATCCTCAATCCTCAATCCTCAATATTCAACACAAAACCCTCAACCACCAATCCTCAATACTCAACCATCAATCCTTAATTCTCAATACTCAATAGAATATCCTGAATTCTCATGGTTCAGTACTAAATCCACAATATTGAATAATCAAATCTCAATCCTCAAACCTCAATCCCGAATCCTCAATCCTGAATCCTCAATCTCCAGTCCTCAATCTTCAATCATCAATCCTCAATCCTCATTCTTCAGTCCTCAATACCCAATCCTCAATCTTCAATCCTCAATCCTCAATCATCAATTCTCAATTCTCAATCCTCAGCCTTCAATCCTCAGACCTCAAAGATCAATGCTCAACCCTCAGTCCTCGTCCTCAATCCACAACCCTCAATCCTCAATCCTCAATATTCAATCCTCAATACTCAATCTTCAATCCTCAATCCTCAATCCTCAATCCTCAATCCTCAATGCTCAATCCTCAAGCGTCAATCCTCAATCCTCAATCCCCAAACCTCAATCCTCAGTCCTCAAACCTCAATCCCGAATCCTCAATCCTGAATCCTAATTCCCCAATCCTCAATCTTCAATCCTCAATCCTCAATCCTCAATCCTCAATCCTCAATCCTCAATCTTCAATCCTCAGTCCCCAATTCTCAATCTTCAATCCTCAATCTTCAATCCTCAATCCTCAATCCTCTATCCTCAATCCTCAATCCTCAATCCTCAATCCTCAGTCCCCAATCCTCAATCTTCAATCCTCAATCCTCAATACTCAATCCTCAATCCTCTATCCTCAACCTTCAATCCTCGATACTCAATCTTCAATCCTCAATCCTGAATCCTCAATCCTCAATCCTCTATTCTCAATCATCAATCCTCAATCTTCAATACTCAATCCTCAATCCTCAATCCTCAATCCTCAATACACAACCATCAATCCTCAATTCTCAATCCTCAATCCTCAGTCCTCAGTCCTCAAACCTCAATCCTCAACCCTCAGCCCTCATCCTCGATCCTCAATCCTGAATCCTCAATCTTCAGCCCTCAGTCCTCAACAATCAGTTGTCAATCCTCAATCCTCAATAGAATATCCTCAATTCACAGATTTCAATACTCAATCCCCAACCTTCAATCTTCAAATCTCAATCCACAAACATCAATTCTCATCACTCAACCCTCAACACTCAGTCCTCAATCTTCAATCCTCAATCCTCAATCCTCAATCTTCAATTCTCAATACTGAATCTTCAATCCTCAATCCTCAATTCTCAATCCTCAATCCTTAATCCTCAATCGTCAATCCTCAATCCCCAATCCTCAACCTTCAATCCTCAATCCTCAATCCTCAATCCTCAATCTTCAATCCTCAATACCGAATCTTCAATCCTCGATTCCCAATCCTCAATCCTTGATCCTCAACCCTCAATCCTCAATCTTCAATCCTCAATACTCAATTTTCAATCCTCAATCCTCAATCCTCAATCCGCAATCCTCAATTCTCAATCCTCTATCCTCAGTCCTCAGACCTCAAACATCAATGCTCAACCCTCAGTCCTCGTCCTCAATCCACAACGCTGAATCCTCAATCCTCAATATTCAATCATCAATATTCAATCTTGAATCCTCAATCCTCAATCCTCAATCCTCAATCCTCAATCCTCAATCCTCAATGTTCAATCCGCAGTTCCCAATCCTCAATATTCAATCCTCAATCCTCAATCCTCAATCCTCAATCCTCAATCCTCAATCCTCAGTCCTCAAACCTCAATCCTGAATCCTCAATACTGAATCCTCAATCTTCAGCCCTCAGTCCTCAACAATCAGTTGTCAGTCCTCAATCCTCAATAGAATATCATCAATTCACAGATTTCAACACTCAATACTCAATCTGCAGTCTTCAAATCTCTATCCACAAACATCAATCCACATCACTCAACCCTCAACACTCAGTCCCCAATCCTCTACCTTCAGTCCTCAATCCTCAATCCTCAATCCACAATCCTCAATCTTCAATCCTCAATACTCAATCTTCAATCCTGAATCCTCAATCATCAATCCTCAATCCTCAATGCTCAATCGTCAGTCTTCAATTCTCAATACTCAATCTTCAATCCTCAATCCCCAGTCCTCAATCTTCAATCCTCAATGCTCAATCCTCAATCCTCAATCCTCAATCTTCAATCCTCAATACTCAATCTTCAATCCTCAATCCTCAATCCTCATTCCTCAATACTCAATCCTCAATCATCAATCCTCAATCTTCAATACTCAATCCTCAATCCTCAATCCTCAATCCTCAATACTCAACCATCAATCCTCAATTCTCAATACTCAATGGAATATCCTGAATTCTCAGGATTCAATACACAAACATCTATCCTCAACCCTCAGCCCTCATCCTCAATCCTCAATCCTCAATCCTCAATCCTCAATATTCAATCCTCAATACTCAATCTTCAATCCTCAATCCTCAATCCCCAATCCTCAATCCTCAATCCTCAATCCTCAAGCGTCAATCCTCAATCCTCAATCCCCAAACCTCAATCCTCTGTCCTCAAACCTCAATCCCGAATCCTCAATCCTGAATACTCAATCCCCAATCCTCAATCTTCAATCCTCAATCCTCAATCCTCAATCCTCAATCCTCAATCCTCAATCTTCAATCCTCAGTCCCCAATCCTCAATCTTCAATCCTCAATCCTCAATACTCAATCCTCAATCCTCTATCCTCAACCTTCAATCCTCGATACTCAATCTTCAATCCTCAATCCTGAATCCTCAATCCTCAATCCTCAATCCTCAACCATCAATCTTCGATCCTCAATGCTCAATCCTCAATATTCAACACAGAACCCTCAACCATCAATCCTCAATACTCAACCATCAATTCTCAATTCCCTATACTCAATAGAATATCCTGAATTCTCATGGTTCAACACTCAATCCCCAACCTTCAATCTTTAAATCTCAATACACAGACATCAATTCTCATCACTCAACGCTCAACACTTGGTCCTCAATCATCAATCCTCAATCCTCAGTCCTCAATCTTCAATCCTCAATACTCAATCTTCAATCCTCAATCCTCAATTCTCAATCCACAATCCTCAATCCTCAATCGTCAATCCTCAATCCCCAATCCTCAATCTTCAATCCTCAATCCTCAATCCTCAATCCTCATTCCTCAATCTTCAATCCTCAATACTCAATCTTCAATCCTCGATCCCCAATCCTCAATCCTTGATCCTCAACCCTCAATCCTCTATCCTCAATCCTCAATCCTCAATCCTCATTCCTCAATCTTCAATCCTCAATACTCAATCTTCAATCCTCGATCCCCAATCCTCAATCCTTGATCCTCAACCCTCAATCCTCTATCCTCAATCCTCAATCCTCAATCCTCAATCCTCAGTCCCCAATCCTCAATCTTCAATCCTCAATCCTCAATACTCAATCCTCAATCCTATATCCTCAACCTTCAATCCTCGATACTCAATCTTCAATCCTCAATCCTGATTCCTCAATCCTCAATCCTCTATTCTCAATCATCAATCCTCAATCTTCAATACTCAGTCCTCAATCCTCAATCCTCAATCCTCAATACACAACCATCAATCCTCAATTCTCAATCCTCAATCCTCAGTCCTCAATCCTCAATCCTCAATCCTCAGTCCCCAATCCTCAATCTTCAATCCTCAATCCTCAATACTCAATCCTCAATCCTATATCCTCCACCTTCAATCCTCGATACTCAATCTTCAATCCTCAATCCTGATTCCTCAATCCTCAATCCTCTATTCTCAATCATCAATCCTCAATCTTCAATACTCAGTCCTCAATCCTCAATCCTCAATCCTCAATACACAACCATCAATCCTCAATTCTCAATCCTCAATCCTCAGTCCTCAGTCCTCAAACCTCAATCCTCAACCCTCAGCCCGCATCCTCGATCCTCAATCCTGAATCCTCAATCTTCAGCCCTCAGTAGTCAACAATCAGTTGTCAATCCACAATCCTCAATAGAATATCCTAAATTCACAGATTTCAATACTCAATCCCCAACCTTCAATCTTCAAATCTCAATCCACAAACATCAATTCTCATCACTCAACCCTCAACACTCAGTCCTCAATCTTCAATCCTCAATCCTCAATCCTCAATCTTCAATTCTCAATACTCAATCTTCAATCCTCAACCCTCAATCCTCAATACTCAATCTTCTATCCTCAACCCTCAATCCTCAATACTCAATCCTCAATCCTCAATCCTCAATCCTCAATCTTCAATCCTCAGTCCCCAATCCTCAATCTTCAATCCTCAATCTTCAATCCTCAATCCTCAATCCTCTATCCTCAATCCTCAATCCTCAATCCTCAATCCTCAGTCCCCAATCCTCAATCTTCAATCCTCAATCCTCAATACTCAATCCTCAATCCTCTATCCTCAACCTTCAATCCTCGATACTCAATCTTCAATCCTCAATCCTGAATCCTCAATCCTCAATCCTCTATTCTCAATCATCAATCCTCAATCTTCAATACTCAATCCTCAATCCTCAATCCTCAATCCTCAATACACAACCATCAATCCTCAATTCTCAATCCTCAATCCTCAGTCCTCAGTCCTCAAACCTCAATCCTCAATCCTCAGCCCTCATCCTCGATCCTCAATCCTGAATCCTCAATCTTCAGCCCTCAGTCCTCAACAATCAGTTGTCAATCCTCAATCCTCAATAGAATATCCTCAATTCACAGATTTCAATACTCAATCCCCAACCTTCAATCTTCAAATCTCAATCCACAAACATCAATTCTCATCACTCAACCCTCAACACTCAGTCCTCAATCTTCAATCCTCAATCCTCAATCCTCAATCTTCAATTCTCAATACTGAATCTTCAATCCTCAATCCTCAATTCTCAATCCTCAATCCTTAATCCTCAATCGTCAATCCTCAATCCCCAATCCTCAACCTTCAATCCTCAATCCTCAATCCTCAATCCTCAATCTTCAATCCTCAATACCGAATCTTCAATCCTCGATTCCCAATCCTCAATCCTTGATACTCAACCCTCAATCCTCAATCTTCAATCCTCAATACTCAATTTTCAATCCTCAATCCTCAATCCTCAATCCGCAATCCTCAATTCTCAATCCTCTATCCTCAGTCCTCAGACCTCAAACATCAATGCTCAACCCTCAGTCCTCGTCCTCAATCCACAACGCTGAATCCTCAATCCTCAATATTCAATCATCAATATTCAATCTTGAATCCTCAATCCTCAATCCTCAATCCTCAATCCTCAATCCTCAATCCTCAATGTTCAATCCGCAGTTCCCAATCCTCAATATTCAATTGTCAATCCTCAATCCTCAATCCTCAATCCTCAATCCTCAATCCTCAGTCCTCAAACCTCAATCCTGAATCCTCAATACTGAATCCTCAATCTTCAGCCCTCAGTCCTCAACAATCAGTTGTCAGTCCTCAATCCTCAATAGAATATCATCAATTCACAGATTTCAACACTCAATACTCAATCTGCAGTCTTCAAATCTCTATCCACAAACATCAATCCACATCACTCAACCCTCAACACTCAGTCCCCAATCCTCTACCTTCAGTCCTCAATCCTCAATCCTCAATCCACAATCCTCAATCTTCAATCCTCAATACTCAATCTTCAATCCTGAATCCTCAATCATCAATCCTCAATCCTCAATGCTCAATCGTCAGTCTTCAATTCTCAATACTCAATCTTCAATCCTCAATCCCCAGTCCTCAATCTTCAATCCTCAATGCTCAATCCTCAATCCTCAATCCTCAATCTTCAATCCTCAATACTCAATCTTCAATCCTCAATCCTCAATCCTCATTCCTCAATACTCAATCCTCAATCATCAATCCTCAATCTTCAATACTCAATCCTCAATCCTCAATCCTCAATCCTCAATACTCAACCATCAATCCTCAATTCTCAATACTCAATGGAATATCCTGAATTCTCAGGATTCAATACACAAACATCTATCCTCAACCCTCAGCCCTCATCCTCAATCCTCAATCCTCAATCCTCAATCCTCAATATTCAATCCTCAATACTCAATCTTCAATCCTCAATCCTCAATCCCCAATCCTCAATCCTCAATCCTCAATCCTCAAGCGTCAATCCTCAATCCTCAATCCCCAAACCTCAATCCTCTGTCCTCAAACCTCAATCCCGAATCCTCAATCCTGAATACTCAATCCCCAATCCTCAATCTTCAATCCTCAATCCTCAATCCTCAATCCTCAATCCTCAATCCTCAATCTTCAATCCTCAGTCCCCAATCCTCAATCTTCAATCCTCAATCCTCAATACTCAATCCTCAATCCTCTATCCTCAACCTTCAATCCTCGATACTCAATCTTCAATCCTCAATCCTGAATCCTCAATCCTCAATCCTCAATCCTCAACCATCAATCTTCGATCCTCAATGCTCAATCCTCAATATTCAACACAGAACCCTCAACCATCAATCCTCAATACTCAACCATCAATTCTCAATTCCCTATACTCAATAGAATATCCTGAATTCTCATGGTTCAACACTCAATCCCCAACCTTCAATCTTTAAATCTCAATACACAGACATCAATTCTCATCACTCAACGCTCAACACTTGGTCCTCAATCATCAATCCTCAATCCTCAGTCCTCAATCTTCAATCCTCAATACTCAATCTTCAATCCTCAATCCTCAATTCTCAATCCTCAATCCTCAATCCTCAATCGTCAATCCTCAATCCCCAATCCTCAATCTTCAATCCTCAATCCTCAATCCTCAATCCTCATTCCTCAATCTTCAATCCTCAATACTCAATCTTCAATCCTCGATCCCCAATCCTCAATCCTTGATCCTCAACCCTCAATCCTCTATCCTCAATCCTCAACCCTCAATCCTCAATCCTCAGTCCCCAATCCTCAATCTTCAATCCTCAATCCTCAATACTCAATCCTCAATCCTATATCCTCAACCTTCAATCCTCGATACTCAATCTTCAATCCTCAATCCTGATTCCTCAATCCTCAATCCTCTATTCTCAATCATCAATCCTCAATCTTCAATACTCAGTCCTCAATCCTCAATCCTCAATCCTCAATACACAACCATCAATCCTCAATTCTCAATCCTCAATCCTCAGTCCTCAATCCTCAATCCTCAATCCTCAGTCCCCAATCCTCAATCTTCAATCCTCAATCCTCAATACTCAATCCTCAATCCTATATCCTCCACCTTCAATCCTCGATACTCAATCTTCAATCCTCAATCCTGATTCCTCAATCCTCAATCCTCTATTCTCAATCATCAATCCTCAATCTTCAATACTCAGTCCTCAATCCTCAATCCTCAATCCTCAATACACAACCATCAATCCTCAATTCTCAATCCTCAATCCTCAGTCCTCAGTCCTCAAACCTCAATCCTCAACCCTCAGCCCGCATCCTCGATCCTCAATCCTGAATCCTCAATCTTCAGCCCTCAGTAGTCAACAATCAGTTGTCAATCCACAATCCTCAATAGAATATCCTAAATTCACAGATTTCAATACTCAATCCCCAACCTTCAATCTTCAAATCTCAATCCACAAACATCAATTCTCATCACTCAACCCTCAACACTCAGTCCTCAATCTTCAATCCTCAATCCTCAATCCTCAATCTTCAATTCTCAATACTCAATCTTCAATCCTCAAACCTCAATCCTCAATCCTCAATCCTTAATCCTCAATCCTCAATCCTCAATGTTCAATCCGCAGTATCCAATCCTCAATATTCAATCCTCAATCCTCAATCCTCAATCCTCAATCCTCAATACATAACCACCAATCCTCAATTCTCAATCCTCAATCCTCAGTCCACAGTCCTCAAACCTCAACCTTCAACCCTCAATCCTCAATCCTCAATCCTCAATCCTCAATCCTCAATCCTCAATCCTCAGTCCTCAAACCTCAATCCTGAATCCTCAACCCTGAATCCTCAATCTTCAGCCCTCAGCCCTCAACAATCAGCTGTCAGTCCTCAATCCTCAATAGAATATCATCAATTCACAGTTTTCAACACTCAATACTCAATCTGCAGGGTTCAAATCTCTATCCACAAACATCAATCCTCATCACTCAACCCTCAACACTCAGTCCCCAATCCTCAACCTTCATTCCTCAATCCTCAATCCTCAATCCACAATCCTCAATCTTCAACCCTCAATACTCAATCTTCAATCCTCAATCCTCAATCATCAATCCTCAATCCTCAATCCTCAATCGTCAGTCTTCAATTCTCAATACTCAATCTTCAATCCTCAATCCTCAATCCTCAATCTTCAATCCTCAATGCTCAATCCTCAATCCTCAATCCTCAATCTTCAATCCTCAATACTCAATCTTCAATACTCAATCCTCAATCCTCATTCCTCAATACTCAATCCTCAATCATCAATCCTCAATCTTCAATACTCAATCCTCAATCCTCAATCCTCAATCCTAAATACTCAACCATCAATCCTCAATTCTCAATACTCAATGGAATATCCTGAATTCTCAGGATTCAATACAAAAACATCTATCCTCAACCCTCAGCCCTCATCCTCAATCCTCAATCCTCAATCCTCAATCCTCAATATTCAATCCTCAATACTCAATCTTCAATCCTCAATCCTCAATCCTCAATCCTCAATCCTCAATCCTCAATCCTCAAGCGTCAATCCTCAATCCTCAACCCACAAACCTCAAGACTCAGTCCTCCAACCTCAATCCCGAATCCTCAATCCTGAATCCTCAATCCCCAATCCTCAATCCTCAATCATCAATCCTCAATCCTCAATCCTCAATCCTCAACCCTCAATCCTCAATCTTCAATCCTCAGTCCCCAATCCTCAATCTTCAATCCTCAACCTTCAATCCTCAATCCTCAATCCTCTATCCTCAATCCTCAATCCTCAATCCTCAATCCTCAGTCCCCAATCCTCAATCTTCAATCCTCAATCCTCAATACTCAACCCTCAATCCTCTATCCTCAACCTTCAATCCTCGATACTCAATCTTCAATCCTCAATCCTGAATCCTCAATCCTCAATCCTCTATTCTCAATCATCAATCCTCAATCTTCAATACTCAATCCTCAATCCTCAATCCTCAATCCTCAATACACAACCATCAATCCTCAATTCTCAATCCTCAATCCTCAGTCCTCAGTCCTCAAACCTCGGTCCTCAACCCTCACTCCTCATCCTCGATCCTCAATCCTGAATCCTCAATCTTCAGCCCTCAGTCCTCAACAATCAGTTGTCAATCCTCAATCCTGAATAGAATATCCTCAATTCACAGATTTCAATACTCAATCCCCAACCTTCAATCTTCAAATCTCAATCCACAAACATCAATTCTCATCACTCAACCCTCAACACTCAGTCCTCAATCTTCAATCCTCAATCCTCAATCCTCAATCTTCAATTCTCAATACTCAATCTTCAATCCTCAACCCTCAATCCTCAATCCTCAATCCTTAATCCTCAATCGTCAATCCTCAATCCCCAATCCTCAACCTTCAATCCTCAATCCTCAATCCTCAATCCTCAATCTTCAATCCTCAATACTGAATCTTCAATCCTCGATTCCCAATCCTCAATCCTTGATCCTCAACCCTCAATCCTCAATCTTCAATCCTCAATACTCAATTTTCAATCCTCAATCCTCAATCCTCAATCCGCAATCCTCAATTCTCAATCCTCTATCCTCAGTCCTCAGACCTCTAACATCAATACTCAACCCTCAGTCCTCGTCCTCAATCCACAACCCTCAATCCTCAATCCTCAATATTCAATCATCAATATTCAATCTTCAATCCTCAATCCTCAATCCTCAATCCTTAATCCTCAATCCTCAATCCTCAGTCCTCAGTCCTCAAACCTCGATCCTCAACCCTCAGCCCTCATCCTCGATCCTCAATCCTGAATCCTCAATCTTCAGCCCTCAGTCCTCAACAACCAGTTGTCAATCCTCAATCCTCAATAGAATATCCTCAACTCACAGATTTCAATACTCAATCCCCAACCTTGAATCTTCAAATCTCGATCCACAAACATCAATTCTCATCACTCAACCCTCAACACTCAGTCCTCAATCTTCAATCCTCAATCCTCAATTCTCAATCTTCAATTCTCAATACTGAATCTTCAATCCTCAACCCTCAATTCTCAATCCTCAATCCTTAATCCTCAATCGTCAATCCTCAATCCCCAATCCTCAACCTTCAATCCTCAATCCTCAATCCTCAATCCTCAATCCTCAATCTTCAATCCTCAATACTGAATCTTCAATCCTCGATTCCCAATCCTCAATCCTTGATCCTCAACCCTCAATCCTCAATCTTCAATCCTCAATACTCAATTTTCAATCCTCAATCCTCAATCCTCAATCCGCAATCCTCAATTCTCAATCCTCTATCCTCAGTCCTCAGACCTCTAACATCAATACTCAACCCTCAGTCCTCGTCCTCAATCCACAACCCTCAATCCTCAATCCTCAATATTCAATCATCAATATTCAATCTTCAATCCTCAATCCTCAATCCTCAATCCTCAATCCTCAATCCTCAATCCTCAGTCCTCAGTCCTCAAACCTCGATCCTCAACCCTCAGCCCTCATCCTCGATCCTCAATCCTGAATCCTCAATCTTCAGCCCTCAGTCCTCAACAATCAGTTGTCAATCCTCAATCCTCAATAGAATATCCTCAATTCACAGATTTCAATACTCAATCCCCAACCTTCAATCTTCAAATCTCAATCCACAAACATCAATTCTCATCACTCAACCCTCAACACTCAGTCCTCAATCTTCAATCCTCAATCCTCAATTCTCAATCTTCAATTCTCAATACTGAATCTTCAATCCTCAACCCTCAATTCTCAATCCTCAATCCTTAATCCTCAATCGTCAACCCTCAATCCCCAATCCTCAACCTTCAATCCTCAATCCTCAGTCTTCAATCCTCAATACTCAATCTTCAATCCTCAATCCTCAATCATCAATCCTCAATCCTCAATCCTGAATCGTCAGTCTTCAATTCTCAATACTCAATCTTCAATCCTCAATCCTCAATCCTCAATCTTCAATCCTCAATGCTCAATCCTCAATCCTCAATCCTCAATCTTCAATCCTCAATACTCAATCTTGAATACTCAATCCTCAATCCTCATTCCTCAATACTCAATCCTCAATCATCAATCCTCAATCTTCAATACTCAATCCTCAATCCTCAATCCTCAATCCTAAATACTCAACCATCAATCCTCAATTCTCAATACTCAATGGAATATCCTGAATTCTCAGGATTCAATACAAAAACATCTATCCTCAACCCTCAGCCCTCATCCTCAATCCTCAATCCTCAATCCTCAATCCTCAATATTCAATCCTCAATACTCAATCTTCAATCCTCAATCCTCAATCCTCAATCCTCAATCCTCAATCCTCAATCCTCAATCCTCAAGCGTCAATCCTCAATCCTCAACCCACAAACCTCAAGACTCAGTCCTCCAACCTCAATCCCGAATCCTCAATCCTGAATCCTCAATCCCCAATCCTCAATCCTCAATCTTCAATCCTCAATCCTCAATCCTCAATCCTCAATTCTCAATCCTCAATCCTCAATCCTCACTCCCCAATCCTCAATCTTCAATCCTCAATCCTCAATACTCAACCCTCAATCCTCTATCCTCAACCTTCAATCCTCGATACTCAATCTTCAATCCTCAATCCTGAATCCTCAATCCTCAATCCTCTATTCTCAATCATCAATCCTCAATCTTCAATACTCAATCCTCAATCCTCAATCCTCAATCCTCAATACACAACCATCAATCCTCAATTCTCAATCCTCAATCCTCAGTCCTCAGTCCTCAAACCTCGATCCTCAACCCTCAGCCCTCATCCTCGATCCTCAATCCTGAATCCTCAATCTTCAGCCCTCAGTCCTCAACAATCAGTTGTCAATCCTCAATCCTCAATAGAATATCCTCAATTCACAGATTTCAATACTCAATCCCCAACCTTCAATCTTCAAATCTCAATCCACAAACATCAATTCTCATCACTCAACCCTCAACACTCAGTCCTCAATCTTCAATCCTCAATCCTCAATTCTCAATCTTCAATTCTCAATACTGAATCTTCAATCCTCAACCCTCAATTCTCAATCCTCAATCCTTAATCCTCAATCGTCAATCCTCAATCCCCAATCCTCAACCTTCAATCCTCAATCCTCAATCCTCAATCCTCAATCCTCAATCTTCAATCCTCAATACTGAATCTTCAATCCTCGATTCCCAATCCTCAATCCTTGATCCTCAACCCTCAATCCTCAATCTTCAATCCTCAATACTCAATTTTCAATCCTCAATCCTCAATCCTCAATCCGCAATCCTCAATTCTCAATCCTCTATCCTCAGTCCTCAGACCTCTAACATCAATACTCAACCCTCAGTCCTCGTCCTCAATCCACAACACTCAATCCTCAATCCTCAATATTCAATCATCAATATTCAATCTTCAATCCTCAATCCTCAATCCTCAATCCTCAATCCTCAATCCTCAATGTTCAATCCGCAGTATCCAATACTCAATATTCAATCCTCAATCCTCAATCCTCAATCCTCAATCCTCAATCCTCAATCCTCAATCCCCAAACCTCAATCCTCAGTCCTCAAACCTCAATCCCGAATCCTCAATCCCCAATCCTCAATCTTCAATCCTCAATCCTCAATTCTCAATCCTCACTCCTCAATCCTCAATCTTCAATCCTCAGTCCCCAATCCTCAATCCTGAATCCTCAATCCTCAATCCTCAATCCTCAACCATCAATCTTCGATCCTCAATCCTCAATCCTCAATATTCAACACACAACCCTCAACCATCAATCCTCAATACTCAACCATCAATTCTCAATTCCCTATACTCAATAGAATATCCTGAATTCTCATTGTTCAACACTCAATCCCCAATCTTCAATCTTCAAATCTCAATACACAGACATCAATTCTCATCACTCAACGCTCAACACTTGGTCCTCAATCATCAATCCTCAATCCTCAGTCCTCAATCTTCAATCCTCAATACTCAATCTTCAATCCTCAATCCTCAATTCTCAATCCTCAATCCTGAATCCTCAATCGTCAATCCTCAATCGCCAATCCTCAATCTTCAATACTCAAACCTCAATCCTCAATCCTCAATCCTCAATCCTACATCTTCAATCCTCAATACTCAATCCTCAATATTCAACACACAACCCTCAACGATCAATCCTCGATACTCAACCACCAATCCAAAATTCTCAATACTCAATCTGCAATCCTCAATCCTCAATCCTCAATCCTCAATCCTCAACCCTCAATCCTCCATACTCAATCTTCAATCCTCAACCCTCAATCCTCAATACTCAATCTTCAATCCTCAATACTCAATCTTCAATCCTCGATTCCCAATCCTCAATCCTTGATCCTCAACCCTCAATCCTCAATCTTCAATCCTCAATACTCAATTTTCAATCCTCAATCCTCAATCCTCAATCCGCAATCCTCAATTCTCAATCCTCTATCCTCAGTCCTCAGACCTCTAACATCAATACTCAACCCTCAGTCCTCGTCCTCAATCCACAACCCTCAATCCTCAATCCTCAATATTCAATCATCAATATTCAATCTTCAATCCTCAATCCTCAATCCTCAATCCTCAATCCTCAATCCTCAATCCTCAGTCCTCAGTCCTCAAACCTCGATCCTCAACCCTCAGCCCTCATCCTCGATCCTCAATCCTGAATCCTCAATCTTCAGCCCTCAGTCCTCAACAATCAGTTGTCAATCCTCAATCCTCAATAGAATATCCTCAATTCACAGATTTCAATACTCAATCCCCAACCTTCAATCTTCAAATCTCAATCCACAAACATCAATTCTCATCACTCAACCCTCAACACTCAGTCCTCAATCTTCAATCCTCAATCCTCAATTCTCAATCTTCAATTCTCAATACTGAATCTTCAATCCTCAACCCTCAATTCTCAATCCTCAATCCTTAATCCTCAATCGTCAATCCTCAATCCCCAATCCTCAACCTTCAATCCTCAATCCTCAATCTTCAATCCTCAATACTCAATCTTCAATCCTCAATCCTCAATCATCAATCCTCAATCCTCCATCCTCAATCGTCAGTCTTCAATTCTCAATACTCAATCTTCAATCCTCAATCCTCAATCCTCAATCTTCAATCCTCAATGCTCAATCCTCAATCCTCAATCCTCAGTCTTCAATCCTCAATACTCAATCTTCAATACTCAATCCTCAATCCTCATTCCTCAATACTCAATCCTCAATCATCAATCCTCAATCTTCAATACTCAATCCTCAATCCTCAATCCTCAATCCTAAATACTCAACCATCAATCCTCAATTCTCAATACTCAATGGAATATCCTGAATTCTCAGGATTCAATACAAAAACATCTATCCTCAACCCTCAGCCCTCATACTCAATCCTCAATCCTCAATCCTCAATCCTCAATATTCAATCCTCAATACTCAATCTTCAATCCTCAATCCTCAATCCTCAATCCTCAATCCTCAATCCTCAATCCTCAAGCGTCAATCCTCAATCCTCAACCCACAAACCTCAAGACTCAGTCCTCCAACCTCAATCCCGAATCCTCAATCCTGAATCCTCAATCCCCAATCCTCAATCCTCAATCTTCAATCCTCAATCCTCAATCCTCAATCTTCAACCCTCAATCCTCAATCTTCAATCCTCAGTCCCCAATCCTCAATCTTCAATCCTCAACCTTCAATCCTCTATCCTCAATCCTCTATCCTCAATCCTCAATCCTCAATCCTCAATCCTCAGTCCCCAATCCTCAATCTTCAATCCTCAATCCTCAATACTCAACCCTCAATCCTCTATCCTCAACCTTCAATCCTCGATACTCAATCTTCAATCCTCAATCCTGAATCCTCAATCCTCAATCCTCTATTCTCAATCATCAATCCTCAATCTTCAATACTCAATCCTCAATCCTCAATCCTCAATCCTCAATACACAACCATCAATCCTCAATTCTCAATCCTCAATCCTCAGTCCTCAGTCCTCAAACCCCGATCCTCAACTCTCAGCCCTCATCCTCGGTCCTCAATCCTGAATCCTCAATCTTCAGCCCTCAGTCCTCAACAATCAGTTGTCAATCCTCAATCCTCAATAGAATATCCTCAATTCACAGATTTCAATACTCAATCCCCAACCTTCAATCTTCAAATCTCAATCCACAAACATCAATTCTCATCACTCAACCCTCAACACTCAGTCCTCAATCTTCAATCCTCAATCCTCAATTCTCAATATTCAATTCTCAATACTGAATCTTCAATCCTCAACCCTCAATTCTCAATCCTCAATCCTTAATCCTCAATCGTCAATCCTCAATCCCCAATCCTCAACCTTCAATCCTCAATCCTCAATCCTCAATCCTCAATCCTCAATCTTCAATCCTCAATACTGAATCTTCAATCCTCGATTCCCAATCCGCAATCCTCAATTCTCAATCCTCTATCCTCAGTCCTCAGACCTCTAACATCAATACTCAACCCTCAGTCCTCGTCCTCAATCCACAACCCTCAATCCTCAATCCTCAATATTCAATCATCAATATTCAATCTTCAATCCTCAATCCTCAATCCTCAATCCTCAATCCTCAATCCTCAATGTTCAATCCGCAGTATCCAATCCTCAATATTCAATCCTCAATCCTCAATCCTCAATCCTCAATCCTCAATCCTCAATCCTCAATCCCCAAAATTCAATCCTCAGTCCTCAAACCTCAATCCCGAATCCTCAAACCCCAATCCTCAATCTTCAATCCTCAATCCTCAATTCTCAATCCTCAATACTCAATCCTCAATCTTCAATCCTCAGTCCCCAATCCTCAATCCTGAATCCTCAATCCTCAATCCTCAATCCTCAACCATCAATCTTCGATCCTCAATCCTCAATCCTCAATATTCAACACACAACCCTCAACCATCAATCCTCAATACTCAACCATCAATTCTCAATTCCCTATACTCAATAGAATATCCTGAATTCTCATGGTTCAACACTCAATCCCCAATCTTCAATCTTCAAATCTCAGTACACAGACATCAATTCTCATCACTCAACGCTCAACACTTGGTCCTCAATCATCAATCCTCAATCCTCAGTCCTCAATCTTCAATCCTCAATACTCAATCTTCAATCCTCAATCCTCAATTCTCAATCCTCAATCCTGAATCCTCAATCGTCAATCCTCAATTGCCAATCCTCAATCTTCAATACTCAAACCTCAATCCTCAATCCTCAATCCTCAATCCTACATCTTCAATCCTCAATACTCAATCCTCAATATTCAACACACAACCCTCAACGATCAATCCTCGATACTCAACCACCAATCCAAAATTCTCAATACTCAATCTGCAATCCTCAATCCTCAATCCTCAATCCTCAATCCTCAACCCTCAATCCTCAATACTCAATCTTCAATCCTCAACCCTCAATCCTCAATACTCAATCTTCAATCCTCAATACTCAATCTTCAATCCTCAATCCTCTATCCTCAATCCTCAATCCTCAATCCTCAATCGTCAAACTTCAACCCTCAATACTCAATCTTCAATCCTCAATACCCAATCCTCATTCCTCAATCCTCATTCTTCAATCCTCAACCTTCAATACTCAATCCTCAATCCTCAATCCTCAATCCTCAATATTCAACACAAAACCCTCAACCACCAATCCTCAATACTCAACCATCAATACTTAATTCTCAATAATCAATAGAATATCCTGAATTCTCATGGTTCAGTGCTCAATCCACAATATTCAATAATCAAATCTCAATCCTCAAACCTCAATCCCGAATCCTCAATCGTGAATCCTCAATCTCCAGTCCTCAATCTTCAATCATCAATCCTCAATCCCCATTCTTCAGTCCTCAATACCCAATCCTCAATCTTCAATCCTCAATCCTCAATCATCAATTCTCAATTCTCAATCCTCAGCCTTCAATCCTCAGACCTCAAAGATCAATGCTCAACCCTCAGTCCTCGTCCTCAATCCACAAACCTCAATCCTCAATCCTCAATCTTCAATTATCAATATTCAATCTTCAATACTCAATCCTCAATCCTCAATCCTCAACCCTCAATCCTCAATGTTCAATCCGCAATACCCAATCCTCAATCTTCAATGATCAATCCTCAATCCTCAATCCTCAATCCTCAATCCTCAATCCTCAATTCTCAATCTTCAATCCTCAATACTGAATCTTCAATCCTCAATCATCAATCCTCAATCCTCAATCCTCAATCCTCAATCTTCAATCCTCAGTCCACAATCCTCAATCTTCAATCCTCAATCCTCAATCCTCAATCTTCAATCCTCAATACTCAATCTTCAATCCTCAATCCTGAATCCTCAATCCTCAATCCTCTATCCTCAATCATCAATCCTGAATCTTCAATACTCAATCCTCAATCCTCAATCTTCAATCCTCAATACTCAATCTTCAATCCTCAATCGTCAATCCTCAATCGTCAATCCTTACTCTTCAATACTCAATCCTCAATCTTCAATCTTCAATCCTCAATACTCAATCTTCAATCCTCAATCCTCAATCCTCAATCCTCAATCCTCATTCTTCAATCCTCAATACCCAATCCTCAATCTTCAATCCTCAATCCTCGATCCTCAATTCTCAATTCTCAATCCTCAATCCTCAATCCTCAATTCTCAATCCTCAATCCTCAATCCTCAGACCTCAAACATCAATCCTCAACCCTCAATGTTCAATCCGCAGTACCCAATCCTCAATCTTCGTTCCTCAATCCTCAATACTCAATGTCCAATCCTAGATCCCCAATCCCCAATCCTCAATCCTTAATCCTCAATCTTCAATCCACAATCTTCAATACTCAATCCTCAATCCTCAATCCTCAATCCTCAATACTCAACCATCAATCCCCAATTCTTAATACTCAGTAGAATATCCTGAATTCTCAGGATTCAATACACAAACATCAATCCTTAACCCTCTGCCCTCATCCTCAATCCTCAATTCTCAATCCTCAATCCTCAATATTCAATCCTCAATCCTCAATACTCAATCTGCAGTCCTCAATCCTCAATCCTCAACCCTCAATCCTCAATCCTCAATCATCAATCCTCAATCTTCAATACTCAATCCTCAATCCTCAATCCTCAATTCTCAATATTCAACACAAAACCCTCAACCACCAATTCTCAATACTCAACCATCAATCCTCAATTCTCAATACTCAATAGAATATCCTGAATTCTCATGGTTCAATACACAACCCACAATATTCAATAATCGAATCTCAATCCTCAGCCTCAATCCCGAATCCTCAATCCTGAATCCGCAATCCCCAATCCTCAATCTTCAATCATCAATCCTCAATCCTCATTCTTCAATCCTCAATACCCAATCCTCAATCTTCAATCCTCAATCCTCAATCCTCAATTCACAATTCTCAATCCTCAGCCCTCAATCCTCAGACCTCAAACATCAATACTCAACCCTCAGCCCTCGTCCTCAATCCACAACACTCAATCCTCAATCCTCAATCTACAATCATCAATATTCAATCTTCAATCCTCAATCCTCGATCCTCAATCCACAATCCTCAATCCTCAATGTTCAATCCGCAATACCCAATCCTCAATCTTCAATCATCAATCCTCAATCCTCAATCCTCATCCTCAATCCTCAGTCCTCAGTCCTCAAACCTCAAACCTTAATCCTCAACACTGGATCCTCAATCTTGAGCCCCCAGTCCTCAACAATCAGTTGTCAATCCTAAATCCTCAATAGAATATCCTCAATTCACAGTTTTCAATGCTCAATACTCAATCTGCAATCTTCCAACCGCTATCCACAAACATCGATTCTCATCACTCAACCCTCAACACACAGTCCTCAACTTTCAATCCTCAATCCTCAATTCTCAATCTTCAATCCTCAATACTGAATCTTCAATCCTAAATCATCAATCCTCAATCCTCAATCCTCAATCCTCAATCTTCAATCCTCAGTCCACAATCCTCAATCTTCAATGCTCAATCCTCAATACTCAATCTTCAATACTCTATCCTCAACCATCAATCCTCGATACTCAATCTTCAATCCTCAATCCTGAATCCTCAATCCTCAATCCTCAATCCTCAATACACAACCATCAATCCTCAATTCTCAATCCTCAATCCTCAGTCCTCAGTCCTCAAACCTCAATCCTCAACCCTCAGCCCTCATCCTCAATCCTCAATCCTCAATCCTCAATCCTCAATATTCAATCCTCAATCCTCAATCCGCAATCCTCAATTGTCAATCCTCTATCCTCAGTCCTCAGACCTCAAACATCAATACTCAACCCTCAGTCCTCGTCCTCAATCCACAACCCTCAATCCTCAATCCTCAATATTCAATCATCAATATTCAATCTTCAATCCTCAATCCTCAATCCTCAATCCTCAATCCTCAATCCTCAATGTTCAATCCGCAGTATCCAAGCCTCAATATTCAATCCTCAATCCTCAATCCTCAATCCTCAATCCTCAACCCTCAGTCCTCAAACCTCAATCCTGAATCCTCAATCCTGAATCCTCAATCTTCAGCCCTCAGTCCTCAACAATCAGTTGTCAGTCCTCAATCCTCAATAGAATATCATCAAATCACAGATTTCAACACTCAATACTCAATCTGCAGTCTTCAAATCTCTATCCACAAACATCAATCCACATCACTCAACCCTCAACACTCAGTCCCCAATCCTCAATCTTCAGTCCTCAATCCTCAATCCTCAATCCTCAATCCACAACCCTCAACCATCAATCGTCAATACTCAATCTTCAATCCTCTATCCCCAATCCTCAATACTCAACCATCAATCCTCAATACTCAATCTTGAATCCTCAATCCTCAATCATCAATCCTCAATCCTCACTCCTCAATCGTCAGTCTTCAATCCTCAATACTCAATCTTCAATCCTCAATCCCCAGTCGTCAATCTCCTATCCTCAATGCTCAATCCTCAATCCTCAATCCTCAATCCTCAATCTTCAATCCTCAATACTCAATCTTCAATCCTCAATCCTCAATCCTCAATCCTGAATCCTCAATCCTCAATCATCAATCCTCAATCTTCAATACTCAATCCTCAATTCTCAATACTCAATAAAATATCCTGAAGTCTCAGGATTCAATACTCAAACATCAATCCTCAAGCCTCAGACCTCATCCTCAATCCTCAATCCTCAATCCTCAATCCTCAATATTCATACCTCAATACTCAATATTCAATCCTCAATCTGCAATCCCCAATCCTCAATACTCAATCCTCAGTCATCAATCCTCAATCTTCAATACTCAATCGTCAATCCTCAGTTCCCAAACCTCAATCCTCAGTCCTCAAAACTCAATCCCGAACCCTCATTCCTGAATCCCCAGTCCCCAATCCTCAATCTTCAATCCTCAATCCTCAATCCTCAATCCTCAATCCTCAATCTTCAATCCTCAGTCCCCAATCCTCAATCTTCAATCCTCAATCCTCAATACTCAATCCTCAATCCTCTGTCCTCAACCTGCAATACTCAATCCTGAATCCTCAATCCGCAATCCTCTATCCTCAATCATCAATCGTCAATCTTCAATACTCAATCCTCAATCCTCAATCCTCAATCCTCAATCCTCAATCCTCAATACTCATTCCTCAAACCTCAATCCTCAACCCTCAGTCCTCACCCTCAATTGTCAATTCTCAATCCTCAATCCTCAACCATCAATCATCGATCCTCAATCCTCAATCCTCAATATTCAACACACAACCCTCAACCATCAATCCTCAATACTCAACCATCAATTCTCAATTCCCAATACTCAATAGAATACCCTGTATTCTCATGGTTCAACACTCAATCCCCAATCTTCAATCTTCAAATCTCAATACACAGACATCAATTCTCATCACTCAACGCTCAACACTTGGTCCTCAATCATCAATCCTCAATACTCAGTCCACAATATTCAACACACAACCCTCAACCATCAATCCTCAATACTCAACCATCAATTCTCAATTCCCAATACTCAATAGAATACCCTGTATTCTCATGGTTCAACACTCAATCCCCAATCTTCAATCTTCAAATCTCAATACACAGACATCAATTCTCATCACTCAACGCTCAACACTTGGTCCTCAATCATCAATCCTCAATACTCAGTCCTCAATCTTCAATCCTCAATACTCTATCTTCAACCCTCAATCCTCAATTCTCGATCCTCAATCCTCAATCCTCAGACCTCAAACATCAACACTAAACCCTCAGTCCTCGTCCTCAATCCACAACCCTCAATACTCAATCCTCAATATTCCCTCATCAATATTCAATCTTCAATCTCCAATCCTCAATCCTCAATCGTCAGTCCTCAATCCTCAATGTTCCACAGTACCCAACCCTCAATCTTCAATCCTCAATTCTCAATACTCAATAGAATATCCTGAATTCTCAGGATTCAATCCACAAACATCTATCCTCAACCCTAAGCCCTCATCCTCAATCCTCAATCCTCAATCCTCAATCCTCAATATTCAATCCTCAATACTCAATCTTCAATCCTCAATCCTCAATCCTCAATCCTCAATCCTCAATCCTCAATCCTCAAGCGTCAATCCTCAATCCTCAAACCCCAAACCTCAATTCTCAGTCCTCAAACCTCAATTCCGAATCCTCAATCCTGAATCCACAATCCCCAATCCTCAATCTTCAATCCTCAATCCTCAATCCTCTATCCTCAATCCTCAATCCTCAATCCTCAATCCTCAGTCCCAAATCCTCAATCTTCAATCCTCAATCCTCAATACTCAATCCTCAGTCCTCTATCCTCAACCTTCAATCCTCGATAGTCAATCTTCAATCCTCAATCCTGAATCCTCAATCCTCAATCCTCTATCCTCAATCATCAATCCTCAATCTCCAATACCCAATCCTCAATCCTCAATCCTCAATCCTCAATAAACAACCATCAATCCTCAATTCTCAATCCTCAATCCTCAGTCCTCAGTCCTCAAACCTCAATCTTCAATCCTCAATCCTCAATCCTCAATCTTCAATCCTCAATGCTCAATCCTCAATCCTCAATCCTCAATCTTCAATCCTCAATACTCAATCTTCAATCCTCAATCCTCAATCCTCATTCCTCAATACTCAATCCTCAATCATCAATCCTCAATCTTCAATACTCAATCCTCAATCCTCAATCCTCAATCCTCAATCCTCAATACTCAAACATCAATCCTCAATTCTCAATACTCAATGGAATATCCTGAATTCTCAGGATTCAATACACAAACATCTATCCTCAACCCTCAGCCCTCATCCTGAATCCTCAATCCTCAATCCTCAATCCTCAATCCTCAATATTCTATCCTCAATACTCAATCTTCAATCCTCAATCCTCAATCCTCAATCCTCAATCCTCAATCCTCAATCCTCAATCCTCAATCCTCAAGCATCAATCCTCAATCTTCAATCCCCAAACCTCAATCCTCAGTCCTCAAACCTCAATCCCGAATCCTCAATCCTGAATCCTCAATCCCCAATCCTCAATCTTGAATCTTCAATCCTCAATCCTCAATCCTCAATCCTCAATCCTCAATCTTCAATCCTCAGTCCCCAATCCTCAATCTTCAATCCTCAATCTTCAATCCTCAATCCTCAATCGTCTATCCTCAACCCTCAATCCTCAATCCTCAATCGTCAATCCTCAGTCCTCAATCTTCAATCCTCAATACTCAATCTTCAATCCTCAATCCTCAATTCTCAATCCTCAATCCTGAATCCTCAATCGTCAATCCTCAATCGCCAATCCTCAATCTTCAATACTCAAACCTCAATCCTCAATCCTCAATCCTCAATCCTACATCTTCAATCCTCAATACTCAATCCTCAATATTCAACACACAACCCTCAACCATCAATCCTCGATACTCAACCACCAATCCTCAATTCTCAATACTCAATCTGCAATCCTCAATCCTCAATCCTCAATCCTCAATACTCAACCCTCAATCCTCAATACTCAATCTTCAATCCTCAACCCTCAATCCTCAATACTCAATCTTCAATCCTCAATACTCAATCTTCAATCCTCAATCCTCTATCCTCAATCCTCAATCTTCAATCCTCGATCCCCAATCCTCAATCCTTGATCCTCAACCCTCAATCCTCAATCTTCAATCGTCAATACTCAATTTTCAATCCTCAATCCTCAATCCTCAATCCTCAATTCTCAATCCTCAATCCTCAATCCTCAGACCTCAAACATCAATACTCAACCTCCAGTTCTCGTCTTCGGTCCACAACACTCAATCCTCAATCCTCAAACTTCAATCATCAATATTCAATCTTCAATCCTCAATCCTCAATCGTCAATCCTCAATCCTCAATGTTCAATACGCAATAACCAATCCTCAATCTTCAATCCTCAATCCTCAATTCTCGATCCTCAATCCTCAATCCTCAGACCTCAAACATCAACACTAAACCCTCAGTCCTCGTCCTCAATCCACAACCCTCAATCCTCAATCCTCAATATTCCCTCATCAATATTCAATCTTCAATCTTCAATCCACAATCCTCAATCGTCAATCCTCAATGCTCAATGTTCCGCAGTACCCAATCCTCAATCTTCAATCCTCAATCCTCAATACTCAATCCTCAATCCTCAACCCTCAATACGCAACCATCAATCCTCAATTCTCAATACTCAATAGAATATCCTGAATTCTCAGGATTCAATCCACAAACATCTATCCTCAACCCTAAGCCCTCATCCTCAATCCTCAATCCTCAATCCTCAATCCTCAATATTCAATCCTCAATACTCAATCTTCAATCCTCAATCCTCAATCCTCAATCCTCAATCCTCAATCCTCAATCCTCAAGCGTCAATCCTCAATCCTCAATCCCCAAACCTCAATTCTCAGTCCTCAAACCTCAATCCCGAATCCTCAATCCTGAATCCACAATCCCCAATCCTCAATCTTCAATCCTCAATCCTCAATCCTCTATCCTCAATCCTCAATCCTCAATCCTCAATCCTCAGTCCCCAATCATCAATCTTCAAACCTCAATCCTCAATACTCTATCCTCAGTCCTCTATCCTCAACCTTCAAACCTCGATACTCAATCTTCAATCCTCAATCCTGAATCCTCAATCCTCAATCCTCTATCCTCAATCATCAATCCTCAATCTTCAATACTCAATCCTCAATCCTCAATCCTCAATCCTCAATACACAACCATCAATCCTCAATTCTCGATCCTCAATCCTCAGTCCTCAGTCCTCAAACCTCAACATTCAATCCTCAATCCTCAATCCTCAATCCTCAATCCTCAATCCTCAGTCCTCAAACCTCAATCCTGAATCCTCAACCCTGAATCCTCAATCTTCAGCCCTCAGTCCTCAACAATCATTTGTCAGTCCTCAATCCTCAATAGAATATCATCAATTCACAGTTTTCAACACTCAATACTCAATCTGCAGGCTTCAAATCTCTATCCACAAACATCAATTCTCATCACTCAACCCTCAACACTCAGTCCCCAATCCTCAACCTTCATTCTTCAATCCTCAATCCTCAATCCACAATCCTCAATCGTCAATCCTCAATCCTCAATCCTCAATCATCAATCCTCAATCCTCAATACTCAATCGTCAGTCTTCAATTCTCAATACTCAATCTTCAATCCTCAATCCTCAATCCTCAATCTTCAATCCTCAATGCTCAATCCTCAATCCTCAATCCTCAATCTACAATCCTCAATACTCAATCTTCAATACTCAATCCTCAATCCTCATTCCTCAATACTCAATCCTCAATCCTCAATCCTCAATCCTCAATACTCAACCATCAATCCTCAATTCTCAATACACAATGGAATATCCTGAATTCTCAGGATTAAATACACAAACATCTATCCTCAACCCTCAACCCTCATCCTCAATCCTCAATCCTCAATCCTCAATCCTCAATATTCAATCCTCAATACTCAATCTTCAATCCTCAGTCCTCAATCCTCAATCCTCAATCCTCAATCCTCAAGCGTCAATCCTCAATCCTCAATCCCCAAACCTCAATCCTCAGTCCTCAAACCTCAATCCCGAATCCTCAATCCTGAATCCTCATTCCCCAATCCTCAATCTTCAATCCTCAATCCTCAATCGTCAATCCTCAATATTCAATCCTCAATCCTCAATCCTCAATCCTCAACCCTCAATCCTCAATCTTCAATCCTCAGTCCTCAAACCTCAATCCTGAATCCTCAATCCTGAATCCTCAATCTTCAGCCCTCAGTCCTCAACAATCAGTTGTCAGTCCTCAATCCTCAATAGAATATCATCAATTCACAGATTTCAACACTCAATACTCAATCTGCAGTCTTCAAATCTCTATCCACAAACATCAATCCACATCACTCAACCCTCAACACTCAGTCCCCAATCCTCTACCTTCAGTCCTCAATCCTCAATCCTCAATCCACAATCCTCAATCTTCAATCCTCAATACTCAATCTTCAATCCTGAATCCTCAATCATCAATCCTCAATCCTCAATCCTCAATCGTCAGTCTTCAATTCTCAATACTCAATCTTCAATCCTCAATCCCCAGTCCTCAATCTTCAATCCTCAATGCTCAATCCTCAATCCTCAATCCTCAATCTTCAATCCTCGATCCCCAATCCTCAATCCTTGATCCTCAACCCTCAATCCTCAATCTTCAATCATGAATCCTCAATCCTCAATCTTCAATCCTCAATACTCAATCTTCAATACTCAATCCTCAATCCTCATTGCTCAATACTCAATCCTCAATCATCAATCCTCAATCATCAATTCTCAATCCTCAATCCTCAATCCTCAATCCTAAATACTCAACCATCAATCCTCAATTCTCAATACTCAATGGAATATCCTGAATTCTCAGGATTCAATACACAAACATCTATCCTCAACCCTCAGCCCTCATCCTCAATCCTCAATCCTCAATCCTCAATCCTCAATATTCAATCCTCAATACTCAATCTTCAATCCTCAATCCTCAATTCTCAATCCTCAATTCTGAATCCTCAATCGTCAATCCTCGATCGCCAATCCTCAATCTTCAATACTCAAACCTCAATCCTCAATCCTCAATCCTCAATCCTACATCTTCAATCCTCAATACTCAATCCTCAATATTCAACACACAACCCTCAACCATCAATCCTCGATACTCAACCACCAATCCAAAATTCTCAATACTCAATCTGCAATCCTCAATCCTCAATCCTCAATCCTCAATCCTCAACCCTCAATCCTCAATACTCAATCTCCAATCCTCAACCCTCAATCCTCAATACTCAATCTTCAATCCTCAATACTCAATCTTCAATCCTCAGTCCTCTATCCTCAATCCTCAATCCTCAATCCTCAGTCGTCAAACTTCAACCCTCAATACTCAATCTTCAATCCTCAATCCTCAATCCTCATTCCTCAATCCTCATTCTTCAATCCTCAACCTTCAATACTCAATCCTCAATCCTCAATCCTCAATCCTCAATATTCAACACAAAACCCTCAACCACCAATCCTCAATACTCAACCATCAATCCTTAATTCTCAATACTCAATAGAATATCCTGAATTCTAATGGTTCAGTACTCAATCCACAATATTCAATAATCAAATCTCAATCCTCAAACCTCAATCCCGAATCCTCAATCCTGAATCCTCAATCTCCAGTCCTCAATCTTCAATCATCAATCCTCAATCCTCATTCTTCAGTCCTCAATACCCAATCCTCAATCTTCAATCCTCAATCCTCAATCATCAATTCTCAATTCTCAATCCTCAGCCTTCAATCCTCAGACCTCAAAGATCAATGCTCAACCCTCAGTCCTCGTCCTCAATCCACAAACCTCAATCCTCAATCCTCAATCTTCAATTATCAATATTCAATCTTCAATACTCAATCCTCAATCCTCAATCCTCAATCCTCAATCCTCAATGTTCAATCCGCAATACCCAATCCTCAATCCTCAATCTTCAATCCTCAGTCCACAATCCTCAATCTTCAATCCTCAATCCTCAATCCTCAATCTTCAATCCTCAATACTCAATCTTCAATCCTCAATCCTGAATCCTCAATCCTCAATCCTCTATCCTCAATCATCTATCCTCAATCTTCAATACTCAATCCTCAATCCTCAATCCTCAATCCTCAATACTCAATCTTCAATCCTCAATCGTCAATCCTCAATTGTCAATTCTTACTCTTCAATACTCAATCCTCAATCTTCAATCTTCAATCCTCAATACTCAATCTTCAACCCTCAATCCTCAGTCCTCAATCCTCAATCCTCAATCCTCAATCCTCAATCCTCAATCTTCAATCCTCAATACTCAATCTTCAATCCTCAATCCTCAATCCTCAATCCTGAATCCTCAATCCTCAATCATCAATCCTCAATCTTCAATACTCAATCCTCAATACTCAACCATCAACCCTCAATTCTCAATACTCAATAAAATATCCTGAATTCTCAGGATTCAATACTCAAACATCAATCCTCAAGCCTCAGACCTCATCCTCAATCCTCAATCCTCAATCCTCAATCCTCAACATTCGTACCTCAATACTGAATATTCAGTCCTCAATCCGCAATCCCCAATCCTCAATACTCAATCCTCAGTCATCAATCCTCAATCTTCAATACTCAATCGTCAATCCTCAGTCCTCTATCCTCAATCCTCAATCCCCGTTCGTCAAACCTCAATCCTCAACCATCAGTCCTCATCCTCATTCCTCAATCTTCAATCCTCAATAATCAATCTCCAATCCTAGATCCCCAATCCCCAATCTTCAATCCTTAATCCTCAATCTTCAATCCACAATCTTCAATACTCAATCCTCAATCCTCAGTCCACAACCCTCAATCTTCAATCCTCAATCCTCAATACTCAATCTTCAATCCTCTATTCTCAACCTTCAATGCTCGATACTCAATATTCAATCCTCAATCCTGAATCCTCAATCCTCAACCCTCTATCCTCAATCATCAATCCTCAATCTTCAATACCCAATCCTCAATCCTCAATCCTCAATCCTCAATACACAACCATCAATCCTCAATTCTCAATCCTCAATCCTCAGTCCTCAGTCCTCAAACCTCAATCCTCAACCCTCAGCCCTCATCCTCGATCCTCAATCCTGAATCCTCAATCTTCGGCCCTTAGTCCTCAACAATCAGTTGTCAATCCTCAATCCTCAATAGAATATCCTCAATTCACAGATTTCAATACTCAATCCCTAATCTTCAATCTTCAAATCTCAATCCACAAACATAAATTCTCATCACTCAACCCTCAACACTCAGTCCTCAATCTTCAATCCTCAATCCTCAATCCTCAATCTTCAATCCTCAATACTGAATCCTCAATCATCAATACTCAATTCTCAATCATCAATCCTCAATCCTCAATCGTCAATCCTCAATCCCCAATCCTCAATCTTCAATCCTCAATCCTCAATCCTCAATCCTCAATCCTCAATCTTCAATCCTCTATACTCAATCTTAAATCCTCGATCCCCAAGCCTCAATCCTCGATCCTCAACCCTCAATCCTCAATCTTCAATCCTCAATACTCAATTTTCAATCCTCAATCCTCAATCCTCAATCCTCAATTCTCAATCCTCAATCCGCAATCCTCAGACCTCAAACATCAATTCTCAACCCTCAGTCCTCGTCCTCAATCCACAACCCTCAATCCTCAATCCTCAACATTCAATCATCAATATTCTATCTTCAATCCTCAATCCTCAATCCTCAATCCTCAATCCTCAATCCTCAATCCTCAATCCTCAAACCTCAATGTTCTATCCGCAGTAACCAATCCTCAATCTTCAATCCTCAATCCTCAATCCTCAATCCTCAATCCTCAATCCTCAATCCTCAGTCCTCAAACCTCAATCCTGAATCCTCAATCCTGAATCCTCAATCTTCAGCCCTCAGTCCTCAACAATCAGTTGTCAGTCCTCAATCCTCAATAGAATATCATCAATTCACAGTTTTCAATACTCAATACTCAATCTGCAGTCTTCAAATCTCTATCCACAAACATCAATCCTCATCACTCAACCCTCAACACTCAGTCCCCAATCCTCAATCTTCAGTCCTCAATCCTCAATCCTCAATCCTCAATCCACAATCCTCAACCATCAATCCTCAATACTCAATCTTCAATCCTCTATCCCCAATCCTCAATACTCAACCATCAATCCTCAATACTCAATCTTGAATCCTCAATCCTCAATCATCAATCCTCAATCCTCACTCCTCAATCGTCAGTCTTCAATCCTCAATACTCAATCTTCAATCCTCAATCCCCAGTCGTCAATCTCCAATCCTCAATGCTCAATCCTCAATCCTCAATCCTCAATACTCAATCCTCAATCCTCAATCTTCAATCCTCAATACTCAATCTTCAATCCTCAATCCTCAATCCTCAATCCTGAATCCTCAATCCTCAATCCTCAATCCTCAATCCCCAAACCTCAATTCTCAGTCCTCAAACCTCAATTCCGAATCCTCAATCCTGAATCCACAATCCCCAATCCTCAATCTTCAATCCTCAATCCTCAATCCTCTATCCTCAATCCTCAATCCTCAATCCTCAATCCTCAGTCCCAAATCCTCAATCTTCAATCCTCAATCCTCAATACTCAATCCTCAGTCCTCTATCCTCAACCTTCAATCCTCGATAGTCAATCTTCAATCCTCAATCCTGAATCCTCAATCCTCAATTCTCTATCCTCAATCATCAATCCTCAATCTTCAATACCCAATCCTCAATCCTCAATCCTCAATCCTCAATACACAACCATCAATCCTCAATTCTCAATCCTCAATCCTCAGTCCTCAGTCCTCAAACCTCAATCTTCAATCCTCAATCATAAATCCTCAATCTTCAATCCTCAATGCTCAATCCTCAATCCTCAATACTCAATCTTCAATCCTCAATCCTCAATCCTCATTCCTCAATACACAATCCTCAATCATCAATCCTCAATCTTCAATACTCAATCATCAATCCTCAATCCTCAATCCTCAATACTCAACCATCAATCCTCAATTCTCAATACTCAATGGAAGATCCTGAATTCTCAGGATTCAATACACAAACATCTATCCTCAACCCTCAGCCCTCATCCTGAATCCTCAATCCTCAATCCTCAATCCTCAATATTCAATCCTCAATACTCAATCTTCAATCCTCAATCCTCAATCCTCAATCCTCAATCCTCAATCCTCAATCCTCAATCCTCAATACTCAATCCTCAATCGTCAATCTTCAATCCTCAATACTCAATCTTCAATCCTCAATCCTCAATCCTCAATCCTGAATCCTCAATCCTCAATCATCAATCCTCAATCTTCAATACTCAATCCTCAATTCTCAATACTCAATAAAATATCCTGAAGTCTCAGGATTCAATACTCAAACATCAATCCTCAAGCCTCAGACCTCATCCTCAATCATCAATCCTCAATACTCAGTCCTCAATCTTCAATCCTCAATACTCTATCTTCAATCCTCAATCCTCAATCCTCAATTCTCAATCCTCAATCCTCAATCCTCAATCGTCAATCCTCAATCCCCAATCCTCAATCTTCAATCCTCAATCCTCAATCCTCAATCCTCAATCCTCAATCTTCAATCCTCAATACTCAATCTTCAATCCTCGATCCCCAATCCTCAATCCTTGATCCTCAACCCTCAATCCTCAATCTTCAATCCTCAATACTCAATTTTCAATCCTCAATCCTCAATCCTCAATCCTCAATTCTCAATCCTGAATCCTCAATCCTCAGACCTCAAACATCAATACTCAACCCTCAGTTCTCGTCCTCTGTCCACAACACTCAATCCTCAATCCTCAATCTTCAATCATCAATATTCAATCTTCAATCCTCAATCCTCAATCGTCAATCCTTAATCCTCAATGTTCAATACGCAATACCCAATCCTCAACCTTCAATCCTCAATCCTCAATTCTCGATCCTCAATCCTCAATCCTCAGACCTCAAACATCAACACTAAACCCTCAGTCCTCGTCCTCAATCCACAACCCTCAGTCCTCAATCCTCAATATTCCCTCATCAATATTCAATCTTCAATCTCCAATCCTCAACCCTCAATCGTGAATCCTCAATCCTCAATGTTCCACAGTACCAAATCCTCAATCTTCAATCCTCAATCCTCAATACTCAATCCTCAATCCTCAACCCTCAATACGCAACCATCAATCCTCAATTCTCAATACTCAATAGAATATCCTGAATTCTCAGGATTCAATCCACAAACATCTATCCTCAACCCTAAGCCCCCATCCTCAATCCTCAATCCTCAATCCTCAATCCTCAATATTCAATCCTCAATACTCAATCTTCAATCCTCAATCCTCAATCCTCAATCCTCAATCCTCAATCCTCAATCCTCAATCCTCAAGCGTCAATCCTCAATCCTCAATCCCCAAACCTCAATTCTCAGTCCTCAAACCTCAATTCCGAATCCTCAATCCTGAATCCACAATCCCCAATCCTCAATCTTCAATCCTCAATCCTCAATCCTCTATCCTCAATCCGCAATCCTCAATCCTCAATCCTCAGTCCCAAATCCTCAATCTTCAATCCTCAATCCTCAATACTCAATCCTCAGTCCTCTATCCTCAACCTTCAATCCTCGATAGTCAATCTTCAATCCTCAATCCTGAATCCTCAATCCTCAATTCTCTATCCTCAATCATCAATCCTCAATCTTCAATACCCAATCCTCAATCCTCAATCCTCAATCCTCAATACACAACCATCAATCCTCAATTCTCAATCCTCAATCCTCAGTCCTCAGTCCTCAAACCTCAATCTTCAATCCTCAATCATAAATCCTCAATCTTCAATCCTCAATGCTCAATCCTCAATCCTCAATACTCAATCTTCAATCCTCAATCCTCAATCCTCATTCCTCAATACACAATCCTCAATCATCAATCCTCAATCTTCAATACTCAATCCTCAATCCTCAATCCTCAATCCTCAATACTCAACCATCAATCCTCAATTCTCAATACTCAATGGAAGATCCTGAATTCTCAGGATTCAATACACAAACATCTATCCTCAACCCTCAGCCCTCATCCTGAATCCTCAATCCTCAATCCTCAATCCTCAATATTCAATCCTCAATACTCAATCTTCAATCCTCAATCCTCAATCCTCAATCCTCAATCCTCAATCCTCAATCCTCAAGCGTCAATCCTCAATCCTCAATCCCCAAACCTCAATTCTCAGTCCTCAAACCTCAATCCCGAATCCTCAATCCTGAATCCACAATCCCCAATCCTCAATCTTCAATCCTCAATCCTCAATCCTCTATCCTCAATCCTCAATCCTCAATCCTCAATCCTCAGTCCCCAATCCTCAACCTTCAATCCTCAATCCTCAATACTCAATCCTCAGTCCTCTATCCTCAACCTTCAAACCTCGATACTCAATCTTCAACCCTCAATCCTGAATCCTCAATCCTCAATCCTCTATCCTCAATCATCAATCCTCAATCTTCAATACTCAATCCTCAATCCTCAATCCTCAATCCTCAATACACAACCATCAATCCTCAATTCTCAATCCTCAATCCTCAGTCCTCAGTCCTCAAACCTCAACCTTCAATCCTCAATCCTCAATCCTCAATCCTCAATCCTCAATCCTCAATCCTCAATCCTCAATCCTCAGTCCTCAAACCTCAGTCCTGAATCCTCAACCCTGAATCCTCAATCTTCAGCCCTCAGTCCTCAACAATCAGTTGTCAGTCCTCAATACTCAATAGAATATCATCAATTCACAGTTTTCAACACTCAATACTCAATCTGCAGGCTTCAAATCTCTATCCACAAACATCAATCCTCATCACTCAACCCTCAACTCTCAGTCCCCAATCCTCAACCTTCATTCCTCAATACTCAATCCTCAATCCACAATCCTCAATCTTCAATCCTCAATACTCAATCTTCAATCCTCAATCCACAATCATCAATCCTCAATCCTCAATCCTCAATCGTCAGTCTTCAATTCTCAATACTCAATCTTCAATCCTCAATCCTCAATCCTCAATCTTCAATCCTCAATGCTCATTCCTCAATCCTCATTCCTCAATCTTCAATCCTCAATACTCAATCTTCAATACTCAATCCTCAATCCTCATTCCTCAATACTCAATCCTCAATCATCAATCCTCAATCTTCAATACTCAATCCTCAATCCTCAATCCTCAATCCTCAATACTCAACCATCAATCCTCAATTCTCAATACTCAATGGAATATCCTGAATTCTCAGGATTAAATACACAAACATCAATCCTCAACCCTCAGCCCTCATCCTCAATCCTCAATTCTCAATCCTCAATCCTCAATATTCAATCCTCAATACTCAATCTGCAATCCTCAATCCTCACACTCAACCCTCAATCCTCAATCCTCAGTCATCAACCCTCAATCTTCAATCCTCAATCCTCAATACTCAATCTTCAATCCTCTATTCTCAACCTTCAATCCTCGATACTCAATATTCAATCCTCAATCCTGAATCCTCAATCCTCAACCCTCTATCCTCAATCATCAATCCTCAATCTTCAATACCCAATCCTCAATCCTCAATCCTCAATCCTCAATACACAACCATCAATCCTCAATTCTCAATCCTCAATCCTCAATACTCAATCTTCAATCCTCTATACTCAATCTTAAATCCTCGATCCCCAAGCCTCAATCCTCGATCCTCAACCCTCAATCCTCAATCTTCAATCCTCAATACTCAATTTTCAATCCTCAATCCTCAATCCTCAATCCTCAATTCTCAATCCTCAATCCGCAATCCTCAGACCTCAAACATCAATTCTCAACCCTCAGTCCTCGTCCTCAATCCACAACCCTCAATCCTCAATCCTCAACATTCAATCATCAATATTCTATCTTCAATCCTCAATCCTCAATCCTCAATCCTCAATCCTCAATCCTCAATCCTCAAACCTCAATGTTCTATCCGCAGTAACCAATCCTCAATCTTCAATCCTCAATCCTCAATCCTCAATCCTCAATCCTCAATCCTCAATCCTCAGTCCTCAAACCTCAATCCTGAATCCTCAATCCTGAATCCTCAATCTTCAGCCCTCAGTCCTCAACAATCAGTTGTCAGTTCCTCAATCCTCAAAAGAATATCATCAATTCACAGTTTTCAATACTCAATACTCAATCTGGAGTCTTCAAATCTCTATCCACAAACATCAATCCTCATCACTCAACCCTCAACACTCAGTCCCCAATCCTCAATCTTCAGTCCTCAATCCTCAATCCTCAATCCTCAATCCACAATCCTCAACCATCAATCCTCAATACTCAATCTTCAATCCTCTATCCCCAATCCTCAATACTCAACCATCAATCCTCAATACTCAATCTTGAATCCTCAATCCTCAATCATCAATCCTCAATCCTCACTCCTCAATCGTCAGTCTTCAATCCTCAATACTCAATCTTCAATCCTCAATCCCCAGTCGTCAATCTCCAATCCTCAATGCTCAATCCTCAATCCTCAATCCTCAATACTCAATCCTCAATCGTCAATCTTCAATCCTCAATACTCAATATTCAATCCTCAATCCTCAATCCTCAATCCTGAATCCTCAATCCTCAATCATCAATCCTCAATCTTCAATACTCAATCCTCAATTCTCAATACTCAATAAAATATCCTGAAGTCTCAGGATTCAATACTCAAACATCAATCCTCAAGCCTCAGACCTCATCCTCAATCATCAATCCTCAATACTCAGTCCTCAATCTTCAATCCTCAATACTCTATCTTCAATCCTCAATCCTCAATCCTCAATTCTCAATCCTCAATCCTCAATCCTCAATCGTCAATCCTCAATCCCCAATCCTCAATCTTCAATCCTCAATCCTCAATCCTCAATCCTCAATCCTCAATCTTCAATCCTCAATACTCAATCTTCAATCCTCGATCCCCAATCCTCAATCCTTGATCCTCAACCCTCAATCCTCAATCTTCAATCCTCAATACTCAATTTTCAATCCTCAATCCTCAATCCTCAATCCTCAATTCTCAATCCTGAATCCTCAATCCTCAGACCTCAAACATCAATACTCAACCCTCAGTTCTCGTCCTCTGTCCACAACACTCAATCCTCAATCCTCAATCTTCAATCATCAATATTCAATCTTCAATCCTCAATCCTCAATCGTCAATCCTTAATCCTCAATGTTCAATACGCAATACCCAATCCTCAACCTTCAATCCTCAATCCTCAATTCTCGATCCTCAATCCTCAATCCTCAGACCTCAAACATCAACACTAAACCCTCAGTCCTCGTCCTCAATCCACAACCCTCAGTCCTCAATCCTCAATATTCCCTCATCAATATTCAATCTTCAATCTCCAATCCTCAACCCTCAATCGTGAATCCTCAATCCTCAATGTTCCACAGTACCAAATCCTCAATCTTCAATCCTCAATCCTCAATACTCAATCCTCAATCCTCAACCCTCAATACGCAACCATCAATCCTCAATTCTCAATACTCAATAGAATATCCTGAATTCTCAGGATTCAATCCACAAACATCTATCCTCAACCCTAAGCCCCCATCCTCAATCCTCAACCCTCAATCCTCAATCCTCAATATTCAATCCTCAATACTCAATCTTCAATCCTCAATCCTCAATCCTCAATCCTCAATCCTCAATCCTCAATCCTCAATCCTCAAGCGTCAATCCTCAATCCTCAATCCCCAAACCTCAATTCTCAGTCCTCAAACCTCAATTCCGAATCCTCAATCCTGAATCCACAATCCCCAATCCTCAATCTTCAATCCTCAATCCTCAATCCTCTATCCTCAATCCTCAATCCTCAATCCTCAATCCTCAGTCCCAAATCCTCAATCTTCAATCCTCAATCCTCAATACTCAATCCTCAGTCCTCTATCCTCAACCTTCAATCCTCGATAGTCAATCTTCAATCCTCAATCCTGAATCCTCAATCCTCAATTCTCTATCCTCAATCATCAATCCTCAATCTTCAATACCCAATCCTCAATCCTCAATCCTCAATCCTCAATACACAACCATCAATCCTCAATTCTCAATCCTCAATCCTCAGTCCTCAGTCCTCAAACCTCAATCTTCAATCCTCAATCATAAATCCTCAATCATCAATCCTCAATCTTCAATACTCAATCCTCAATCCTCAATCCTCAATCCTCAATACTCAACCATCAATCCTCAATTCTCAATACTCAATGGAAGATCCTGAATTCTCAGGATTCAATACACAAACATCTATCCTCAACCCTCAGCCCTCATCCTGAATCCTCAATCCTCAATCCTCAATCCTCAATATTCAATCCTCAATACTCAATCTTCAATCCTCAATCCTCAATCCTCAATCCGGAATCCTCAATCCTCAATCCTCAAGCGTCAATCCTCAATCCTCAATCCCCAAACCTCAATTCTCAGTCCTCAAACCTCAATCCCGAATCCTCAATCCTGAATCCACAATCCCCAATCCTCAATCTTCAATCCTCAATCCTCAATCCTCTATCCTCAATCCTCAATCCTCAATCCTCAATCCTCAGTCCCCAATCCTCAACCTTCAATCCTCAATCCTCAGTCCTCAAACCTCAACCTTCAATCCTCAATCCTCAATCCTCAATCCTCAATCCTCAATCCTCAATCCTCAATCCTCAGTCCTCAAACCTCAGTCCTGAATCCTCAACCCTGAATCCTCAATCTTCAGCCCTCAGTCCTCAACAATCAGTTGTCAGTCCTCAATACTCAATAGAATATCATCAATTCACAGTTTTCAACACTCAATACTCAATCTGCAGGCTTCAAATCTCTATCCACAAACATCAATCCTCATCACTCAACCCTCAACTCTCAGTCCCCAATCCTCAACCTTCATTCCTCAATACTCAATCCTCAATCCACAATCCTCAATCTTCAATCCTCAATACTCAATCTTCAATCCTCAATCCACAATCATCAATCCTCAATCCTCAATCCTCAATCGTCAGTCTTCAATTCTCAATACTCAATCTTCAATCCTCAATCCTCAATCCTCAATCTTCAATCCTCAATGCTCATTCCTCAATCCTCATTCCTCAATCTTCAATCCTCAATACTCAATCTTCAATACTCAATCCTCAATCCTCATTCCTCAATACTCAATCCTCAATCATCAATCCTCAATCTTCAATACTCAATCCTCAATCCTCAATCCTCAATCCTCAATACTCAATATTCAATCCTCAATACTCAATCTTCAATCCTCAATCCTCAATCCCCAATCCTCAATCCTCAATCCTCAATCCTCAAGCGTCAATCCTCAATCCTCAATCCCCAAACCTCAATCCTCAGTCCTCAAACCTCAATCCCGAATCCTCAATCCTGAATCCTCAATCCCCAATACTCAATCTTCAATCCTCAATCCTCAACCCTCAATCCTCAATCCTCAATCCTCAATCCACAATACTCAGTCCTCAATCTTCAATCCTCAATACTCTATCCTCAATCCTCAATCCTCAATTCTCAATCCTCAATCCTCAATCCTCAATCCTCAATCGTCAATCCTCAATCCCCAATCCTCAATCTTCAATCCTCAGACCTCAAACATCAATACTCAACCCTCAGTCCTCGTCCTCAATCCACAACCCTCAATCCTCAATCCTCAATATTCAATCATCAATATTCAATCTTCAATCCTCAATCCTCAGTCCCCAATCCTCAATCTTCAATCCTCAATCCTCAATACTCAATCCTCAATCCTCTATCCTCAATCTTCAATCCTCAATACCGAATCTTCAATCCTCGATTCCCAATCCTCAATCCTTGATCCTCAACCCTCAATCCTCAATCTTCTATCCTCAATACTCAATTTTCAATCCTCAATCCTCAATCCTCAATCCGCAATCCTCAATTCTCAATCCTCTATCCTCAGTCCTCAGACCTCAAACATCAATACTCAACCCTCAGTCCTCGTCCTCAATCCACAACCCTCAATCCTCAATCCTCAATATTCAATCATCAATATTCAATCTTCAATCCTCAATCCTCAGTCCCCAATCCTCAATCTTCAATCCTCAATCCTCAATACTCAATCCTCAATCCTCTATCCTCAACCTTCAATCCTCGATACTCAATCCTCAATCCTCAATCCTCAATCCTCAATACACAACCATCAATCCTCAATTCTCAATCCTCTATCCTCAGTCCTCAGTCCTCAAACCTCAATCCTCAACCCTCAGCCCTCATCCTCGATCCTCAATCCTGAATCCTCAATCTTCAGCCCTCAGTCCTCAACAATCAGTTGTCAATCCTCAATCCTCAATAGAATATCCTCAATTCACAGATTTCAATACTCAATCCCCAACCTTCAATCTTCAAATCTCAATCCACAAACATCAATTCTCATCACTCAACCCTCAACACTCAGTCCTCAATCTCCAATCCTCAATCCTCAATCCTCAATCTTCAATTCTCAATACTGAATCTTCAATACTCAATCCTCGATTCTCAACCCTCAATCCTTAATCCTCAATCGTCAATCCTCAATCCCCAATCCTCAACCTTCAACCTTCAATCCTCAATCCTCAATCCTCAATCCTCAATCCTCAATCTTCAATCCTCAATACTGAATCTTCAATCCTCGATTCCCAATCCTCAATCCTTGATCCTCAACCCTCAATCCTCAATCTTCTATCCTCAATACTCAATTTTCAATCCACAATCCTCAATCCTCAATCCGCAATCCTCAATTCTCAATCCTCTATCCTCAGTCCTCAGACCTCAAACATCAATACTCAATCCTCAGTCCTCGTCCTCAATCCACAACCCTCAATCCTCAATCCTCAATATTCAATCATCAATATTCAATCTTCAATCCTCAATCCTCAATCCTCAATCCTCAATCCTCAATCCTCAATGATCAATCCGCAGTATCCAATCCTCAATATTCAATCCTCAATCCTCAGTCCTCAATCCTCAATCCTCAATCCTCAATCCTCAGTCCTCAAACCTCAATCCTGATCCTCAATCCTGAATCCTCAATCTTCAGCCCTCAGTCCTCATCAATCAGTTGTCAGTCCTCAATCCTCAATAGAATATCATCAAAACACAGATTTCAACACTCAATACTCAATCTGCAGTCTTCAAATCTCTATCCACAAGCATCAATCCACATCACTCAACCCTCAACACTCAGTCCCCAATCCTCTACCTTCAGTCCTCAATCCTCAATCCTCAATCCACAATCCTCAATCTTCAACCCTCAATACTCAATCTTCAATCCTGAATCCTCAATCATCAATCCTCAATCCTCAATCCCCAATCGTCAGTCTTCAATTCACAATACTCAATCTTCAATCCTCAATCCCCAGTCCTCAATCTTCAATCCTCAATGCTCAATCCTCAATCCTCAATCCTCAATCTTCAATCCTCAATACTCAATCTTCAATCCTCAATCCTCAATCCTCATTCCTCAATACTCAATCCTCAATCATCAATCCTCAATCTTCAATACTCAATCCTCAATCCTCAATCCTCAATCCTCAATACTCAACCATCAATCCTCAATTCTCAATACTCAATGGAATATCCTGAATTCTCAGGATTCAATACAGAAACATCTATCCTCAACCCTCAGCCCTCATCCTCAATCCTCAATCCTCAATCCACAATCCTCAATATTCAATCCTCAATACTCAATCTTCAATCCTCAATCCTCAATCCCCAATCCTCAATCCTCAATCCTCAATCCTCAAGCGTCAATCCTCAATCCTCAATCCCCAAACCTCAATCCTCAGTCCTCAAACCTCAATCCCGAATCCTCAATCCTGAATCCTCAATCCCCAATACTCAATCTTCAATCCTCAATCCTCAACCCTCAATCCTCAATCCTCAATCCTCAATCCACAATACTCAGTCCTCAATCTTCAATCCTCAATACTCTATCCTCAATCCTCAATCCTCAATTCTCAATCCTCAATCCTCAATCCTCAATCGTCAATCCTCAATCCCCAATCCTCAATCTTCAATCCTCAATCCTCAATCCTCAATCCTCAATCCTCAATCTTCAATCCTCAAACCTCAATCCTGAATCCTCAATCCTGAATCCTCAATCTTCAGCCCTCAGTCCTCAACAATCAGTTGTCAGTCCTCAATCATCAATAGAATATCATCAATTCACAGTTTTCAATACTCAATACTCAATCTGCAGTCTTCAAATCTCTATCCACAAACATCAATCCTCATCACTCAACCCTCAACACTCAGTCCCCAATCCTGAATCTTCAGTCCTCAATCCTCAATCCTCAATCCTCAATCCACAATCCTCAACCATCAATCCTCACTACTCAATCTTCAATCCTCTATCCTCAATCATCAATCCCCAATCCTCAATACTCAACCATCAATCCTCAATACTCAATCTTGAATCCTCAATCCTCAATCATCAATCCTCAATCCTCACTCGTCAAGCGTCAGTCTTCAATCCTCAATACTCAATCTTCAATCCTCAATCCCCAGTCGTCAATCTCCAATCCTCAATGCTCAATCCTCAATCCTCAATCCTCAATCCTCAATCCTCAATCCTCAATCTTCAATCCTCAATACTCAATCTTCAATCCTGAATCCTCAATCCTCAATCCTCTATCCTCAATCATCAATCCTCAATCTTCAATACTCAATCCTCAATCCTCAATCCTCAATCTTCAATCCTCAATACTCAATCTTCAATCCTCGATCCCCAATCCTGAGTCCTTGATCCTCAACCCTCAATCCTCAATCTTCAATCCTCAATACTCAATTTTCAATCGTCAATCCTCAATCCTCAATCCTCAATTCTCAATCCTGAATCCTCAATGCTCAGACCTCAAACATCAATACTCAACCCTCAGTTCTCGTCCTCGGTCCACAACACTCAATCCTCAATCCTCAATCTTCAATCATCAATATTCAATCTTCAATCCTCAATCCTCAATCGTCAATCCTCAATCCTCAATGTTCAATACGCAATAACCAATCATCAATCTTCAATCCTCAATCCTCAATTCTCGATCCTCAATCCTCAATCCTCAGACCTCAAACATCAACACTAAACCCTCAGTCCTCGTCCTCAATCCACAACCCTCAATCCTCAATCCTCAATATTCCCTCATCAATATTCAATCATCAATCTTCAATCCACAATCCTCAATCGTCAATCCTCAATCCTCAATGTTCCGCAGTACCCAATCCTCAATCTTCAATCCTCAATCCTCAATACTCAATCCTCAATCCTCAACCCTCAATACGCAACCATCAATCCTCAATTCTCAATACTCAATAGAATATCCTGAATCCTCAGGATTCAATCCACAAACATCTATCCTCAACCCTAAGCCCTCATCCTCAATCCTCAATCTTCAATCCTCAATCCTCAATCCTCAATATTCAATCCTCAATACTCAATCTTCAATCCTCAATCCTCAATCCTCAATCCTCAATCCTCAATCCTCAATCCTCAAGCGTCAATCCTCAATCCTCAATCCCCAAACCTCAATTCTCAGTCCTCAAACCTCAATCCCGAATCCTCAATCCTGAATCCACAATCCCCAATCCTCAATCTTCAATCCTCAATCCTCAATCCTCTATCCTCAATCCTCAATCCTCAATCCTCAATCCTCAGTCCCCAATCCTCAATCTTCAATCCTCAATCTTCAATACTCAATCCTGAGTCCTCTATCCTCAACCTTCAAACCTCGATACTCAATCTTCAATCCTCAATCCTGAATCCTCAATCCTCAATCCTCTATCCTCAATCATCAACCCTCAATCTTCAATACTCAATCCTCAGTCCTCAGTCCTCAAACCTCAATCCTCAACCCTCAGCCCTCATCCTCGATCCTCAATCCTGAATCCTCAACCTTCAGCCCTCAGTCCTCAACAATCAGTTGTCAATCCTCAATCCTCAATAGAATATCCTCAATTCACAGATTTCAATACTCAATCCCCAACCTTCAATCTTCAAATCTCAATCCACAAACATCAATTCTCATTACTCAACCCTCAACACTCAGTCCTCAATCTTCAATCCTCAATCCTCAATCCTCAATCTTCAATTCTCAATACTGAATCTTCAATCCTCAATCCTCAATTCTCAACCCTCAATCCTTAATCCTCAATCGTCAATCCTCAATCCCCAATCCTCAACCTTCAACCTTCAATCCTCAATCCTCAATCCTCAATCCTCAGTCCTCAATCTTCAATCCTCAATACTCAATCTTCAATCCTCAATCCTCAATTCTCAACCCTCAATCCTGAATCCTCAATCGTCAATCCTCAATCGCCAGTCCTCAATCTTCAATACTCAAACCTCAATCCTCAATCCTCAATCCTCAATCCTACATCTTCAATCCTCAATACTCAATCCTCAATATTCAACACACAACCCTCAACCATCAATCCTCGATACTCAACCACCAATCCAAAATTCTCAATACTCAATCTGCAATCCTCAATCCTCAATCCTCAACCCTCAATACTCAATCTTCAATCTTCAATACTCAATCCTCATTCCTCAATCCTCATTCTTCAATCCTCAACCTTCAATACTCAATCCTCAATCCTCAATCCTCAATCCTCAATATTCAACACAAAACCCTCAACCACCAATCCTCAATACTCAACCATCAATCCTTAATTCTGAATACTCAATAGAATATCCTGAATTCTCATGGTTCAGTACTCAATCCACAATATTCAATAATCAAATCTCAATCCTCAAACATCAATCCCGAATCCTCAATCCTGAATCCTCAATCTCCAGTCCTCAGTCTTCAATCATCAATCCTCAATCCTCATTCTTCAGTCCTCAATACCCAATCCTCAATCTTCAATCCTCAATCCGCAATCATCAATTCTCAATTCTCAATCCTCAGCCTTCAATCCTCAGACCTCAAAGATCAATGCTCAACCCTCAGTCCTCGTCCTCAATCCACAACCCTCAATCCTCAATCCTCAATCTTCAATTATCAATATTCAATCTTCAATACTCAATCCTCAATCCTCAATCCTCAATCCTCAATCCTCAATGTTCAATCCGCAATACCCAATCCTCAATCTTCAATGATCAATCCTCAATCCTCAATCCTCAATCCTCAATCCTCAATCCTCAATTCTCAATCTTCAATCCTCAATACTGAATCTTCAATCCTCAATCATCAATCCTCAATCCTCAATCCTCAATCCTCAATCTTCAATCCTCAGTCCACAATCCTCAATCTACAATCCTCAATCCTCAATCCTCAATCTTCAATCCTCAATACTCAATCTTCAATCCTCAATCCTGAATCCTCAATCCTCAATCCTCTATCCTCAATCATCAATCCTCAATCTTCAATACTCAATCCTCAATCCTCAATCCTCAATCCTCAATACTCAATCTTCAATCCTCAATCTCCAGTCGTCAATCTCCAATCCTCAATGCTCAATCCTCAATCCTCAATCCTCAATCCTCAATCCTCAATCCTCAATCCTCAATCCTCAATCTTCAATCCTCAATACTCAATCTTCAGTCCTCAATCCTCAATCCTCAATCCTGAATCCTCAATCCTCAATCATCAATCCTCAATCTTCAATACTCAATCCTCAATACTCAACCATCAGTCCTCAATTCTCAATACTCAATAAAATATCCTGAATTCTCAGGATTCAATACTCAAACATCAATCCTCAAGCCTCAGACCTCATCCTCAATCCTCAATCCTCAATCCTCAATCCTCAACATTCGTACCTCAATACTCAATATTCAATCCTCAATCCGCAATCCCCAGTCCTCAACACTCAATCCTCAGTCATCAATCCTCAATCTTCAATACTCAATCGTCAATCCTCAGTCCTCAATCCTCAATCCTCAATCCCCGTTCGTCAAACCTCAATCCTCAACCATCAGTCCTCATCCTCATTCCTCAATCTTCAATCCTCAATAATCAATCTCCAATCCTAGATCCCCAATCCCCAATCCACAATCCTTAATCCTCAATCTTCAATCCACAATCTTCAATACTCAATCCTCAATTCTCAATCCTCAATATTCAACACACAACCCTCAACCATCAATCCTCAATACTCAACCATCAATTCTCTATTCCCAATACTCAATAGAATACCCTGAATTCTCATGGTTCAACACTCAATCCCCAGTCTTCAATCTTCAAATCTCAATACACAGACATCAATTCTCATCACTCAACGCTCAACACTTGGTCCTCAATCATCAAAACTCAATCCTCAGTCCTCAACCTTCAATCCTAAATACTCAATCTTCAATCCTCAATCCTCAATTCTCAATCCTCAATCCTCAATCCTCAATCGTCAATCCTCAATCCCCAATCCTCAATCTTCAATCCTCAATCCTCAATCCTCAATCCTCAATCCTCAATCTTCAATCCGCAATACTCAATCTTCAATCCTCGATCCCCAATCCTCAATCCCTGATCCTCAACCCTCAATCCTCAATCTTCAATCCTCAATACTCAATTTTCAATCCTCAATCTTCAATCCTCAATCCTCAATTCTCAATCCTGAATCCTCAATCCTCAGACCTCAAACTTCAATACTCAACCCTCAGTTCTCGTCCTCGGTCCACAACACTCAATCCTCAATCATCAATCTTCAGTCATCAATATTCAATCTTCAATCCTCAATCCTCAATCGTCAATCCTCAATCCTCAATGTTCAATACGCAATACCCAATCCTCAATCTTCAATCCTCAATCGTCAATTCTCGATCCTGAATCCTCAATCCTCAGACCTCAAACATCAACACTAAACCCTCAGTCCTCGTCCTCAATCCACAACCCTCAATCCTCAATCCTCAATATTCCCTCATCAATATTCAATCTTAAATCTTCAATCCTCAATCCTCAATCGTCAATCCTCAATCCTCAATGTTCCGCAGTACCCAATCCTCAATCATCAATCCTCAATCCTCAATACTCAATCCTCAATCCTCAACCCTCAATACGCAACCATCAATCCTCAATTCTCAATACTCAATGGAATATCCTGAATTCTCAGGATTCAATACACAAACATCTATCCTCAACCCTCAGCCCTCATCCTCAATCCTCAATCCTCAATCCTCAATCCTCAATATTCAATCCTCAATACTCAATCTTCAATCCTCAATCCTCAATTCTCAATCCTCAATTCTGAATCCTCAATCGTCAATCCTCGATCGCCAATCCTCAATCTTCAATACTCAAACCTCAATCCTCAATCCTCAATCCTCAATCCTACATCTTCAATCCTCAATACTCAATCCTCAATATTCAACACACAACCCTCAACCATCAATCCTCGATACTCAACCACCAATCCAAAATTCTCAATACTCAATCTGCAATCCTCAATCCTCAATCCTCAATCCTCAATCCTCAATCTTCAATCCTCAATACTCAATTTTCAATCCTCAATCCTCAATCCTCAATCCTCAATTCTCAATCCTCAATCCTCAATCCTCAGACCTCAAACATCAATACTCAACCCCCAGTTCTCGTCCTCGGTCCACAACACTCAATCCTCAATCCTCAATCTTCAATCATCAATATTCAATCTTCAATCCTCAATCCTCAATCGTCAATCCTCAATCCTCAATGTTCAATACGCAATAACCAATCCTCAATCTTCAATCCTCAATCCTCAATTCTCGATCCTCAATCCTCAATCCTCAGACCTCAAACATCAACACTAAACCCTCAGTCCTCGTCCTCAATCCACAACCCTCAATCCTCAATCCTCAATATTCCCTCATCAATATTCAATCTTCAATCTTCAATCCACAATCCTCAATCGTCAATCCTCAATCCTCAATGTTCCGCAGTACCCAATCCTCAATCTTCAATCCTCAATCCTCAATACTCAATCCTCAATCCTCAACCCTCAATACGCAACCATCAATCCTCAATTCTCAATACTCAATAGAATATCCTGAATTCTCAGGATTCAATCCACAAACATCTATCCTCAACCCTAAGCCCTCATCCTCAATCCTCAATCCTCAATCCTCAATCCTCAATATTCAATCCTCAATACTCAATCTTCAATCCTCAATCCTCAATCCTCAATCCTCAATCCTCAATCCTCAATCCTCAAGCGTCAATCCTCAATCCTCAATCCCCAAACCTCAATTCTCAGTCCTCAACCTTCAAACTTCGATACTCAATCTTCATTCCTCAATCCTCAATCCTCAATCCTCAATCCTCAATCCTCAATCCTCAAGCGTCAATCCTCAATCCTCAATCCCTAAACCTCAATTCTCAGTCCTCAAACCTCAATCCCGAATCCTCAATCCTGAATCCACAATCCCCAATCCTCAATCTTCAATCCTCAGTCCTCAATCCTCTATCCTCAATCCTCAATCCTCAATCCTCAATCCTCAGTCCCCAATCCTCAATCTTCAATCCTCAATCCTCAATACTCAATCCTCAGTCCTCTATCCTCAACCTTCAAACCTCGATACTCAATCTTCAATCCTCAATCCTGAATCCTCAATCCTCAATCCTCTATCCTCAATCATCAATCCTCAATCTTCAATACTCAATCCTCAATCCTCAATCCTCAATCCTCAATACACAACCATCAATCCTCAATTCTCGATCCTCAATCCTCAGTCCTCAGTCCTCAAACCTCAACATTCAATCCTCAATCCTCAATCCTCAATCCTCAATCCTCAATCCTCAGTCCTCAAACCTCAATCCTGAATCCTCAACCCTGAATCCTCAATCTTCAGCCCTCAGTCCTCAACAATCAATTGTCAGTCCTCAATCCTCAATAGAATATCATCAATTCACAGTTTTCAACACTCAATACTCAATCTGCAGGCTTCAAATCTCTATCCACAAACATCAATCCTCATCACTCAACCCTCAACACTCAGTCCCCAATCCTCAACTTTCATTCCTCAATCCTCAATCCTCAATCCACAATCCTCAATCTTCAATCCTCAATCCTCAATCCTCAATCATCAATCCTCAATCCTCAATCCTCAATCGTCAGTCTTCAATTCTCAATACTCAATCTTCAATCCTCAATCCTCAATCCTCAATCTTCAATCCTCAATGCTCAATCCTCAATCCTCAATCCTCAATCTACAATCCTCAATACTCAATCTTCAATACTCAATCCTCAATCCTCATTCCTCAATACTCAATCCTCAATCATCAATCCTCAATCTTCAATACTCAATCCTCAATCCTCAATCCTCAATCCTCAATACTCAACCATCAATCCTCAATTCTCAATACTCAATGGAATATCCTGAATTCTCAGGATTAAATACACAAACATCTATCCTCAACCCTCAACCCTCATCCTCAATCCTCAATCCTCAATCCTCAATCCTCAATATTCAATCCTCAATACTCAATCTTCAATCCTCAGTCCTCAATCCTCAATCCTCAATCCTCAATCCTCAAGCGTCAATCCTCAATCCTCAATCCCCAAACCTCAATCCTCAGTCCTCAAACCTCAATCCCGAATCCTCAATCCTGAATCCTCATTCCCCAATCCTCAATCTTCAATCCTCAATCCTCAATCGTCAATCCTCAATATTCAATCCTCAATCCTCAATCCTCAATCCTCAATCCTCAATCCTCAATCTTCAATCCTCAGTCCTCAAACCTCAATCCTGAATCCTCAATCCTGAATCCTCAATCTTCAGCCCTCAGTCCTCAACAATCAGTTGTCAGTCCTCAATCCTCAATAGAATATCATGAATTCACAGATTTCAACACTCAATACTCAATCTGCAGTCTTCAAATCTCTATCCACAAACATCAATCCACATCACTCAACCCTCAACACTCAGTCCCCAATCCTCTACCTTGAGTCCTCAATCCTCAATCCTCAATCCACAATCCTCAATCTTCAATCCTCAATACTCAATCTTCAATCCTGAATCCTCAATCATCAATCCTCAATCCTCAATCCTCAATCGTCAGTCTTCAATTCTCAATACTCAATCTTCAATCCTCAATCCCCAGTCCTCAATCTTCAATCCTCAATGCTCAATCCTCAATCCTCAATCCTCAATCTTCAATCCTCGATCCCCAATCCTCAATCCTTGATCCTCAACCCTCAATCCTCAATCTTCAATCATCAATCCTCAATCCTCAATCCTCAATCCTCAAGCGTCAATCCTCAATCCTCAATCCACAAACCTCAATCCTCAGTCCTCAAACCTCAATCCCGAATCCTCAATCCTGAATCCTCAATCCCCAATCCTCAACCTTCAATCATCAATCCTCAATCCTCAATCCTCAATCCTCAATCCTCAATCTTCAATCCTCAGTCCCCAATCCTCAATCTTCAATCCTCAACCTTCAATCCTCAATCCTCAATCCTCTATCCTCAATCCTCAATCCTCAATCCTCAATCCTCAGTCCCCAATCCTCAATCTTCAATCCTCAATCCTCAATACTGAATCCTCAATCTTCAATCCTCAATGCTCAATCCTCAATCCTCAATCCTCAATCTTCAATCCTCAATACTCAATCTTCAATACTCAATCCTCAATCCTCATTGCTCAATACTCAATCCTCAATCATCAATCCTCAATCATCAATACTCAATCCTCAATCCTCAATCCTCAATCCTAAATACTCAACCATCAATCCTCAATTCTCAATACTCAATGGAATATCCTGAATTCTCAGGATTCAATACACAAACATCTATCCTCAACCCTCAGCCCTCATCCTCAATCCTCAATCCTCAATCCTCAATCCTCAATATTCAATCCTCAATACTCAATCTTCAATCCTCAATCCTCAATTCTCAATCCTCAATTCTGAATCCTCAATCGTCAATCCTCGATCGCCAATCCTCAATCTTCAATACTCAAACCTCAATCCTCAATCCTCAATCCTCAATCCTACATCTTCAATCCTCAATACTCAATCCTCAATATTCAACACACAACCCTCAACCATCAATCCTCGATACTCAACCACCAATCCAAAATTCTCAATACTCAATCTGCAATCCTCAATCCTCAATCCTCAATCCTCAATCCTCAACCCTCAATCCTCAATACTCAATCTCCAATCCTCAACCCTCAATCCTCAATACTCAATCTTCAATCCTCAATACTCAATCTTCAATCCTCAGTCCTCTATCCTCAATCCTCAATTCTCAATCCTCAGTCGTCAAACTTCAACACTCAATACTCAATCTTCAATCCTCAATCCTCAATCCTCATTCCGCAATCCTCATTCTTCAATCCTCAACCTTCAATACTCAATCCTCAATCCTCAATCCTCAATCCTCAATATTCAACACAAAACCCTCAACCACCAATCCTCAATACTCAACCATCAATCCTTAATTCTCAATACTCAATAGAATATCCTGAATTCTAATGGTTCAGTACTCAATCCACAATATTCAATAATCAAATCTCAATCCTCAAACCTCAATCCCGAGTCCTCAATCCTGAATCCTCAATCTCCAGTCCTCAATCTTCAATCATCAATCCTCAATCCTCATTCTTCAGTCCTCAATACCCAATCCTCAATCTTCAATCCTCAATCCTCAATCATCAATTCTCAATTCTCAATCCTCAGCCTTCAATCCTCAGACCTCAAAGATCAATGCTCAACCCTCAGTCCTCGTCCTCAATCCACAAACCTCAATCCTCAATCCTCAATCTTCAATTATCAATATTCAATCTTCAATACTCAATCCTCAATCCTCAATCCTCAATCCTCAATCCTCAATGTTCAATCCGCAATACCCAATCCTCAATCTTCAATGATCAATCCTCAATCCTCAATCCTCAATCCTCAATCCTCAATCCTCAATTCTCAATCTTCAATCCTCAATACTGAATCTTCAATCCTCAATCATCAATCCTCAATCCTCAATCCTCAATCCTCAATCTTCAATCCTCAGTCCACAATCCTCAATCTTCAATCCTCAATCCTCAATCCTCAATCTTCAATCCTCAATACTCAATCTTCAATCCTCAATCCTGAATCCTCAATCCTCAATCCTCAAACCTCAATGTTCTATCCGCAGTAACCAATCCTCAATCTTCAATCCTCAATCCTCAATCCTCAATCCTCAATCCTCAATCCTCAATCCTCAATCCTCAATCCTCAGTCCTCAAACCTCAATCCTGAATCCTCAATCCTGAATCCTCAATCTTCAGCCCTCAGTCCTCAACAATCAGTTGTCAGTCCTCAATCCTCAATAGAATATCATCAATTCACAGTTTTCAATACTCAATACTCAATCTGCAGTCTTCAAATCTCTATCCACAAACATCAATCCTCATCACTCAACCCTCAACACTCAGTCCCCAATCCTCCATCTTCAGTCCTCAATCCTCAATCCTCAATCCTCAATCCACAATCCTCAACCATCAATCCTCAATACTCAATCTTCAATCCTCTATCCCCAATCCTCAATACTCAACCATCAATCCTCAATACTCAATCTTGAATCCTCAATCCTCAATCATCAATCCTCAATCCTCACTCCTCAATCGTCAGTCTTCAATCCTCAATACTCAATCTTCAATCCTCAATCCCCAGTCGTCAATCTCCAATCCTCAATGCTCAATCCTCAATCCTCAATCCTCAATACTCAATCCTCAATCCTCAATCTTCAATCCTCAATACTCAATCTTCAATCCTCAATCCTCAATCCTCAATCTTGAATCCTCAATCCTCAATCATCAATCCTCAATCTTCAATACTCAATCCTCAATTCTCAATACTCAATAAAATATCCTGAAGTCTCAGGATTCAATACTCAAACATCAATCCTCAAGCCTCAGACCTCATCCTCAATCATCAATCCTCAATACTCAGTCCTCAATCTTCAATCCTCAATACTCTATCTTCAATCCTCAATCCTCAATCCTCAATTCTCAATCCTCAATCCTCAATCCTCAATCGTCAATCCTCAATCCCCAATCCTCAATCTTCAATCCTCAATCCTCAATCCTCAATCCTCAATCCTCAATCTTCAATCCTCAATACTCAATCTTCAATCCTCGATCCCCAATCCTCAATCCTTGATCCTCAACCCTCAATCCTCAATCTTCAATCCTCAATACTCAATTTTCAATCCTCAATCCTCAATCCTCAATCCTCAATTCTCAATCCTGAATCCTCAATCCTCAGACCTCAAACATCAATACTCAACCCTCAGTTCTCGTCCTCTGTCCACAACACTCAATCCTCAATCCTCAATCTTCAATCATCAATATTCAATCTTCAATCCTCAATCCTCAATCGTCAATCCTTAATCCTCAATGTTCAATACGCAATACCCAATCCTCAACCTTCAATCCTCAATCCTCAATTCTCGATCCTCAATCCTCAATCCTCAGACCTCAAACATCAACACTAAACCCTCAGTCCTCGTCCTCAATCCACAACCCTCAGTCCTCAATCCTCAATATTCCCTCATCAATATTCAATCTTCAATCTCCAATCCTCAATCCTCAATCGTGAATCCTCAATCCTCAATGTTCCACAGTACCAAATCCTCAATCTTCAATCCTCAATCCTCAATACTCAATCCTAAATCCTCAACCCTCAATACGCAACCATCAATCCTCAATTCTCAATACTCAATAGAATATCCTGAATTCTCAGGATTCAATCCACAAACATCTATCCTCAACCCTAAGCCCCCATCCTCAATCCTCAATCCTCAATCCTCAATCCTCAATATTCAATCCTCAATACTCAATCTTCAATCCTCAATCCTCAATCCTCAATCCTCAATCCTCAATCCTCAATCCTCAATCCTCAAGCGTCAATCCTCAATCCTCAATCCCCAAACCTCAATTCTCAGTCCTCAAACCTCAATTCCGAATCCTCAATCCTGAATCCACAATCCCCAATCCTCAATCTTCAATCCTCAATCCTCAATCCTCTATCCTCAATCCTCAATCCTCAATCCTCAATCCTCAGTCCCAAATCCTCAATCTTCAATCCTCAATCCTCAATACTCAATCCTCAGTCCTCTATCCTCAACCTTCAATCCTCGATAGTCAATCTTCAATCCTCAATCCTGAATCCTCAATCCTCAATTCTCTATCCTCAATCATCAATCCTCAATCTTCAATACCCAATCCTCAATCCTCAATCCTCAATCCTCAATACACAACCATCAATCCTCAATTCTCAATCCTCAATCCTCAGTCCTCAGTCCTCAAACCTCAATCTTCAATCCTCAATCATCAATCCTCAATCTTCAATCCTCAATCCTCAATCCTCAATCCTCAGTCCCAAATCCTCAATCTTCAATCCTCAATCCTCAATACTCAATCCTCAGTCCTCTATCCTCAACCTTCAATCCTCGATAGTCAATCTTCAATCCTCAGTCCCCAATCCTCAATCTTCAATCCTCAATCTTCAATCCTCAATCCTCAACCATGAATCTTCGATCCTCAATCCTCAATCCTCAATATTCAACACAGAACCCTCAACCATCAATCCTCAATACTCAATCTTCAATCCTCAATCCTCAATTCTCAAACCTCAATCCTGAATCCTCAATCGTCAATCCTCAATCGCCAATCCTCAATCTTCAATACTCAAACCTCAATCCTCAATCCTCAATCCTCAATCCTACATCTTCAATCCTCAATACTCAATCCTCAATATTCAACACACAACCCTCAACCATCAATCCTCGATACTCAACCACCAATCCAAAATTCTCAATACTCAATCTGCAATCTTCAATCCTCAATCCTCAATCCTCAATCCTCAACCCTCAATCCTCAATACTCAATCTTCAATCCTCAACCCTCAATCCTCAATACTCAATCTTCAATCCTCAATACTCAATCTTCAATCCTCAATCCTCTACCCTCAATCCTCAATTCTCAATCCTCAATCGTCAAACTTCAACCCTCAATACTCAATCTTCAATCCTCAATCCTCAATCCTCATTCCTCAATCCTCATTCTTCAATCATCAACCTTCAATACTCAATCCTCAATCCTCAATCCTCAATCCTCAATATCCAACACAAAACCCTCAGCCACCAATCCTCAATACTCAACCATCAATCCTTAATTCTCAATACTCAATAGAATATCCTGAATTCTCATGGTTCAGTACTCAATCCACAATATTCAATAATCAAATCTCAATCCTCAAACCTCAATCCCGAATCCTCAATCCTGAATCCTCAATCTCCAGTCCTCAATCTTCAATCATCAACCCTCAATCCTCATTCTTCAGTCCTCAATACCCAATCCTCAATCTTCAATCCTCAATCCTCAATCATCAATTCTCAATTCTCAATCCTCAGCCTTCAATCCTCAGACCTCAAAGATCAATGCTCAACCCTCAGTCCTCGTCCTCAATCCACAAACCTCAATCCTCAATCCTCAATCTTCAATTATCAATATTCAATCTTCAATACTCAATCCTCAATCCTCAATCCTCAATCCTCAATCCTCAATGTTCAATCCGCAATACCCAATCCTCAATCTTCAATGATCAATCCTCAATCCTCAATCCTCAATCCTCAATCCTCAATCCTCAATTCTCAATCTTCAATCCTCAATACTGAATCTTCAATCCTCAATCATCAATCCTCAATCCTCAATCCTCAATCCTCAATCTTCAATCCTCAGTCCACAATCCTCAACCTTCAATCCTCAATCCTCAATCCTCAATCTTCAATCCTCAATACTCAATCTTCAATCCTCAATCCTGAATCCTCAATCCTCAATCCTCTATCCTCAATCATCAATCCTCAATCTTCAATACTCAATCCTCAATCCTCAATCCTCAATCCCCAATACTCAATCTTCAATCCTCAATCTTCAATCCTCAATCCTCAATCCTCAATCCTCAATCCTCAATCTTCAATCCTCAATACTCAATCTTCAATCCTCAATCCTCAATCCTCAATCCTGAATCCTCAATCCTCAATCATCAATCCTCAATCTTCAATACTCAATCCTCAATACTCAACCATCAATCCTCAATTCTCAATACTCAATAAAATATCCTGAATTCTCAGGATTCAATACTCAAACATCAATACTCAAGCCTCAGACCTCATCCTCAATCCTCAATCCTCAATCCTCAATCCTCAACATTCGTACCTCGATACTCAATATTCAATCCTCAATCCGCAATCCCCAATCCTCAATACTCAATCCTCAGTCATCAATCCTCAATCTTCAATACTCAATCGTCAATCCTGAGTCCTCAATCCTCAATCCTCAATCCCCGTTCGTCAAACCTCAATCCTCAACCATCAGTCCTCATCCTCATTCCTCAATCTTCAATCCTCAATAATCAATCTCCAATCCTAGATCCCCAATCCCCAATCCTCAATCCTTAATCCTCAATCTTCAATCCACAATCTTCAATAGTCAATCCTCAATCCTCAATCCTCAATCCTCAATACTCAACCATCAATCCCCAATTCTTAATACTCAGTAGAATATCCTGAATTCTCAGGATTCAATACACAAACATCAATCCTCAACCCTCAGCCCTCATCCTCAATCCTCAATTCTCAATCCTCAATCCTCAACATTCAATCCTCAATACTCAATCTGCAATCCTCAATCCTCACCCTCAACCCTCAATCCTCAATCCTCAGTCATCAATCCTCAATCTTCAATCCTCAATCCTCAATCCTCAATTCTCAATATTCAACACAAAACCCTCAACCACCAATTCTCAATACTCAACCGTCAATCCTCAATTCTCAATACTCAATAGAATATCCTGAATTCTCAGGATTCAATACTCAAACATCAATACTCAAGGCTCAGACCTCATCCTCAATCCTCAATCCTCAATCCTCAATCCTCAACATTCGTACCTCAATACTCAATATTCAATCCTCAATCCGCAATCCCCAATCCTCAATACTCAATCCTCAGTCATCAATCCTCAATCTTCAATACTCAATCGTCAATCCTCAGTCCTCAATCCTCAATCCTCAATCCCCGTTCGTCAAACCTCAATCCTCAACCATCAGTCCTCATCCTCATTCCTCAATCTTCAATCCTCAATAATCAATCTCCAATCCTAGATCCCCAATCCCCAGTCCTCAATCCTTAATCCTCAATCTTCAATCCACAATCTTCAATACTCAATCCTCAATCCTCAATCCTCAATCCTCAATACTCAACCATCAGTCCCCAATTCTTAATACTCAGTAGAATATCCTGAATCCTCAGGATTCAATACACAAACATCTATCCTCAACCCTAAGCCCTCATCCTCAATCCTCAATCCTCAATCCTCAATCCTCAATATTCAATCCCCAATACTCAATCTTCAATCCTCAATCCTCAATCCTCAATCCTCAATCCTCAATCCTCAATCCTCAAGCGTCAATCCTCAATCCTCAATCCCCAAACCTCAATTCTCAGTCCTCAAACCTCAATCCCGAATCCTCAATCCTGAATCCACAATCCCCAATCCTCAATCTTCAATCCTCAACCCTCAATCCTCTATCCTCAATCCTCAATACTCAATCCTCAATCCTCAACCCTCAATACGCAACCATCAATCCTCAATTCTCAATACTCAATAGAATATCCTGAATCCTCAGGATTCAATCCACAAACATCTATCCTCAACCCTAAGCCCTCATCCTCAATCCTCAATCCTCAATCCTCAATCCTCAATATTCAATCCTCAATACTCAATCTTCAATCCTCAATCCTCAATCCTCAATCCTCAATCCTCAATCCTCAATCCTCAAGCGTCAATCCTCAATCCTCAATCCCCAAACCTCAATTCTCAGTCCTCAAACCTCAATCCCGAATCCTCAATCCTGAATCCAAAATCCCCAATCCTCAATCTTCAATCCTCAATCCTCAATCCTCTATCCTCAATCCTCAATCCTCAATCCTCAATCCTCAATCATCAATCCTCAATCTTCAATACTCAATCCTCAATCCTCAATCCTCAATCCTCAATCCTCAATCCTCAATACTCATTCCTCAAACCTCAATCCTCAACCCTCAGTCCTCACCCTCAATTCTCAACTCTCAATCCTCAATCCTCAACCATCAATCTTCGATCCTCAATCCTCAATCCTCAATATTCAACACACAACCCTCAACCATCAATCCTCAATACTCAACCATCAATTCTCAATTCCCAATACTCAATAGAATACCCTGTATTCTCATGGTTCAACACTCAATCCCCAATCTTCAATCTTCAAATCTCAATACACAGACATCAATTCTCATCACTCAACGCTCAACACTTGGTCCTCAATCATCAACCCACAATACTCAGTCCTCAATCTTCAATCCTCAATACTCTATCCTCAATCCTCAATCCTCAATTCTCAATCCTCAATCCTCAATCCTCAATCGTCAATCCTCAATCCCCAATCCTCAATCTTCAATCCTCAATCCTCAATCCTCAATCCTCAATCCTCAATCATCAACCCTCAATCTTCAATACTCAATCCTCAATCCTCAATCCTCAATCCTCAATCCTCAATCCTCAATACTCATTCCTCAAACCTCAATCCTCAACCCTCAGTCCTCACCCTCAATTCTCAACTCTCAATCCTCAATCCTCAACCATCAATCTTCGATCCTCAATCCTCAATCCTCAATATTCAACACACAACCCTCAACCATCAATCCTCAATACTCAACCATCAATTCTCAATTCCCAATACTCAATAGAATACCCTGTATTCTCATGGTTCAACACTCAATCCCCAATCTTCAATCTTCAAATCTCAATACACAGACATCAATTCTCATCACTCAACGCTCAACACTTGGTCCTCAATCATCAACCCACAATACTCAGTCCTCAATCTTCAATCCTCAATACTCTATCCTCAATCCTCAATCCTCAATTCTCAATCCTCAATCCTCAATCCTCAATCGTCAATCCTCAATCCCCAATCCTCAATCTTCAATCCTCAATCCTCAATCCTCAATCCTCAATCCTCAATCTTCAATCCTCAATACTCAATCTTCAATCCTCGATCCCCACTCCTCAATCCTTGATCCTCAACCCTCAATCCTCAATCTTCAATCCTCAATACTCAATTTTCAATCCTCAATCCTCAATCCTCAATCCTCAATTCTCAATCCTGAATCCTCAATGCTCAGACCTCAAACATCAATACTCAACCCTCAGTTCTCGTCCTCGGTCCACAACACTCAATCCTCAATCCTCAATCTTCAATCATCAATATTCAATCTTCAATCCTCAATCCTCAATCGTCAATCCTCAATCCGCAATTCTCGATCCTCAATCCTCAATTCTCAGACCTCAAACATCAACACTAAACCCTCAGTCCTCGTCCTCAATCCACAACCCTCAATCCTCAATCCTCAATATTCCCTCATCAATATTCAATCTTCAATCTTCAATCCACAATCCTCAATCGTCAATCCTCAATCCTCAATGTTCCGCAGTACCCAATCCTCAATCTTCAATCCTCAATCCTCAGTACTCAATCCTCAATCCTCAACCCTCAATACGCAACCATCGATCCTCAATTCTCAATACTCAATAGAATATCCTGAATCCTCAGGATTCAATCCACAAACATCTATCCTCAACCCTAAGCCCTCATCCTCAATCCTCAATCCTCAATCCTCAATCCTCAATATTCAATCCTCAATACTCAATCTTCAATCCTCAATCCTCAATCCTCAATCCTCAATCCTCAATCCTCAATCCTCAAGCGTCAATCCTCAATCCTCAATCCCCAAACCTCAATTCTCAGTCCTCAAACCTCAATCCCGAATCCTCAATCCTGAATCCACAATCCCCAATCCTCAATCTTCAATCCTCAATCCTCAATCCTCTATCCTCAATCCTCAATCCTCAATCCTCAATCCTCAATCCTCAATCCTCAGTCCCCAATCCTCAATATTCAATCCTCAATCTTCAATACTCAATCCTCAGTCCTCTATCCTCAACCTTCAAACCTCGATACTCAATCTTCAATCCTCAATCCTGAATCCTCAATCCTCAATCCTCTATCCTCAATCATCAATCCTCAATCTTCAATACTCAATCCTCAATCCTCAATCCTCAGTCCTCAATACACAACCATCAATCCTCAATTCTGAATTCTCAATCCTCAGTCCTCAGTCCTCAAACCTCAACCTTCAATCCTCAGTCCTCAACCCTCAATCCTCAATCCTCAATCCTCAATCCTCAATCCTCAGTCCTCAAACCTCAATCCTGAATCCTCAACCCTGAATCCTCAATCTTCAGCCCTCAGTCCTCAACAATCAGTTGTCAGTCCTCAATCCTCAATAGAATATCATCAATTCACAGTTTTCAACACTCAATACTCAATCTGCAGGCTTCAAATCTCTATCCACAAACATCAATCCTCATCACTCAACCCTCAACACTCAGTCCCCAATCCTCAACCTTCATTCCTCAATCCTCAATCCTCAATCCACAATCCTCAATCTTCAATCCTCAATACTCAATCTTCAATCCTCAATCCTCAATCATCAATCCTCAATCCTCAATCCTCAATCGTCAGTCTTCAATTCTCAATACTCAATCTTCAATCCTCAATCCTCAATCCCCAATCTTCAATCCTCAATGCTCAATCCTCAGTCCTCAATCCTCAATCTTCAATCCTCAATACTCAATCTTCAATACTCAATCCTCAATCCTCATTCCTCAATACTCAATCCTCAATCATCAATCCTCAATCTTCAATACTCAATCCTCAATCCTCAATCCTCAATCCTCAATACTCAACCATCAATCCTCAGTTCTCAATACTCAATGGAATATCCTGAATTCTCAGGATTAAATACACAAACATCTATCCTCAACCCTCAGCCCTCATCCTCAATCCTCAATCCTCAATCCTCAATCCTCAATATTCAATTCTCAATACACAATCTTCAATCCTCAATCCTCAATCCTCAATCCTCAATCCTCAATCCTCAATCCTCAAGCGTCAATCCTCAATCCTCAATCCACAAACCTCAATCCTCAGTCCTCAAACCGCAATCCCGAATCCTCAATCCTGAATCCTCAATCCCCAATCCTCAATCTTCAATCCTCAATCCTCAATCCTCAATCCTCAATCCTCAATCCTCAATCTTCAATCCTCAGTCCCCAATCCTCAATTTTCAATCCTCAATCTTCAATCCTCGATCCTCAATCCTCTATCCTCAATCCTCAATCCTCAATTCTCAATCCTCAGTCCCCAATCCTCAATCTTCAATCCTCAATCCTCAATACTCAATCCTCGATCCTCTATCCTCAACCTTCAATACTCGATACTCAATCTTCAATCCTCAATCCTGAATTCTCAGTCCTCAATCCTCTATTCTCAATCATCAATCCTGAATCTTCAATACTCAATCCTCAATCCCCAATCCTCAATCCTCAATACACAACCATCAATCCTCAATTCTCAATCCTCAATCCTCAGTCCTCAGTCCTCAAACCTCAATCCTCAACCCTCAGCCCTCATCCTCGATCCTCAATCCTGAATCCTCAATCTTCAGCCCTCAGTCCTCAACAATCAGTTGTCAATCCTCAATCCTCAATAGAATATCCTCAATTCACAGATTTCAATACTCAATCCCCAACCTTCAATCTTCAAATCTCAATCCACAAACATCAATTCTCATCACTCAACCCTCAACACTCAGTCCTCAATCTTCAATCCTCAATCCTCAATCCTCAATCTTCAATTCTCAATACTGAATCTTCAATCCTCAATCCTCAATTCTCAACCCTCAATCCTTAATCCTCAATCGTCAATCCTCAATCCCCAATCCTCAACCTTCAACCTTCAATCCTCAATCCTCAATCCTCAATCCTCAATCCTCAATCTTCAATCCTCAATACTGAATCTTCAATCCTCGATTCCCAATCCTCAATCCTTGATCCTCAACCCTCAATCCTCAATCTTCTATCCTCAATACTCAATTTTCAATCCACAATCCTCAATCCTCAATCCGCAATCCTCAATTCTCAATCCTCTATCCTCAGTCCTCAGACCTCAAACATCAATACTCAACCCTCAGTCCTCGTCCTCAATCCACAACCCTCAATCCTCAATCCTCAATATTCAATCATCAATATTCAATCTTCAATCCTCAATCCTCAATCCTCAATCCTCAATCCTCAATCCTCAATGATCAATCCGCAGTATCCAATCCTCAATATTCAATCCTCAATCCTCAGTCCTCAATCCTCAATCCTCAATCCTCAATCCTCAGTCCTCAAACCTCAATCCTGAATCCTCAATCCTGAATCCTCAATCTTCAGCCCTCAGTCCTCAACAATCAGTTGTCAGTCCTCAATCCTCAATAGAATATCATCAAAACACAGATTTCAACACTCAATACTCAATCTGCAGTCTTCAAATCTCTATCCACAAGCATCAATCCACATCACTCAACCCTCAACACTCAGTCCCCAATCCTCTACCTTCAGTCCTCAATCCTCAATCCTCAATCCACAATCCTCAATCTTCAACCCTCAATACTCAATCTTCAATCCTGAATCCTCAATCATCAATCCTCAATCCTCAATCCCCAATCGTCAGTCTTCAATTCACAATACTCAATCTTCAATCCTCAATCCCCAGTCCTCAATCTTCAATCCTCAATGCTCAATCCTCAATCCTCAATCCTCAATCTTCAATCCTCAATACTCAATCTTCAATCCTCAATCATCAATCCTCATTCCTCAATACTCAATCCTCAATCATCAATCCTCAATCTTCAATACTCAATCCTCAATCCTCAATCCTCAATCCTCAATACTCAACCATCAATCCTCAATTCTCAATACTCAATGGAATATCCTGAATTCTCAGGATTCAATACAGAAACATCTATCCTCAACCCTCAGCCCTCATCCTCAATCCTCAATCCTCAATCCTCAATCCTCAATATTCAATCCTCAATACTCAATCTTCAATCCTCAATCCTCAATCCCCAATCCTCAATCCTCAATCCTCAATCCTCAAGCGTCAATCCTCAATCCTCAATCCCCAAACCTCAATCCTCAGTCCTCAAACCTCAATCCCGAATCCTCAATCCTGAATCCTCAATCCCCAATACTCAATCTTCAATCCTCAATCCTCAACCCTCAATCCTCAATCCTCAATCCTCAATCTTCAATCCTCAGTCCCCAATCCTCAATCCTGAATCCTCAATCCTCAATCCTCAATCCTCAACCATCAATCTTCGATCCTCAATCCACAATCCTCAATATTCAACACACAACCCTCAACCATCAATCCTCAATACTCGACCATCAATTCTCAATTCCCTATACTCAATAGAATATCCTGAATTCTCATGGTTCAACACTCAATCCCCAATCTTCAATCTTCAAATCTCAATACACAGACATCAATTCTCATCACTCAACGCTCAACACTTGGTCCTCAATCATCAATCCTCAATCCTCAGTTCTCAATCTTCAATCCTCAATACTCAATCTTCAATCCTCAATCCTCAATTCTCAATCCTCAATCCTCAATCCTCAATATTCAACACACAACCCTCAACCATCAATCCTCAATACTCAGCCATCAATTCTCAATTCCCAATACTCAATAGAATACCCTGTATTCTCATGGTTCAACACTCAATCCCCAATCTTCAATCTTCAAATCTCAATACACAGACATCAATTCTCATCACTCAACGCTCAACACTTGGTCCTCAATCATCAATTCACAATACTCAGTCCTCAATCTTCAATCCTCAATACTCTATCCTCAATCCTCAATCCTCAATTCTCAATCCTCAATCCTCAATCCTCAATCGTCAATCCTCAATCCCCAATCCTCAATCTTCAATCCTCAACCCTCAATCCTCAATACTCAATCTTCAATCCTCAATACTCAATCTTCAATCCTCAATCCTCTATCCTCAATCCTCAATTCTCAATCCTCAATCGTCAAACTTCAACCCTCAATACTCAATCTTCAATCTTCAATACTCAATCCTCATTCCTCAATCCTCATTCTTCAATCCTCAACCTTCAATACTCAATCCTCAATCCTCAATCCTCAATCTTCAATATTCAACACAAAACCCTCAACCACCAATCCTCAATACTCAACCATCAATCCTTAATTCTCAATACTCAATAGAATATCCTGAATTCTCATGGTTCAGTACTCAATCCACAATATTCAATAATCAAATCTCAATCCTCAAACATCAATCCCGAATCCTCAATCCTGAATCCTCAATCTCCAGTCCTCAGTCTTCAATCATCAATCCTCAATCCTCATTCTTCAGTCCTCAATACCCAATCCTCAATCTTCAATCCTCAATCCTCAATCATCAATTCTCAATTCTCAATCCTCAGCCTTCAATCCTCAGACCTCAAAGATCAATGCTCAACCCTCAGTCCTCGTCCTCAATCCACAACCCTCAATCCTCAATCCTCAATCTTCAATTATCAATATTCAATCTTCAATACTCAATCCTCAATCCTCAATCCTCAATCCTCAATCCTCAATGTTCAATCCGCAATACCCAATCCTCAATCTTCAATGATCAATCCTCAATCCTCAATCCTCAATCCTCAATCCTCAATCCTCAATTCTCAATCTTCAATCCTCAATACTGAATCTTCAATCCTCAATCATCAATCCTCAATCCTCAATCCTCAATCCTCAATCTTCAATCCTCAGTCCACAATCCTCAATCTACAATCCTCTATCCTCAATCATCAATCCTCAATCTTCAATACTCAATCCTCAGTCCTCAGTCCTCAAACCTCAATCCTCAACCCTCAGCCCTCATCCTCGATCCTCAATCCTGAATCCTCAACCTTCAGCCCTCAGTCCTCAACAATCAGTTGTCAATCCTCAATCCTCAATAGAATATCCTCAAATCACAGATTTCAATACTCAATCCCCAACCTTCAATCTTCAAATCTCAATCCACAAGCATCAATTCTCATCACTCAACCCTCAACACTCAGTCCTCAATCTTCAATCCTCAATCCTCAATCCTCAATCTTCAATTCTCAATACTGAATCTTCAATCCTCAATCCTCAATTCTCAACCCTCAATCCTTAATCCTCAATCGTCAATCCTCAATCCCCAATCCTCAACCTTCAACCTTCAATCCTCAATCCTCAATCCTCAATCCTCAGTCCTCAATCTTCAATCCTCAATACTCAATCTTCAATCCTCAATCCTCAATTCTCAATCCTCAATCCTGAATCCTCAATCGTCAATACTCAATCTTCAATCCTCAACCCTCAATCCTCAATACTCAATCTTCAATCCTCAATACTCAATCTTCAATCCTCAATCCTCTATCCTCAATCCTCAATTCTCAATCCTCAATCGTCAAACTTCAACCCTCAATACTCAATCTTCAATCCTCAATCCCCAGTCGTCAATCTCCAATCCTCAATGCTCAATCCTCAATCCTCAATCCTCAATCCTCAATCCTCAATCCTCAATCTTCAATCCTCAATACTCAATCTTCAATCCTCCATCTTCAATCCTCAATCCTGAATCCTCAATCCTCAATCATCAATCCTCAATCTTCAATACTCAATCCTCAATACTCAACCATCAATCCTCAATTCTCAATACTCAATAAAATATCCTGAATTCTCAGGATTCAATACTCAAACATCAATCCTCAAGCCTCAGACCTCATCCTCAATCCTCAATCCTCAATCCTCAATCCTCAACATTCGTACCTCAATACTCAATATTCAATCCTCAATCCGCAATCCCCAGTCCTCAACACTCAATCCTCAGTCATCAATCCTCAATCTTCAATACTCAATCGTCAATCCTCAGTCCTCAATCCTCAATCCTCAATCCCCGTTCGTCAAACCTCAATTCTCAACCATCAGTCCTCATCCTCATTCCTCAATCTTCAATCCTCAATAATCAATCTCCAATCCTAGATCCCCAATCCCCAATCCTCAATCCTTAATCCTCAATCTTCAATCCACAATCTTCAATACTCAATCCTCAATCCTCAATCCTCAATCCTCAATACTCAACCGTCAATCCCCAATTCTTAATACTCAGTAGAATATTCTGAATTCTCAGGATTCAATACACAAACATCAATCCTCAACCCTCAGCCCTCATCCTCAATCCTCAATTCTCAATCCTCAATCCTCAATATTCAATCCTCAATACTCAATGTGCAATCCTCAATCCTCAATCCTCAACCCTCAATCCTCAATCCTCAGTCATCAATCCTCAATCTTCAATACTCAATCCTCAATCCTCAATCCTCAATTCTCAATATTCAACACAAAACCCTCAACCACCAATTCTCAATACTCAACCATCAATCCTCAATTCTCAATACTCAATAGAATATCCTGAATTCTCATGGTTCAATACACAACCCACAATATTCAATAATCAAATCTCAATCCTCAACCTCAATCCCGAATCCTCAATCCTGAATCCTCAATCCCCAATCCTCAATCTTCAATCATCAATCCTCAATCCTCATTCTTCAATCCTCAATACCCAATCCTCAATCTTCAATCCTCAATCCTCAATCCTCAATTCTCAATTCTCAATCCTCAGCCCTCAATCCTCAGACCTCAAACATCAATACTCAACCCTCAGCCCTCGTCCTCAATCCACAACACTCAATCCTCAATCCTCAATCTACAATCAACAATATTCAATCTTCAATCCCCAATCCTCGATCCTCAATCCACAATCCTCAATCCTCAATGTTCAATCCGCAATACCCAATCCTCAATCTTCAATCATCAATCCTCAATAGTCAATCCTCAATCCTCAATCCTCAGTCCTCAGTCCTCAAACCTCAAACCTTAATCCTCAACACTGGATCCTCAATCTTCAGCCCTCAGTCCTCAACAATCAGTTGTCAATCCTAAATCCTCAATAGAATATCCTCAATTCACAGTTTTCAATGCTCAATACTCAATCTGCAATCTTCCAACCGCTATCCACAAACATCGATTCTCATCACTCAACCCTCAACACACAGTCCTCAACTTTCAATCCTCAATCCTCAATTCTCAATCTTCAATCCTCAATACTGAATCTTCAATCCTAAATCATCAATCCTCAATCCTCAATCCTCAATCCTCAATCTTCAATCCTCAGTCCACAATCCTCAATCTTCAATCCTCAATCCTCAATACTCAATCTTCAATCCTCTATCTTCAACCTTCAATCCTCGATACTCAATCTTCAATCCTCAATCCTGAATCCTCAATCCTCAATCCTCTATCCTCAATCATCAATCCTCAATCTTCAATACACAATCCTCAATCCTCAACCCTCAATCCTCAATACACAACCATCAATCCTCAATTCTCAATCCTCAATCCTCAGTCCTCAGTCCTCAAACCTCAATCCTCAACCCTCAGCCCTCATCCTCGATCCTCAATCCTGAATCCTCAATCTTCAGCCCTCAGTCCTCAACAATCAGTTGTCAATCCTCAATCCTCAATAGAATATCATCAATTCACAGTTTTCAATACTCAATACTCAATCTGCAGTCTTCAAATCTCTATCCACAAACATCAATCCTCATCACTCAACCCTCAACACTCAGTCCTCAATCCTGAATCTTCAGTCCTCAATCCTCAATCCTCAATCCTCAATCCACAATCCTCAACCATCAATCCTCAATACTCAATCTTCAATCCTCTATCCTCAATCATCAATCCTCAATCTTCAATCCTCAATCCTCAATCCTCAGACCTCAAACATCAATACTCAACCCTCAATGTTCAGTCCGCAGTACCAAATCCTCAATCTTCAATCCTCAATCCTCAATACTCAATCTTAAGTCCTCAATCCCCAATCCTCAATCCCCAATCCTCAATACTCAACCATCAATACTCAATACTCAATCTTGAATCCTCAATCCTCAATCATCAATCCTCAATCCTCACTCCTCAATCGTCAGTCTTCAATCCTCAATACTCAATCTTCAATCCTCTATCCCCAGTCGTCAATCTCCAATCCTCAATGCTCAATCCTCAATCCTCAATCCTCAATCCTCTATCCTCAATCCTGAATCCTCAATCCTCAATCATCAATCCTCAATCTTCAACACTCAATCCTCAATTCTCAATACTCAATAAAATATCCTGAATTCTCAGGATTCAATACTCAAACATCAATCCTCAAGCCTCAGACCTCATCCTCAATCCTCAATCCTCAATCCTCAATCCTCAATATTCATACCTCAATACTCAATATTCAATCCTCAATCTGCAATCCCCAATCCTCAATACTCAATCCTCTGTCATCAATCCTCAAACTTCAATACTCAATCGTCAATCCTCAATCCCCAAACCTCAATCCTCAGTCCTCAAAACTAAATCCCGAACCCTCGTTCCTGAATCATCAGTCCCCAATCCTCAATCTTCAATCCTCAATCCTCAATCCTCAATCCTCAATCCTCAATCTTCAATTCTCAGTCCCCAATCCTCAATCTTCAATCCTCAATCCTCAATACTCAATCCTCAATCCTCTATGCTCAACCTTCAATCCTCGATACTCAATCTTCAATACTCAGTCCTGAATCCTGAATCCGCAATCCTCTATCCTCAATCATCAATCGTCAATCTTCAATACTCAATCCTCAATCCTCAATCCTCAATCCTCAATCCTCAATCCTCAATCCTCAATACTCATTCCTCAAACCTCAATCCTCAACCCTCAGTCCTCACCCTCAATTCTCAATTCTCAATCCTCAATCCTCAACCATCAATCTTCGATCCCCAATCCTCAATCCTCAATATTCAACACACAACCATCAACCATCAATCCTCAATACTCAACCATGAATTCTCAATTCCCAATACTCAATAGAATACCCTGAATTCTCATGGTTCAACACTCAATCCCCAGTCTTCAATCTTCAAATCTCAATACACAGACATCAATTCTCATCACTCAACGCTCAACACTTGGTCCTCAATCATCAAAACTCAACCCTCAGTCCTCAACCTTCAATCCTAAATACTCAATCTTCAATCCTCAATCCTCAATTCTCAATCCTCAATCCTCAATCCTCAATCGTCAATCCTCAATCCCCAATCCTCAATCTTCAATCCTCAATCCTCAATCCTCAATCCTCAATCCTCAATCTTCAATCCGCAATCCTCAATTCTCAATCCTCAGTCCTCAATCCTCAGACCTCAAACATCAATACTCAACCCTCAGTCCTCGTCCTCAATCCACAACACTCAATCCTCAATCCTCTATTCTCAACCTTCAATCCTCGATACTCAATCTTCAATCCTCAATCCTGAATCCTCAATACTCAACCCTCAATGTTCAATACGCAATACCCAATCCTCAATCTTCAATCCTCAATCCTCAATTCTCGATCCTCAATCCTCAATCCTCAATCCTCAATCCTCAATCTTCAATCCTCAATACTCAATCTTCAATCCTCAATCCTCAATTCTCAATCCTCAATCCTGAATCCTCAATCGTCAATCCTCAATCGACAATCCTCAATCTTCAATCCTCAAACCTCAATTATCAATCCTCAATCCTCAATCCTACATCTTCAATCCTCAATACTCAATCCTCAAAATTCAACACACAACCCTCAACCATCAATCCACGATACTCAACCACTAATCCTCAATACTCAATCTTCAATCCTCAATCCTCTATCCTCAATCCTCAATTCTCAATCCTCAATCGTCAAACTTCAACCCTCAATACTCAATCTTCAATCCTCAACCCTCAATCCTCATTCCTCAATCCTCATTCTTCAATCCTCAACCTTCAATACTCAATCCTCAATCCTCAATCCTCAATCCTCAATATTCAACACAAAACCCTCAACCACCAATCCTCATTACTCAACCATCAATCCTTAATTCTCAATACTCAATAGATTATCCTGAATTCTCATGGTTCAGTACTCAATCCACAATATTCAATAATCAAATCTCAATCCTCAAACCTCAATCCCGAATCCTCAATCCTGAATCCCCAATCTCCAGTCCTCAATCTTCAATCATCAATCCTCAATCCTCATTCTTCAATCCTCAATACCCAATCCTCAATCTTCAATCCTCAATCCTCAATCATCAATTCTCAATTCTCAATCCTCAACCTTCAATCCTCAGACCTCAAACATCAATGCTTAACCCTCAGTCCTCGTCCTCAATCCACAACCCTCAATACTCAATCCTCAATCTTCAATCATCAATATTCAATCTTCAATACTCAATCCTCAATCCTCAATCCTCAATCCTCAATCCTCAATGTTCAATCCGCAATACCCAATCCTCAATCTTCAATTATCAATCCTCAATCCTCAATCCTCAATCCTCAATCCTCAGTCCTCACACCTCAAACCTTAATCCTCAACCCTGGATACTCAATCTTCAGCCCTCAGTCCTCAACAATCAGGTGTCAATCCTAAATCCTCAATAGAATATCCTCAATTCACAGATTTCAATACTCAATACTCAATCTGCAATCTTCCAACCTCTATCCAGAAACATCGATTCTCATCACTCAACCCTCAACACTCAGTCCTCAACGTTCAATCCTCAATCCTCAATTCTCAATCTTCAATCCTCAATACTGAATCTTCAATCCTCATTCATCAATCCTCAATCCTCAATACTCAATCCTCAATCTTCAATCCTCAGTCCACAATCCTCAATCTTCAATCCTCAATCCTCAATCCTCAAACTTCAATCCTCAATACTCAATCTTCAATCCTCAATCCTGAATCCTCAATCCTCAATCCTCAATCCTCAATCTTCAATCCTCAATTCTCAGTCTTCAATCCTCAATCCTGAATCCTCAATCCCCAATCCTCAATCCTCATTCTTCAATCCTCAATCCTCAATCCTCAATCTTCAATCCTCAATACTCAAACTTCAATCTTCAATCCTCAATCCTCAATCCTCAATCCTCAATCCTCAATTCTCAATCCTCAGTCCTCAATCCTCAGACCTCAAACATCAATACTCAACCCTCAGTCCTCGTCCTCAATCCACAACACTCAATCCTCAATCCTCAACATTCAATCATCAATATTCAATCTTCAATCCTCAATCATCAATCCTCAATCCTCAATCATCAATCCTCAATGTTCCGCAGTACCCAATCCTCAATCTTCAATCCTCGATCCTCAATACTCAATCCTCAATCCTCAATCCTCAGTCCTCAAACCTCAATCCCGAATCCTCAATCCTGAATCCTCAATCCCCAATCCTCAATCCTCAATACTCAATCTTCAATCCTCAATCCTCAATCCTCATTCCTCAATACTCAATCCTCAATCATCAATCCTCAATCTTCAATACTCAATCCTCAATCCTCAATCCTCAATCCTCAATCCTCAATACTCAACCATCAATCCTCAATTCTCAATACTCAATGGAATATCCTGAATTCTCAGGATTCAATACAGAAACATCTATCCTCAACCCTCAGCCCTCATCCTCAATCCTCAATCCTGAACCCTCAATCCTCAATATTCAATCCTCAATACTCAATCTTCAATCCTCAATCCTCAATCCCCAATCCTCAATCCTCAATCCTCAATCCTCAAGCGTCAATCCTCAATCCTCAATCCCCAAACCTCAATCCTCTGTCCTCAAACCTCAATCCCGAATCCTCAATCCCGAATCCTCAATCCCCAATCCTCAATCTTCAATCCTCAATCCTCAACCCTCAATCCTCAATCCTCAATCCTCAATCTTCAATCCTCAGTCCCCAATCCTCAATCCTGAATCCTCAATCCTCAATCCTCAATCCTCAACCATCAATCTTCGATCCTCAATCCTCAATCCTCAATATTCAACACACAACCCTCAACCATCAATCCTCAATACTCAACCATCAGTTCTCAATTCCCTATACTCAATAGAATATCCTGAATTCTCATGGTTCAACACTCAATCCCCAATCTTCAATCTTCAAATCTCAATACACAGACATCAATTCTCATCACTCAACGCTCAACACTTGGTCCTCAATCATCAATCCTCAATCCTCAGTCCTCAATCTTCAATCCTCAATACTCAATCTTCAATACTCAAACATCAATCCTCAATCCTCAATCCTCAATCCTACATCTTCAATCCTCAATACTCAATCCTCAATATTCAACACACAACCCTCAACCATCAATCCTCGATACTCAACCACCAATCCAAAATTCTCAATACTCAATCTGCAATCCTCAATCCTCAATCCTCAATCCTCAATCCTCAACCCTCAATCCTCAATACTCAATCTTCAATCCTCAACCCTCAATCGTCAATACTCAATCTTCAATCCTCAATACTCAATCTTCAATCCTCAATCCTCTATCCTCAATCCTCAATTCTTAATCCTCAATCGTCAAACTTCAACCCTCAATACTCAATCTTCAATCCTCAATTCTCAATCCTCAATCCTCAGTCCTCAGTCCTCAAACCTCAATCCTCAACCCTCAGCCCTCATCCTCGATCCTCAATCCTGAATCCTCAATCTTCAGCCCTCAGTCCTCAACAATCAGTTGTCAATCCTCAATCCTCAATAGAATATCCTCAATTCACAGATTTCAATACTCAATCCCCAATCTTCAATCTTCAAATCTCAATCCACAAACATCAATTCTCATCACTCAACCCTCAACACTCAGTCCTCAATCTTCGATCCTCAATCCTCAATCCTCAATCTTCAATTCTCAATACTGAATCTTCAATCCTCAATCCTCAATTCTCAACCCTCAATCCTTAATCCTCAATCGTCAATCCTCAATCCCCAATCCTCAACCTTCAACCTTCAATCCTCAATCCTCAATCCTCAATCCTCAATCCTCAATCTTCAATCCTCAATACCGAATCTTCAATCCTCGATTCCCAATCCTCAATCCTTGATCCTCAACCCTCAATCCTCAATCTTCTATCCTCAATACTCAATCTTCAATCCTCAATCCTCAATCCTCAATCCGCAATCCTCAATTCTCAATCCTCTATCCTCAGTCCTCAGACCTCAAACATCAATACTCAACCCTCAGTCCTCGTCCTCAATCCACAACCCTCAATCCTCAATCCTCAATATTCAATCATCAATATTCAATCTTCAATCCTCAATCCTCAGTCCCCAATCCTCAATCTTCAATCCTCAATCCTCAATACTCAATCCTCAATCCTCTATCCTCAACCTTCAATCCTCGATACTCAATCTTCAATCCTCAATCCTGAATCCTCAATCCTCAATCCTCTATTCTCAATCATCAATCCTGAATCTTCAATACTCAATCCTCAATCCTCAATCCTCAATCCTCAATACACAATCTTCAATCCTCAATACTCAATCTTCAATCCTCAATCCTCAATTCTCAATCCTCAATCCTGAATCCTCAATCGTCAATCCTCAATCGACAATCCTCAATCTTCAATCCTCAAACCTCAATTATCAGTCCTCAATCCTCAATCCTACATCTTCAATCCTCAATACTCAATCCTCAAAATTCAACACACAACCCTCAACCATCAATCCACGATACTCAACCACTAATCCTCAATACTCAATCTTCAATCCTCAATCCTCTATCCTCAATCCTCAATTCTCAATCCTCAATCGTCAAACTTCAACCCTCAATACTCAATCTTCAATCCTCAACCCTCAATCCTCTTTCCTCAATCCTCATTCTTCAATCCTCAACCTTCAATACTCAATCCTCAATCCTCAATCCTCAATCCTCAATATTCAACACAAAACCCTCAACCACCAATCCTCATTACTCAACCATCAATCCTTAATTCTCAATACTCAATAGATTATCCTGAATTCTCATGGTTCAGTACTCAATCCACAATATTCAATAATCAAATCTCAATCCTCAAACCTCAATCCCGAATCCTCAATCCTGAATCCCCAATCTCCAGTCCTCAATCTTCAATCATCAATCCTCAATCCTCATTCTTCAATCCTCAATACCCAATCCTCAATCTTCAATCCTCAATCCTCAATCATCAATTCTCAATTCTCAATCCTCAACCTTCAATCCTCAGACCTCAAACATCAATGCTTAACCCTCAGTCCTCGTCCTCAATCCACAACCCTCAATACTCAATCCTCAATCTTCAATCATCAATATTCAATCTTCAATACTCAATCCTCAATTCTCAATCCTCAGTCCTCAATCCTCAGACCTCAAACATCAATACTCAACCCTCAGTCCTCGTCCTCAATCCACAACACTCAATCCTCAATCCTCAACATACAATCATCAATATTCAATCTTCAATCCTCAATCATCAATCCTCAATCCTCAATCATCAATCCTCAATGTTCCGCAGTACCCAATCCTCAATCTTCAATCCTCGATCCTCAATACTCAATCCTCAATCCTCAATCCTCAATGCTCAATCCTCAAACCTCAATCCTGAATCCTCAATCCTGAATCCTCAATCTTCAGCCCTCAGTTCTCATCAATCAGCTTTCAGTCCTCAATCCTCTATAGAATATCATCAATTCACAGTTTTCAATACGCAATACTCAATCTGCAATCTTCAAATCTCTATCCACAAACATCAATTCTCATCACTCAACCCTCAACATTCAGTCCCCAATCCTCAATCTTCAGTCCTCAATCATCAATCCTCAATCCACAATCCTCAATCTTCAATCCTCAATACTCATTCTTCAATCCTGAATCCTCAATCATCAATCCTCAATCCTCAATCCTCAATCGTCAGTCTTCAACCCTCAATACTCAATCTTCAATCCTCAATCCCCAGTCGTCAATCTTCAATCCTCAATGCTCAATCCTCAATCCTCAATCCTCGATCTTCAATCCTAAATACGCAATCTTCAATCCTCAATCCTCAATCCTCATTCCTCAATACTCAATCCTCAATCATCAATTCTCAATCCTCAATCCTCAATCCTCAGACCTCAAACATCAATACTCAACCCTCAGTTCTCGTCCTCGGTCCACAACACTCAATCCTCAATCCTCAATCTTCAATCATCAATATTGAATCTTCAATCCTCAATCCTCAATCCTCAATCCTCAATGTTCAATACGCAATCCTCAATCCTCATTCTTCAATCCTCAATCCTCAATCCTCAATCTTCAATCCTCAATACTCAATCTTCAATCCTCAATCCTCAACCCTCCATACGCAACCATCAATCCTCAATTCTCAATACTCAATAGAATATCCTGAATTCTCAGGATTCAATCCACAAACATCTATCCTCAACCCTAAGCCCTCATCCTCAATCCTCAATCCTCAATCCTCAATCCTCAATATTCAATCCTCAATACTCAATCTTCAATCCTCAATCCTCAATCCTCAATCCTCAATCCTCAATCCTCAATCCTCAAGCGTCAATCCTCAATCCTCAATCCCCAAACCTCAATTCTCAGTCCTCAAACCTCAATTCCGTATCCTCAATCCTGAATCCACAATCCCCAATCCTCAATCTTCAATCCTCAATCCTCAATCCTCTATCCTCAATCCTCAATCCTCAATCCTCAATCCTCAGTCCCCAATCCTCAATCTTCAATCCTCTATCCTCAATACTCAATCCTCAGTCCTCTATCCTCAACCTTCAATCCTCGATACTCAATCTTCAATCCTCAATCATGAATCCTCAATCCACAATCCTCTATCCTCAATCATCAATCCTCAATCTTCAATACTCAATCCTCAATCCTCAATCCTCAATCCTCACTACACAACCATCAATCCTCAATTCTCAATCCTCAATCCTCAGACCTCAGTCCTCAAACCTCAATCTTCAATCATCAATCTTCAATCCTCAATCCTCAATACTCAATCCTCAATACTCAATCTTCAATCCTGAATCCTCAATCATCAATCCTCAATCCTCAATCCTCAATCGTCAGCCTTCAATTCTCAATACTCAATCTTCAATCCTCAATCCTCAATCCTCAATCTTCATTCCTCAATGCTCAATCCTCAATCCTCGATCCTCAATCCTCAATCCTCAATCCTCAATCCTCAATCCTCAGTCCTCAAACCTCAATCCTGAATCCTCAATCTTCAGCCCTCAGTCCTCAACAATCACTTGTCAGTCCTCAATCATCAACAGAAAATCATCAATTCACAGTTTTCAACACTCAACACTCAATCTGCAGTCTTCAAATCTCTATCCACAAACATCAATCCTCATCACTCAACCCTCAACACTCAGTCCCCAATTCTCAACCTTCAGTCCTCAATCCTCAATCCTCAATCCACAATCCTCAATCTTCAATCCTCAATGCACAATCTTCAATCCTGAATCCTCAATCATCAATCCTCAATCCTCAATCCTCAATCGTCAGTCTTCAATTCTCGAATACTCAATCTTCAATCCTCAATCCTCAATCCTCAATCTTCAATCCTCAATCCTCAATCCTCAATCCTCAATCCTCAATCTTCAATACTCACTCCTCAATCCTCAATCCTCAATCCTCAATACACAACTATCAATCCTCAATTCTCAATCCTCAATCCTCAGTCCTCAGTACTCAAACCTCAATCCTCAACCCTCAGCCCTCATCCTCGATCCTCAATCCTGAATCCTCAATCCTCAATACTCAATCCTCAATCCTCTATCCTCAACCTTCAATCCTCGATACTCAATCTTCAATCCTCAATCCTGAATCCTCAATACTCAATCCTCTATCCTCAATCATCAATCTTCAATCCTCAATACTCAATTTTCAATCCTCAATCCTCAATCCTCAATCCTCAATTCTCAATCCTGAATCCTCAATCCTCAGACCTCAAACATCAATACTCAACCCTCAGTTCTCGTCCTCGGTCCACAACACTCAATCCTCAATACTCAATCTTCAATCATCAATATTCAATCTTCAATCCTCAATCCTCAATCGTCAATCCTCAACCCTCAATGTTCAATACGCAATACCCAATCCTCAATCTTCAATCCTCAATCCTCAATTCTCGATCCTCAATCCTCAATCCTCAGACCTCAAACATCAACACTAAACCCTCAGTCCTCGTCCTCAATCCACAACCCTCAATCCTCAATCCTCAATATTCCCTCATCAATATTCAATCCTCAATCTTCAATCCTCAATCCTCAATACTCAATCCTCAATCCTCAATATTCAATCCTCAATACTCAATCTTCAATCCTCAATCCTCAATCCTCAATCCTCAATCCTCAATCCTCAAGCGTCAATCCTCAATCCTCAATCCCCAAACCTCAATTCTCAGTCCTCAAACCTCAATTCCGTATCCTCAATCCTGAATCCACAATCCCCAATCCTCAATCTTCAATCCTCAATCCTCAATCCTCTATCCTCAATCCTCAATCCTCAATCCTCAATCCTCAGTCCCCAATCCTCAATCTTCAATCCTCTATCCTCAATACTCAATCCTCAGTCCCCTATCCTCAACCTTCAATCCTCGATACTCAATCTTCAATCCTCAATCCTGAATCCTCAATCCTCAATCCTCTATCCTCAATCATCAATCCTCAATCTTCAATACTCATGCCTCAATCCTCAATCCTCAATCTTCAATACACAACCATCAATCCTCAATTCTCAATCCTCAATCCTCAGTCCTCAGTCCTCAGTCCTCAAACCTCAATCTTCAATCCTCAATCCTCAATCCTCAATCCTCAATCCTCAATCCTCAATACTCAATCTTCAATCCTGAATCCTCAATCCTCAATCCTCAATCCTCAATCCTCAATCCTCAATCCTCAGTCCTCAAACCTCAATCCTGAATCCTCAATCCTGAATCCTCAATCTTCAGCCCTCAGTCCTCAACAATCAGTTGTCAGTCCTCAATCCTCAATAGAATATCATCAAAACACAGATTTCAACACTCAATACACAATCTGCAGTCTTCAAATCTCTATCCACAAGAATCAATCCACATCACTCAACCCTCAACGCTCAGTCCCCAATCCTCTACCTTCAGTCCTCAATCCTCAATCCTCAATCCACAATCCTCAATCTTCAACCCTCAATACTCAATCTTCAATCCTGGATCCTCAATCATCAATCCTCAATCCTCAATCCCCAATCGTCAGTCTTCAATTCACAATACTCAATCTTCAATCCTCAATCCCCAGTCCTCAATCTTCAATCCTCAATGCTCAATCCTCAATCCTCAATCCTCAATCTTCAATCCTCAATACTCAATCTTCAATCCTCAATCCTCAATCCTCATTCCTCAATACTCAATCCTCAATCATCAATCCTCAATCTTCAATACTCAATCCTCAATCCTCAATCCTCAATCCTCAATACTCAACCATCAATCCTCAATTCTCAATACTCAATGGAATATCCTGAATTCTCAGGATTCAATACAGAAACATCTACCCTCAACCCTCAGCCCTCATCCTCAATCCTCAATCCTCAATCCTCAATCCTCAATATTCAATCCTCAATACTCAATCTTCAATCCTCAATCCTCAATCCCCAATCCTCAATCCTCAATCCTCAATCCTCAAGCGTCAATCCTCAATCCTCAATCCCCAAACCTCAATCCTCAGTCCTCAAACCTCAATCCCGAATCCTCAATCCTGAATCCTCAATCCCCAATACTCAATCTTCAATCCTCAATCCTCAACCCTCAATCCTCAATCCTCAATCCTCAATCTTCAATCCTCAGTCCCCAATCCTCAATCCTGAATCCTCAATCCTCAATCCTCAATCCTCAACCATCAATCTTCGATCCTCAATCCTCAATCCTCAATATTCAACACACAACCCTCAACCATCAATCCTCAATACTCAACCATCAATTCTCAATTCCCTATACTCAATAGAATATCCTGAATTCTCATGGTTCAACACTCAATCCCCAATCTTCAATCTTCAAATCTCAATACACAGACATCAATTCTCATCACGCAACGCTCAACACTTGGTCCTCAATCATCAATCCTCAATCCTCAGTCCTCAATCTTCAATCCTCAATACTCAATCTTCAATCCTCAATCCTCAATTCTCAATCCTCAATCCTGAATCCTCAATCGTCAATCCTCAATCGCCAATCCTCAATCTTCAATACTCAAACCTCAATCCTCAATCCTCAATCCTCAATCCTACATCTTCAATCCTCAATACTCAATCCTCAATATTCAACACACAACCCTCAACCATCAATCCTCGATACTCAACCACCAATCCAAAATTCTCAATACTCAATCTGCAATCCTCAATCCTCAATCCTCAATCCTCAATCCTCAACCCTCAATCCTCAATACTCAATCTTCAATCCTCAACCCTCAATCCTCAATACTCAATCTTCAATCCTCAAAACTCAATCTTCAATCCTCAATCCTCTATCCTCAATCCTCAATTCTCAATCCTCAATCGTCAAACTTCAACCCTCAATACTCAATCTTCAATCCTCAATCCTCAATCCTCATTCCTCAATCCTCATTCTTCAATCCTCAACCTTCAATACTCAATCCTCAATCCTCAATCCTCAATCCTCAATATTCAACACAAAACCCTCAACCACCAATCCTCAATACTCAGCCATCAATCCTTAATTCTCAATACTCAATAGAATGTCCTGAATTGTCATGGTTCAGTACTCAATCCACAATATTCAATAATCAAATCTCAATCCTCAAACCTCAATCCCGAATCCTCAATCCTGAATCCTCAATCTCCAGTCCTCAATCTTCAATCATCAATCCTCAATCCTCATTCTTCAGTCCTCAATACCCAATCCTCAATCTTCAATCCTCAATCCTCAATCATCAATTCTCAATTCTCAATCCTCAGCCTTCAATCCTCAGACCTCAAAGATCAATGCTCAACCCTCAGTCCTCGTCCTCAATCCACAAACCTCAATCCTCAATCCTCAATCTTCAATTATCAATATTCAATCTTCAATACTCAATCCTCAATCCTCAATCCTCAATCCTCAATCCTCAATCCTCAATGTTCAATCCGCAATACCCAATCCTCAATCTTCAATGATCAATCCTCAATCCTCAATCCTCAATCCTCAATCCTCAATCCTCAATTCTCAATCTTCAATCCTCAATACTGAATCTTCAATCCTCAATCATCAATCCTCAATCCTCAATCCTCAATCCTCAATCTTCAATCCTCAGTCCACAATCCTGAATCTTCAATCCTCAATCCTCACTCGTCAAGCGTCAGTCTTCAATCCTCAATACTCAATCTTCAATCCTCAATCCCCAGTCGTCAATCTCCAATCCTCAATGCTCAATCCTCAATCCTCAATACTCATTCCTCAAACCTCAATCCTCAACCCTCAGTCCTCACCCTCAATTCTCAATTCTCAATCCTCAATCCTCAACCATCAATCTTCGATCCTCAATCCTCAATCCTCAATATTCAACACACAACCCTCAACCATCAATCCTCAATACTCAACCATCAATTCTCAATTCCCAATACTCAATAGAATACCCTGTATTCTCATGGTTCAACACTCAATCCCCAATCTTCAATCTTCAAATCTCAATACACAGACATCAATTCTCATCACTCAACGCTCAACACTTGGTCCTCAATCATCAATCCACAATACTCAGTCCTCAATCTTCAATCCTCAATACTCTATCCTCAATCCTCAATCCTCAATTCTCAATCCTCAATCCTCAATCCTCAATCGTCAATCCTCAATCCCCAATCCTCAATCTTCAATCCTCAATCCTCAATCCTCAATCCTCAATCCTCAATCTTCAATCCTCAATACTCAATCTTCAATCCTCGATCCCCAATCCTGAGTCCTTGATCCTCAACCCTCAATCCTCAATCTTCAATCCTCAATACTCAATTTTCAATCCTCAATCCTCAATCCTCAATCCTCAATTCTCAATCCTGAATCCTCAATGCTCAGACCTCAAACATCAATACTCAACCCTCAGTTCTCGTCCTCGGTCCACAACACTCAATCCTCAATCCTCAATCTTCAATCATCAATATTCAATCTTCAATCCTCAATCCTCAATCGTCAATCCTCAATCCTCAATGTTCAATACGCAATAACCAATCATCAATCTTCAATCCTCAATCCTCAATTCTCGATCCTCAATCCTCAATCCTCAGACCTCAAACATCAACACTAAACCCTCAGTCCTCGTCCTCAATCCACAACCCTCAATCCTCAATCCTCAATATTCCCTCATCAATATTCAATCTTCAATCTTCAATCCACAATCCTCAATCGTCAATCCTCAATCCTCAATGTTCCGCAGTAGCCAATCCTCAATCTTCAATCCTCAATCCTCAATTCTCAATCCTCAATCCTCAACCCTCAATACGCAACCATCAATCCTCAATTCTCAATACTCAATAGAATATCCTGAATCCTCAGGATTCAATCCACAAACATCTATCCTCAACCCTAAGCCCTCATCCTCAATCCTCAATCCTCAATCCTCAATCCTCAATCCTCAATATTCAATCCTCAATACTCAATCTTCAATCCTCAATCCTCAATCCTCAATCCTCAATCCTCAATCCTCAATCCTCAAGCGTCAATCCTCAATCCTCAATCCCCAAACCTCAATTCTCAGTCCTCAAACCTCAATCCCGAATCCTCAATCCTGAATCCACAATCCCCAATCCTCAATCTTCAATCCTCAATCCTCAATCCTCTATCCTCAATCCTCAATCCTCAATCCTCAATCCTCAGTCCCCAATCCTCAATCTTCAATCCACAATCTTCAATACTCAATCCTCAGTCCTCTATCCTCAACCTTCAAACCTCGATACTCAATCTTCAATCCTCAATCCTGAATCCTCAATCCTCAATCCTCTATCCTCAATCATCAATCCTCAATCTTCAATACTCAATCCTCAGTCCTCAGTCCTCAAACCTCAATCCTCAACCCTCAGCCCTCATCCTCGATCCTCAATCCTGAATCCTCAATCTTCAGCCCTCAGTCCTCAACAATCAGTAGTCAATCCTCAATCCTCAATAGAATATCCTCAATTCACAGATTTCAATACTCAATCCCCAACCTTCAATCTTCAAATCTCAATCCACAAACATCAATTCTCATCACGCAACGCTCAACACTTGGTCCTCAATCATCAATCCTCAATCCTCAGTCCTCAATCTTCAATCCTCAATACTCAATCTTCAATCCTCAATCCTCAATTCTCAATCCTCAATCCTGAATCCTCAATCGTCAATCCTCAATCGCCAATCCTCAATCTTCAATACTCAAACCTCAATCCTCAATCCTCAATCCTCAATCCTACATCTTCAATCCTCAATACTCAATCCTCAATATTCAACACACAACCCTCAACCATCAATCCTCGATACTCAACCACCAATCCAAAATTCTCAATACTCAATCTGCAATCCTCAATCCTCAATCCTCAATCCTCAATCCTCAACCCTCAATCCTCAATACTCAATCTTCAATCCTCAACCCTCAATCCTCAATACTCAATCTTCAATCCTCAAAACTCAATCTTCAATCCTCAATCCTCTATCCTCAATCCTCAATTCTCAATCCTCAATCGTCAAACTTCAACCCTCAATACTCAATCTTCAATCCTCAATCCTCAATCCTCATTCCTCAATCCTCATTCTTCAATCCTCAACCTTCAATACTCAATCCTCAATCCTCAATCCTCAATCCTCAATATTCAACACAAAACCCTCAACCACCAATCCTCAATACTCAGCCATCAATCCTTAATTCTCAATACTCAATAGAATGTCCTGAATTGTCATGGTTCAGTACTCAATCCACAATATTCAATAATCAAATCTCAATCCTCAAACCTCAATCCCGAATCCTCAATCCTGAATCCTCAATCTCCAGTCCTCAATCTTCAATCATCAATCCTCAATCCTCATTCTTCAGTCCTCAATACCCAATCCTCAATCTTCAATCCTCAATCCTCAATCATCAATTCTCAATTCTCAATCCTCAGCCTTCAATCCTCAGACCTCAAAGATCAATGCTCAACCCTCAGTCCTCGTCCTCAATCCACAAACCTCAATCCTCAATCCTCAATCTTCAATTATCAATATTCAATCTTCAATACTCAATCCTCAATCCTCAATCCTCAATCCTCAATCCTCAATCCTCAATGTTCAATCCGCAATACCCAATCCTCAATCTTCAATGATCAATCCTCAATCCTCAATCCTCAATCCTCAATCCTCAATCCTCAATTCTCAATCTTCAATCCTCAATACTGAATCTTCAATCCTCAATCATCAATCCTCAATCCTCAATCCTCAATCCTCAATCTTCAATCCTCAGTCCACAATCCTGAATCTTCAATCCTCAATCCTCACTCGTCAAGCGTCAGTCTTCAATCCTCAATACTCAATCTTCAATCCTCAATCCCCAGTCGTCAATCTCCAATCCTCAATGCTCAATCCTCAATCCTCAATACTCATTCCTCAAACCTCAATCCTCAACCCTCAGTCCTCACCCTCAATTCTCAATTCTCAATCCTCAATCCTCAACCATCAATCTTCGATCCTCAATCCTCAATCCTCAATATTCAACACACAACCCTCAACCATCAATCCTCAATACTCAACCATCAATTCTCAATTCCCAATACTCAATAGAATACCCTGTATTCTCATGGTTCAACACTCAATCCCCAATCTTCAATCTTCAAATCTCAATACACAGACATCAATTCTCATCACTCAACGCTCAACACTTCGTCCTCAATCATCAATCCACAATACTCAGTCCTCAATCTTCAATCCTCAATACTCTATCCTCAATCCTCAATCCTCAATTCTCAATCCTCAATCCTCAATCCTCAATCGTCAATCCTCAATCCCCAATCCTCAATCTTCAATCCTCAATCCTCAATCCTCAATCCTCAATCCTCAATCTTCAATCCTCAATACTCAATCTTCAATCCTCGATCCCCAATCCTGAGTCCTTGATCCTCAACCCTCAATCCTCAATCTTCAATCCTCAATACTCAATTTTCAATCCTCAATCCTCAATCCTCAATCCTCAATTCTCAATCCTGAATCCTCAATGCTCAGACCTCAAACATCAATACTCAACCCTCAGTTCTCGTCCTCGGTCCACAACACTCAATCCTCAATCCTCAATCTTCAATCATCAATATTCAATCTTCAATCCTCAATCCTCAATCGTCAATCCTCAATCCTCAATGTTCAATACGCAATAACCAATCATCAATCTTCAATCCTCAATCCTCAATTCTCGATCCTCAATCCTCAATCCTCAGACCTCAAACATCAACACTAAACCCTCAGTCCTCGTCCTCAATCCACAACCCTCAATCCTCAATCCTCAATATTCCCTCATCAATATTCAATCTTCAATCTTCAATCCACAATCCTCAATCGTCAATCCTCAATCCTCAATGTTCCGCAGTAGCCAATCCTCAATCTTCAATCCTCAATCCTCAATACTCAATCCTCAATCCTCAACCCTCAATACGCAACCATCAATCCTCAATTCTCAATACTCAATAGAATATCCTGAATCCTCAGGATTCAATCCACAAACATCTATCCTCAACCCTAAGCCCTCATCCTCAATCCTCAATCCTCAATCCTCAATCCTCAATCCTCAATATTCAATCCTCAATACTCAATCTTCAATCCTCAATCCTCAATCCTCAATCCTCAATCCTCAATCCTCAATCCTCAAGCGTCAATCCTCAATCCTCAATCCCCAAACCTCAATTCTCAGTCCTCAAACCTCAATCCCGAATCCTCAATCCTGAATCCACAATCCCCAATCCTCAATCTTCAATCCTCAATCCTCAATCCTCTATCCTCAATCCTCAATCCTCAATCCTCAATCCTCAGTCCCCAATCCTCAATCTTCAATCCACAATCTTCAATACTCAATCCTCAGTCCTCTATCCTCAACCTTCAAACCTCGATACTCAATCTTCAATCCTCAATCCTGAATCCTCAATCCTCAATCCTCTATCCTCAATCATCAATCCTCAATCTTCAATACTCAATCCTCAGTCCTCAGTCCTCAAACCTCAATCCTCAACCCTCAGCCCTCATCCTCGATCCTCAATCCTGAATCCTCAATCTTCAGCCCTCAGTCCTCAACAATCAGTAGTCAATCCTCAATCCTCAATAGAATATCCTCAATTCACAGATTTCAATACTCAATCCCCAACCTTCAATCTTCAAATCTCAATCCACAAACATCAATTCTCATCACTCAACCCTCAACACTCAGTCCTCAATCTTCAATCCTCAATCCTCAATCCTCAATCTTCAATTCTCAATACTGAATCTTCAATCCTCAATCCTCAATTCTCAACCCTCAATCCTTAATCCTCAATCATCAATACTCAATCCTCACTCCTCAATCTTCAATCCTCAGTCCACAATCCTCAATCTTCAATCCTCAATCCTCAATACTCAATCTTCAATCCTCTATCTTCAACCTTCAATCCTCGATACTCAATCTTCAATCCTCAATCCTGAATCCTCAATACACAACCATCAATCCTCAATTCTCAATCCTCAATCCTCAGTCCTCAGTCCTCAAACCTCAATCCTCAACCCTCAGCCCTCATCCTCGATCCTCAATCCTGAATCCTCAATCTTCAGCCCTCAGTCCTCAACAATCAGTTGTCAATCCTCAATCCTCAATAGAATATCATCAATTCACAGTTTTCAATACTCAATACTCAATCTGCAGTCTTCAAATCTCTATCCACAAACATCAATCCTCATCACTCAACCATCAACACTCAGTCCTCAATCCTCAATCTTCAGTCCTCAATCCTCAATCCTCAATCCTCAATCCACAATCCTCAACCATCAATCCTCAATACTCAATCTTCAATCCTCTATCCTCAATCATCAATCCTCAATCTTCAATCCTCAATCCTCAATCCTCAGACCTCAAACATCAATACTCAATTCTCAATCTTGAATCCTCAATCCTCAATCATCAATCCTCAATCCTCACTCCTCAATCGTCAGTCTTCAATCCTCAATACTCAATCTTCAATCCTCTATCCCCAGTCGTCAATCTCCAATCCTCAATGCTCAATCCTCAATCCTCAATCCTCAATCCTCTATCCACAATCCTGAATCCTCAATCCTCAATCATCAATCCTCAATCTTCAACACTCAATCCTCAATTCTCAATGCTCAATAAAATATCCTGAATTCTCAGGATTCAATACTCAAACATCAATCCTCAAGCCTCAGACCTCATCCTCAATCCTCAATCCTCAATCCTCAATCCTCAATATTCATACCTCAATACTCAATATTCAATCCTCAATCTGCAATCCCCAATCCTCAATACTCAATCCTCTGTCATCAATCCTCAAACTTCAATACTCAATCGTCAATCCTCAATCCCCAAACCTCAATCCTCAGTCCTCAAAGCTAAATCCCGAACCCTCATTCCTGAATCCTCAGTCCCCAATCCTCAATCTTCAATCCTCAATCCTCAATCCTCAATCCTCAATCCTCAATCTTCAATTCTCAGTCCCCAATCCTCAATCTTCAATCCTCAATCCTCAATACTCAATCCTCAATCCTCTATCCTCAACCTTCAATCCTCGATACTCAATCTTCAATACTCAGTCCTGAATCCTGAATCCGCAATCCTCTATCCTCAATCATCAATCGTCAATCTTCAATACTCAATCCTCAATCCTCAATCCTCAATCCTCAATCCTCAATCCTCAATACTCATTCCTCAAACCTCAATCCTCAACCCTCAGTCCTCACCCTCAATTCTCAATTCTCAATCCTCAATGCTCAACCATCAATCTTCGATCCTCAATCCTCAATCCTCAATATTCAACACACAACCCTCAACCATCAATCCTCAATACTCAACCATCAATTCTCAATTCCCAATACTCAATAGAATACCCTGAGTTCTCATGGTTCAACACTCAATCCCCAGTCTTCAATCTTCAAATCTCAATACACAGACATCAATTCTCATCACTCAACGCTCAACACTTGGTCCTCAATCATCAAAACTCAATCCTCAGTCCTCAACCTTCAATCCTAAATACTCAATCTTCAATCCTCAATCCTCAATTCTCAATCCTCAATCCTCAATCCTCAATCGTCAATCCTCAATCCCCAATCCTCAATCTTCAATCCTCAATCCTCAATCCTCAATCCTCAATCCTCAATCTTCAATCCGCAATACTCAATCTTCAATCCTCGATCCCCAATCCTCAATTCTTGATCCTCAACCCTCAATCCTCAATCTTCAATCCTCAATACTCAATTTTCAATCCTCAATCTTCAATCCTCAATCCTCAATTCTCAATCCTGAATCCTCAATCCTCAGACCTCAAACTTCAATACTCAACCCTCAGTTCTCGTCCTCGGTCCACAACACTCAATCCTCAATCATCAATCTTCAGTCATCAATATTCAATCTTCAATCCTCAATCCTCAATCGTCAATCCTCAATCCTCAATGTTCAATACGCAATACCCAATCCTCAATCTTCAATCCTCAATCGTCAATTCTCGATCCTGAATCCTCAATCCTCAGACCTCAAACATCAACACTAAACCCTCAGTCCTCGTCCTCAATCCACAACCCTCAATCCTCAATCCTCAATATTCCCTCATCAATATTCAATCTTCAATCTTCAATCCTCAATCCTCAATCGTCAATCCTCAATCCTCAATGTTCCGCCTTACCCAATCCTCAATCATCAATCCTCAATCCTCAATACTCAATCCTCAATCCTCAACCCTCAATACGCAACCATCAATCCTCAATTCTCAATACTCAATAGAATATCCTGAATTCTCAGGATTCAATCCACTAACATCTATCCTCAACCCTAAGCCCTCATCCTCAATCCTCAATCCTCAATCCTCAATCCTCAATATTCAATCCTCAATACTCAATCTTCAATCCTCAATCCTCAATCGTCAATCCTCAATCCTCAATCCTCAATCCTCAAGCGTCAATCCTCAATCCTCAATCCCCAAACCTCAATTCTCAGTCCTCAAACCTCAATTCCGAATCCTCAATCCTGAATCCACAATCCCCAATTGTCAATCTTCAAACCTCAATCCTCAATCCTCCATCCTCAATCCTCAATCCTCAATCCTCAATCCTCAGTCCCCAATTCTCAATCTTCAATCCTCAATCCTCAATACTCAATCCTCAGTCCTCTATCCTCAACCCTCAATCCTCGATAGTCAATCTTCAACCCTCAATCCTGAATCCTCAATCCTCAACCCTCTATCCTCAATCATCAATCCTCAATCTTCAATACTCAATCCTCAATCCGCAATCCTCAATCCTCAATACACAACCATCAATCCTCAATTCTCAATCCTCAATCCTCAGACCTCAGTCCTCAAACCTCAATCTTCAATCATCAATCCTCAATCCTCAATCCTCAATCCTCAATCCTCAATACTCAATCATCAATCCTGAATCCTCAATCATCAATCCTCAGTCCCCAATCCTCAATCTTCAATCCTCAATCCTCAATACTCAATCCTCAATACTCAATCTTCAATCCTGAATCCTCAATCATCAATCCTCAATCCTCAATCCTCAATCGTCAGCCTTCAATTCTCAATACTCAATCTTCAATCCTCAATCCTCAATCCTCAATCTTCATTCCTCAATGCTCAATCCTCAATCCTCGATCCTCAATCCTCAATCCTCAATCCTCAATCCTCAATCCTCAGTCCTCAGACCTCAATCCTGAATCCTCAATCTTCAGCCCTCAGTCCTCAACAATCAGTTGTCAGTCCTCAATCCTCAACAGAAAATCGTCAATTCACAGTTTTCAACACTCAACACTCAATCTGCAGTCTTCAAATCTCTATCCACAAACATCAATCCTCATCACTCAACCCTCAACACTCAGTCCACAATTCTCAACCTTCAGTCCTCAATCCTCAATCCTCAATCCACAATCCTCAATCTTCAATCCTCAATACTCAATCTTCAATCCTGAATCCTCAATCATCAATCCTCAATCCTCAATCCTCAATCGTCAGTCTTCAATTCTCAATACTCAATCTTCAATCCTCAATCCTCAATCCTCAATCTTCAATCCTCAATGCTCAATCCTCAATCCTCAATCCTCAATCTTCAATACTCACTCCTCAATCCTCAATCCTCAATCCTCAATACACAACCATCAATCCTCAATTCTCAATCCTCAATCCTCAGTCCTCAGTACTCAAACCTCAATCCTCAACCCTCAGCCCTCATCCTCGATCCTCAATCCTGAATCCTCAATCCTCAATACTCAATCCTCAATCCTCTATCCTCAACCTTCAATCCTCGATACTCAGTCTTCAATCCTCAATCCTCAATCCTCAATCTTCAATCCTCAATGCTCAATCCTCAATCCTCAATCCTCAATCATCAATCCTCAATCTTCAATACTCAATCCTCAATCCTCAATCCTCAATCCTCAATACTCAACCATCAATCCTCAATTCTCAATACTCAATGGAATATTCTGAATTCTCAGGATTCAATACACAAACATCTATCCTCAACCCTCAGCCCTCATCCTCAATCCTCAATCCTCAATCCTCAATCCTCAATATTCAATCCTCAATCCTCAACCCTCAATACGCAACCATCAATCCTCAATTCTCAATACTCAATGGAATATCCTGAATTCTCAGGATTCAATCCACAAACATCTATCCTCAACCCTAAGCCCTCATCCTCAATCCTCAATCCTCAATCCTCAATCCTCAATATTCAATCCTCAATACTCAATCTTCAATCCTCAATCCTCAATCCTCAATCCTCAATCCTCAATCCTCAATCCTCAAGCGTCAATCCTCAATCCTCAATCCCCAAACCTCAATTCTCAGTCCTCAAACCTCAATTCCGTATCCTCAATCCTGAATCCACAATCCCCAATCCTCAATCTTCAATCCTCAATCCTCAATCCTCTATCCTCAATCCTCAATCCTCAATCCTCAATCCTCAGTCCCCAATCCTCAATCTTCAATCCTCTATCCTCAATACTCAATCCTCAGTCCTCTATCCTCAACCTTCAATCCTCGATACTCAATCTTCAATCCTCAATCCTGAATCCTCAATCCTCAATCCTCTATCCTCAATCATCAATCCTCAATCTACAATACTCAATCCTCAATCCTCAATCCTCAATCCTCAATACACAACCATCAATCCTCAATTCTCAATCCTCAATCCTCAGTCCTCAGTCCTGAAACCTCAATCTTCAATCCTCAATCCTCAATCCTCAATCCTCAATCCTCAATCCTCAATACTCAATCTTCAATCCTGAATCCTCAATCATCAATCCTCAGTCCCCAATCCTCAATCTTCAATCCTCAATACTCAATCCTCAATACTCAATCTTCAATCCTGAATCCTCAATCATCAATCCTCAATCCTCAATCCTCAATCGTCAGTCTTCAATTCTCAAAACTCAATCTTCAATCCTCAATCCTCAATCCTCAATCTTCAATCCTCAATGCTCAATCCTCAATCCTCAATCCTCAATCCTCAATCCTCAATCCTCAATCCTCAATCCTCAGTCCTCAAACCTCAATCCTGAATCCTCAATCCTGAATCCTCAATCTTCAGCCCTCAGTCCTCAACAATCAGTTGTCAGTCCTCAATCCTCAATAGAATATCATCAATTCACAGTTTTCAACACTCAATACTCAATCTGCAGTCTTCAAATCTCTATCCACAAACATCAATCCTCATCACTCAACCCTCAACACTCAGTCCCCAATCCTCAACCTTCAGTCCTCAATCCTCAATACTCAATCCACAATCCTCAATCTTCAATCCTCAATACTCAGTCTTCAATCCTGAATCCTCAATCATCAATCCTCAATCCTCAATCCTCAATCGTCAGTCTTCAATTCTCAATACTCAATCTTCAATCCTCAATCCTCAATCCTCAATCTTCAATCCTCAATGCTCAATCCTCAATCCTCAATCCTCAATCTTCAATCCTCAATACTCAATCTTCAATCCTGAATCCTCAATCCTCATTCCTCAATACTCAATCCTCAATCATCAATCCTCAATCTTCAATACTCAATCCTCAATCCACAATCCTCAATCCTCAATACTCAACCATCAATCCTCAATTCTCAATACTCAATGGAATATCCTGAATTCTCAGGATTCAATACACAAACATCTATCCTCAAGCCTCAGCCCTCATCCTCAATCCTGAATCCTCAATCCTCAATCCTCAATATTCAATCCTCAATACTCAATCTTCAATCCACAATCCTCAATCCTCAATCCTCAATCCTCAATCCTCAATCCTCAAGCGTCAATCCTCAATCCTCAATCCTCAATCCACAATCCTCAATACTCAGTCTTCAATCCTCAATCCTCAATCCTCAGTCCTCAATCCTCAATCCTCAATCCTCATTCTTCAATACTCAATCCTCAATCCTCAATCTTCTATTATCAATACTCAATCTTCAACCTTCAATCCTCAATCCTCAATCCTCAATCCTCAATCCTCAATTCTCAATCCTCAGTCCTCAATCCTCAGACCTCAAACATCAATACTCAACCCTCAGTCCTCGTCCTCAATCCACAACACTCAATCCTCAATCCTCAACATTCAATCATCAATATTCAATCTTCAATCCTCAATCATCAATCCTCAATCCTCAACCCTCAATCCTCAGTCCTCAAACCTCAAACCTTAATCCTCAACCCTGGATCCTCAATCTTCAGCCCTCAGTCCTCAACAATCAGTTGTCAATCCTAAATCCTCAATAGAATATCCTCAATTCACAGATTTCAATACTCAATACTCAATCTGCAATCTTCCAACCTCTATCCACAAACATCGATTCTCATCACTCAACCCTCAACACTCAGTCCTCAACGTTCAATCCTCAATCCTCAATTCTCAATCTTCAATCCTCAATACTGAATCTTCAATCCTCAATCCTGAATCCTCAATCCTCAATCCTCAATCCTCTATCCTCAATCATCAATCCTCAATCTTCAATATTCAATCCTCAATCCTCAATCCTCAATCCTCAATACTCAATCTTCAATCCTCAATCGTCAATCCTCAATCGTCAATCCTTACTCTTCAATACTAATCCTCAATCTTCAATCTTCAATCCTCAATACTCAATCTTCAATCCTCAATCCTCAATCCTCAACCTTCAATCCTCATTCTTCAATCCTCAATACCCAATCCTCAATCTTCAATCCTCAATCCTCAATCCTCAATTCTCAATTCTCAATCCTCAATCCTCAATCCTCAGACTTTAAACATCAATACTCAACCCTCAATGTTCAATCCGCAGTACCCAAACCTCAATCTTCATTCCTCAATCCTCAATACTCAATCTTCAATCCTCAATCCTCAATCCTCAATCCTCAATCCTCAATCCTCAATCCTCAATCCTCAATCTTCAATCCTCAATACTCAGTCTTCAATCCTCAATCCTCAATCCTCAATCCTCAATCCTCAATCCTCATTCTTCAATCCTCAATCCTCAATCCTCAATCTTCTATCCTCAATACTCAATCTTCAACCTTCAATCCTCAATCCTCAATCCTCAATCCTCAATCCTCAATTCTCAATCCTCAGTCCTCAATCCTCAGACCTCAAACATCAATACTCAACCCTCAGTCCTCGTCCTCAATCCACAACACTCAATCCTCAATCCTCAACATTCAATCATCAATATTCAATCTTCAATCCTCAATCATCAATCCTCAATCCTCAATCATCAATCATCAATGTTCCGCAGTACCCAATCCTGAATCTTCAATCCTCGATCCTCAATACTCAATCCTCAATCCTCAATCCTCAATGCTCAATCCTCAAACCTCAATCCTGAATCCTCAATCCTGAATCCTCAATCCTGAATCCTCAACCTTCAGCCCTCAGTTCTCATCAATCAGCTTTCAGTCCTCAATCCTCAATAGAATATCATCAATTCACAGTTTTCAATTCGCAATACTCAATCTGCAATCTTCAAATCTCTATCCACAAACATCAATTCTCATCACTCAACCCTCAACACTCAGTCCCCAATCCTCAATCTTCAGTCCTCAATCCTCAATCCTCAATCCACAATCCTCAATCTTCAATCCTCAATACTCAATCTTCAATCCTGAATCCTCAATCATCAATCCCCAATCCTCAATCCTCAATCGTCAGTCTTCAACCCTCAATACTCAATCTTCAATCCTCAATCCCCAGTCGTCAATCTTCAATCCTCAATGCTCAATCCTCAATCCTCAATCCTCGATCTTCAATCCTAAATACTCAATCTTCAATCCGCAATCCTCAATCCTCATTCCTCAATACTCAATCCTCAATCATCAACCCTCAATCTTCAATACTCAATCCTCAATCCTCAATCCTCAATCCTCACTACTCAACCATCAATCCTCAATTCTCAATACTCAATAGAATATCCTGAATTCTCAGGATTCAATACTCAAGCATCAATCCTCAAGCCTCAACGCTCACACCTCAATCCTGAATCCTCAATCCTGAATCCTCAATCTTAAGCCCTCAGTCCTCAACAATCAGTTGTCAGTCCTCAATCCAGAATAGAGTATCATCAATTCACTGTTTTCAATACTCAACACTCAATCTGCAATCTTCAAATCTCTATCCACTAACATCGATTCTCATCACTCAACCCTCAACACTCAGTCCCCAATCCTCAATCTTCAGTCCTCAATCCTCAATCCTCAATCCACAATCCTCAATCATCAATCCTCAATACTCAATCTTCAATCCTCAATCCTCAATCATCAATCCTCAATCCTCACTCCTCAATACCCAGTCGTCAATCTCCAATCCTCAATGCTCAATCCTCAATCCTCAATCCTCAATCCTCAATCCTCAATCCTCAATCTTCAATCCTCAATACTCAATCTTCAATCCTCAATCCTCAATCCTCAATCCTGAATCCTCAATCCTCAATCATCAATCCTCAATCTTCAATATTCATACCTCAATACTCAATATTCAATCCTCAATCCGCAATCCCCAATCCTCAATACTCAATCCGCAGTCATCAATCCTCAATCTTCAATACTCAATCGTCAGTCCTCAGTCCTCAATCCCCAATCCTCAATCCCCGTTCGTCAAACCTCAATCCTCAACAATCAGTCCTCATCCTCATTCCTCAATCTTCAATCCTCAATAATCAATCTCCAATCCTAGATCCCCAATCCCCAATCCTCAATCATCAATCCTCAATACTCAATCTTCAATCCTCAATCCTCAATCATCAATCCTCAATCCTCACTCCTCAATACCCAGTCGTCAATCTCCAATCCTCAATGCTCAATCCTCAATCCTCAATCCTCAATCCTCAATCCTCAATCCTCAATCCTCAATCTTCAATCCTCAATACTCAATCTTCAATCCTCAATCCTCAATCCTCAATCCTCAATACTCAATCTTCAATCCTCAATCCTCAATCCTCAATCCTGAATCCTCAATCCTCAATCATCAATCCTCAATCTTCAATATTCATACCTCAATACTCAATATTCAATCCTCAATCCGCAATCCCCAATCCTCAATACTCAATCCGCAGTCATCAATCCTCAATCTTCAATACTCAATCGTCAGTCCTCAGTCCTCAATCCCCAATCCTCAATCCCCGTTCGTCAAACCTCAATCCTCAACAATCAGTCCTCATCCTCATTCCTCAATCTTCAATCCTCAATAATCAATCTCCAATCCTAGATCCCCAATCCCCAATCCTCAATCCTTAATCCTCAATCTTCAATCCTCAATCTTCAATACTCAAGCCTCAATCCTCAATCCTCAATACTCAACCATCAATCCGCAATTCTTAATACTCAGTAGAATATCCTGAATTCTCAGGATTCAATACACAAACATCAATCCTCAACCCTCAGCCCTCATCCTCAATCCTCAATTCTCAATCCTCAATTCTCAATATTCAATCCTCAATATTCAATCCTCAATGCTCAATCCTCAATCCTCATTCCTCAATACTCAATCCTCAATCATCAACCCTCAATCTTCAATACTCAATCCTCAATCCTCAATCCTCAATCCTCACTACTCAACCATCAATCCTCAATTCTCAATACTCAATAGAATATCCTGAATTCTCAGGATTCAATACTCAAGCATCAATCCTCAAGCCTCAACGCTCACACCTCAATCCTCAATCCTCAATCCTCAATCCTCAAGCGTCAATCCTCAATCCTCAATCCCCAAACCTCAATTCTCAGTCCTCAAACCTCAATTCCGAATCCTCAATCCTGAATCCACAATCCCCAATTGTCAATCTTCAAACCTCAATCCTCAATCCTCCATCCTCAATCCTCAATCCTCAATCCTCAATCCTCAGTCCCCAATCCTCAATCTTCAATCCTCAATCCTCAATACTCAATCCTCAGTCCTCTATCCTCAACCCTCAATCCTCGATAGTCAATCTTCAACCCTCAATCCTGAATCCTCAATCCTCAATCCTCTATCCTCAATCATCAATCCTCAATCTTCAATACTCAATCCTCAATCCGCAATCCTCAATCCTCAATACACAACCATCAATCCTCAATTCTCAATCCTCAATCCTCAGACCTCAGTCCTCAAACCTCAATCTTCAATCATCAATCCTCAATCCTCAATCCTCAATCCTCAATCCTCAATACTCAATCATCAATCCTGAATCCTCAATCATCAATCCTCAGTCCCCAATCCTCAATCTTCAATCCTCAATCCTCAATACTCAATCCTCAATACTCAATCTTCAATCCTGAATCCTCAATCATCAATCCTCAATCCTCAATCCTCAATCGTCAGCCTTCAATTCTCAATACTCAATCTTCAATCCTCAATCCTCAATCCTCAATCTTCATTCCTCAATGCTCAATCCTCAATCCTCGATCCTCAATCCTCAATCCTCAATCCTCAATCCTCAATCCTCAGTCCTCAAACCTCAATCCTGAATCCTCAATCTTCAGCCCTCAGTCCTCAACAATCAGTTGTCAGTCCTCAATCCTCAAGAGAAAATCGTCAATTCACAGTTTTCAACACTCAACACTCAATCTGCAGTCTTCAAATCTCTATCCACAAACATCAATCCTCATCACTCAACCCTCAACACTCAGTCCACAATTCTCAACCTTCAGTCCTCAATCCTCAATCCTCAATCCACAATCCTCAATCTTCAATCCTCAATACTCAATCTTCAATCCTGAATCCTCAATCATCAATCCTCAATCCTCAATCCTCAATCGTCAGTCTTCAATTCTCAATACTCAATCTTCAATCCTCAATCCTCAATCCTCAATCTTCAATCCTCAATGCTCAATCCTCAATCCTCAATCCTCAATCTTCAATACTCACTCCTCAGTCCTCAATCCTCAATCCTCAATACACAACCATCAATCCTCAATTCTCAATCCTCAAACCTCAGTCCTCAGTACTCAAACCTCAATCCTCAACCCTCAGCCCTCATCCTCGATCCTCAATCCTGAACCCTCAATCCTCAATACTCAATCCTCAATCCTCTATCCTCAACCTTCAATCCTCGATACTCAATCTTCAATCCTCAATCCTCAATCCTCAATCTTCAATCCTCAATGCTCAATCCTCAATCCTCAATCCTCAATCATCAATCCTCAATCTTCAATACTCAATCCTCAATCCTCAATCCTCAATCCTCAATACTCAACCATCAATCCTCAATTCTCAATACTCAATGGAATATTCTGAATTCTCAGGATTCAATACACAAACATCTATCCTCAACCCTCAGCCCTCATCCTCAATCCTCAATCCTCAATCCTCAATCCTCAATATTCAATCCTCAATCCTCAACCCTCAATACGCAACCATCAATCCTCAATTCTCAATACTCAATGGAATATCCTGAATTCTCAGGATTCAATCCACAAACATCTATCCTCAACCCTAAGCCCTCATCCTCAATCCTCAATCCTCAATCCTCAATCCTCAATATTCAATCCTCAATACTCAATCTTCAATCCTCAATCCTCAATCCTCAATCCTCAATCCTCAATCCTCAATCTTCAAGCGTCAATCCTCAATCCTCAATCCCCAAACCTCAATTCTCAGTCCTCAAACCTCAATTCCGTATCCTCAATCCTGAATCCACAATCCCCAATCCTCAATCTTCAATCCTCAATCCTCAATCCTCTATCCTCAATCCTCAATCCTAAATCCTCAATCCTCAGTCCCCAATCCTCAATCTTCAATCCTCTATCCTCAATACTCAATCCTCAGTCCTCTATCCTCAACCTTCAATCCTCGATACTCAATCTTCAATCCTCAATCCTGAATCCTCAATCCTCAATCCTCTATCCTCAATCATCAATCCTCAATCTTCAGTACTCAATCCTCAATCCTCAATCCTCAATTCTCAATACACAACCATCAATCCTCAATTCTCAATCCTCAATCCTCAGTCCTCAGTCCTGAAACCTCAATCTTCAATCCTCAATCCTCAATCCTCAATCCTCAATCCTCAATCCTCAATACTCAATCTTCAATCCTGAATCCTCAATCATCAATCCTCAGTCCCCAATCCTCAATCTTCAATCCTCAATACTCAATCCTCAATACTCAATCTTCAATCCTGAATCCTCAATCATCAATCCTCAATCCTCAATCCTCAATCGTCAGTGTTCAATTCTCAAAACTCAATCTTCAATCCTCAATCCTCAATCCTCAATCTTCAATCCTCAATGCTCAATCCTCAATCCTCAATCCTCAATCCTCAATCCTCAATCCTCAATCCTCAATCCTCAGTCCTCAAACCTCAATCCTGAATCCTCAATCCTGAATCCTCAATCTTCAGCCCTCAGTCCTCAACAATCAGTTGTCAGTCCTCAATCCTCAATAGAATATCATCAATTCACAGTTTTCAACACTCAATACTCAATCTGCAGTCTTCAAATCTCTATCCACAAACATCAATCGTCATCACTCAACCCTCAACACTCAGTCCCCAATCCTCAACCTTCAGTCCTCAATCCTCAATACTCAATCCACAATCCTCAATCTTCAATCCTCAATACTCAGTCTTCAATCCTGAATCCTCAATCATCAATCCTCAATCCTCAATCCTCAATCGTCAGTCTTCAATTCTCAATACTCAATCTTCAATCCTCAATCCTCAATCCTCAATCTTCAATCCTCAATGCTCAATCCTCAATCCTCAATCCTCAATCTTCAATCCTCAATACTCATTCTTCAATCCTGAATCCTCAATCCTCATTCCTCAATACTCAATCCTCAATCATCAATCCTCAATCTTCAATACTCAATCCTCAATCCACAATCCTCAATCCTCAATACTCAACCATCAATCCTCAATTCTCAATACTCAATGGAATATCCTGAATTTTCAGGATTCAATACACAAACATCTATCCTCAACACTCAGCCCTCATCCTCAATCCTGAATCCTCAATCCTCAATCCTCAATATTCAATCCTCAATACTCAATCTTCAATCCACAATCCTCAATCCTCAATCCTCAATCCTCAATCCTCAATCCTCAAGCGTCAATCCTCAATCCTCAATCCTCAATCCGCAATCCTCAATACTCAGTCTTCAATCCTCAATCCTCAATCCTCAATCCTCAATCCTCAATCCTCAATCCTCATTCTTCAATCCTCAATCCTCAATCCTCAATCTTCTATTATCAATACTCAATCTTCAACCTTCAATCCTCAATCCTCAATCCTCAATCCTCAATCCTCAATTCTCAATCCTCAGTCCTCAATCCTCAGACCTCAAACATCAATACTCAACCCTCAGTCCTCGTCCTCAATCCACAACACTCAATCCTCAATCCTCAACATTCAATCATCAATATTCAATCTTCAATCCTCAATCATCAATCCTCAATCCTCAACCCTCAATCCTCAGTCCTCAAACCTCAAACCTTAATCCTCAACCCTGGATCCTCAATCTTCAGCCCTCAGTCCTCAACAATCAGTTGTCAATACTAAATCCTCAATAGAATATCCTCAATTCACAGATTTCAATACTCAATACTCAATCTGCAATCTTCCAACCTCTATCCACAAACATCGATTCTCATCACTCAACCCTCAACACTCAGTCCTCAACGTTCAATCCTCAATCCTCAATTCTCAATCTTCAATCCTCAATACTGAATCTTCAATCCTCAATCCTGAATCCTCAATCCTCAATCCTCAATCCTCTATCCTCAATCATCAATCCTCAATCTTCAATATTCAATCCTCAATCCTCAATCCTCAATCCTCAATACTCAATCTTCAATCCTCAATCGTCAATCCTCAATCGTCAATCCTTACTCTTCAATACTAATCCTCAATCTTCAATCTTCAATCCTCAATACTCAATCTTCAATCCTCAATCCTCAATCCTCAACCTTCAATCCTCATTCTTCAATCCACAATACCCAATCCTCAATCTTCAATCCTCAATCCTCAATCCTCAATTCTCAATTCTCAATCCTCAATCCTCAATCCTCAGACTTCAAACATCAATACTCAACCCTCAATGTTCAATCCGCAGTACCCAAACCTCAATCTTCATTCCTCAATCCTCAATACTCAATCTTCAATCCTCAATCCTCAATCCTCAATCCTCAATCCTCAATCCTCAATCCTCAATCTTCAATCCTCAATACTCAGTCCTCAATCCTCAATCCTCAATCCTCAATCCTCAATCCTCAATCCTCATTCTTAAATCCTCAATCCTCAATCCTCAATCTTCTATCCTCAATACTCAATCTTCAACCTTCAATCCTCAATCCTCAATCCTCAATCCTCAATCCTCAATTCTCAATCCTCAGTCCTCAATCCTCAGACCTCAAACATCAATACTCAACCCTCAGTCCTCGTCCTCAATCCACAACACTCAATCCTCAATCCTCAACATTCAATCATCAATATTCAATCTTCAATCCTCAATCATCAATCCTCAATCCTCAATCATCAATCATCAATGTTCCGCAGTACCCAATCCTCAATCTTCAATCCTCGATCCTCAATACTCAATCCTCAATCCTCAATCCTCAATGCTCAATCCTCAAACCTCAATCCTGAATCCTCAATCCTGAATCCTCAATCCTGAATCCTCAACCTTCAGCCCTCAGTTCTCATCAATCAGCTTTCAGTCCTCAATCCTCAATAGAATATCATCAATTCACAGTTTTCAATTCGCAATACTCAATCTGCAATCTTCAAGTCTCTATCCACAAACATCAATTCTCATCACTCAACCCTCAACACTCAGTCCCCAATCCTCAATCTTCAGTCCTCAATCCTCAATCCTCAATCCACAATCCTCAATCTTCAATCCTCAATACTCAATCTTCAATCCTGAATCCTCAATCATCAATCCTCAATCCTCAATCCTCAATCGTCAGTCTTCAACCCTCAATACTCAATCTTCAATCCTCAATCCCCAGTCGTCAATCTTCAATCCTCAATGCTCAATCCTCAATCCTCAATCCTCGATCTTCAATCCTAAATACTCAATCTTCAATCCTCAATCCTCAATCCTCATTCCTCAATACTCAATCCTCAATCATCAACCCTCAATCTTCAATACTCAATCCTCAATCCTCAATCCTCAATCCTCACTACTCAACCATCAATCCTCAATTCTCAATACTCAATAGAATATCCTGAATTCTCAGGATTCAATACTCAAGCATCAATCCTCAAGCCTCAACGCTCACACCTCAATCCTGAATCCTCAATCCTGAATCCTCAATCTTAAGCCCTCAGTCCTCAACAATCAGTTGTCAGTCCTCAATCCAGAATAGAGTATCATCAATTCACTGTTTTCAATACTCAACACTCAATCTGCAATCTTCAAATCTCTATCCACTAACATCGATTCTCATCACTCAACCCTCAACACTCAGTCCCCAATCCTCAATCTTCAGTCCTCAATCCTCAATCCTCAATCCACAATCCTCAATCATCAATCCTCAATACTCAATCTTCAATCCTCAATCCTCAATCATCAATCCTCAATCCTCACTCCTCAATACCCAGTCGTCAATCTCCAATCCTCAATGCTCAATCCTCAATCCTCAATCCTCAATCCTCAATCCTCAATCCTCAATCTTCAATCCTCAATACTCAATCTTCAATCCTCAATCCTCAATCCTCAATCCTGAATCCTCAATCCTCAATCATCAATCCTCAATCTTCAATATTCATACCTCAATACTCAATATTCAATCCTCAATCCGCAATCCCCAATCCACAATACTCAATCCGCAGTCATCAATCCTCAATCTTCAATACTCAATCGTCAGTCCTCAGTCCTCAATCCCCAATCCTCAATCACCGTTCGTCAAACCTCAATCCTCAACAATCAGTCCTCATCCTCATTCCTCAATCTTCAATCCTCAATAATCAATCTCCAATCCTAGATCCCGAATCCCCAATCCTCAATCCTTAATCCTCAATCTTCAATCCTCAATCTTCAATACTCAAGCCTCAATCCTCAATCCTCAATACTCAACCATCAATCCGCAATTCTTAATACTCAGTAGAATATCCTGAATTCTCAGGATTCAATACACAAACATCAATCCTCAACCCTCAGCCCTCATCCTCAATCCTCAATTCTCAATCCTCAATTCTCAATATTCAATCCTCAATATTCAATCCTCAATACTCAATCTGCAATCCTCAATCCTCAATCCTCAATCCTCAACCCTCAATCCTCAATCCTCAGTCATTAATCCTCAATCTTCAATACTCAATCGTCAATCCTCAATCCTCAATCCTCAGACCTCAAACATCAATACTCAACCCTCAGTCCTCGTCCTCAATCCACAACACTCAATCCTCAATCCTCAACATTCAATCATCAATATTCAATCTTCAATCCTCAATCATCAATCCTCAATCCTCAATCATCAATCATCAATGTTCCGCAGTACCCAATCCTCAATCTTCAATCCTCGGTCCTCAATACTCAATCCTCAATCCTCAATCCTCAATGCTCAATCCTCAAACCTCAATCCTGAATCCTCAATCCTGAATCCTCAATCCTGAATCCTTAACCTTCAGCCCTCAGTTCTCATCAATCAGCTTTCAGTCCTCAATCCTCAATAGAATATCATCAATTCACAGTTTTCAATTCGCAATACTCAATCTGCAATCTTCAAATCTCTATCCACAAACATCAATTCTCATCACTCAACCCTCAACACTCAGTCCCCAATCCTCAATCTTCAGTCCTCAATCCTCAATCCTCAATCCACAATCCTCAATCTTCAATCCTCAATACTCAATCTTCAATCCTGAATCCTCAATCATCAATCCTCAATCCTCAATCCTCAATCGTCAGTCTTCAACCCTCAATACTCAATCTTCAATCCTCAATCCCCAGTCGTCAATCTTCAATCCTCAATGCTCAATCCTCAATCCTCAATCCTCGATCTTCAATCCTAAATACTCAATCTTCAATCCTCAATCCTCAATCCTCATTCCTCAATACTCAATCCTCAATCATCAACCCTCAATCTTCAATACTCAATCCTCAATCCTCAATCCTCAATCCTCACTACTCAACCATCAATCCTCAATTCTCAATACTCAATAGAATATCCTGAATTCTCAGGATTCAATACTCAAGCATCAATCCTCAAGCCTCAACGCTCACACCTCAATCCTGAATCCTCAATCCTGAATCCTCAATCTTAAGCCCTCAGTCCTCAACAATCAGTTGTCAGTCCTCAATCCAGAATAGAGTATCATCAATTCACTGTTTTCAATACTCAACACTCAATCTGCAATCTTCAAATCTCTATCCACTAACATCGATTCTCATCACTCAACCCTCAACACTCAGTCCCCAATCCTCAATCTTCAGTCCTCAATATTCAATCCTCAATCCACAATCCTCAATCATCAATCCTCAATACTCAATCTTCAATCCTCAATCCTCAATCATCAATCCTCAATCCTCACTCCTCAATACCCAGTCGTCAATCTCCAATCCTCAATGCTCAATCCTCAATCCTCAATCCTCAATCCTCAATCCTCAATCCTCAATCTTCAATCCTCAATACTCAATCTTCAATCCTCAATCCTCAATCCTCAATCCTGAATCCTCAATCCTCAATCATCAATCCTCAATCTTCAATATTCATACCTCAATACTCAATATTCAATCCTCAATCCGCAATCCCCAATCCTCAATACTCAATCCGCAGTCATCAATCCTCAATCTTCAATACTCAATCGTCAGTCCTCAGTCCTCAATCCCCAATCCTCAATCCCCGTTCGTCAAACCTCAATCCTCAACAATCAGTCCTCATCCTCATTCCTCAATCTTCAATCCTCAATAATCAATCTCCAATCCTAGATCCCCAATCCCCAATCCTCAATCCTTAATCCTCAATCTTCAATCCTCAATCTTCAATACTCAAGCCTCAATCCTCAATCCTCAATACTCAACCATCAATCGGCAATTCTTAATACTCAGTAGAATATCCTGAATTCTCATGATTCAATGCACAAACATCAATCCTCAACCCTCAGCCCTCATCCTCAATCCTCAATTCTCAATCCTCAATTCTCAATATTCAATCCTCAATATTCAATCCTCAATACTCAATCTGCAATCCTCAATCCTCAATCCTCAATCCTCAACCCTCAATCCTCAATCCTCAGTCATTAATCCTCAATCTTCAATACTCAATCCTCAATCCTCAATCCTCAATTCTCAATATTCAACACAAAACCCTCAACCACCAATTCCCAATACTAAACCATCAATCCTCAATTCTCAATACTCAATAGAATATCCTGAATTCTCATGGTTCAATACACAATCCAAAATATTCAATAATCAAATCTCAATCCTCAACCTCAATCCCGAATCCTCAATCCTGAATCCTCAATCCCCAATCCTCAATCTTCAATCATCAATCCTCAATCTTCATTCTTCAATCCTCAATACCCTATCCTCAATCTTCAATCCTCAATCCTCAATCCTCAATTCTCAATTCTCAATCCTCAATCCTCAATCCTCAGACCTCAAACATCAACACTAAACCCTCAGTCCTCGTCCTCAATCCACAACCCTCAACACTCAATCCTCAATATTCCCTCATCAATATTCAATCTTCAATCTTCAATCCTCAATCCTCAATCGTCAATCCTCAATCCTCAATGTTCCGCAGTACCCAATCCTCAATCTTCAATCCTCAATCCTCAATACTCAATCCTCAATCCTCAACCCTCAATACGCAACCATCAATCCTCAATCCTCAATACTCAATAGAATATCCTCAATTCTCAGGATTCAATCCACAAACATCTATCCTCAACACTAAGCCCTCATCCTCAATCCTCAAACCTCAATCCTCAATATTCAATACTCAATACTCAATCTTCAATCCTCAATCCTCAATCCTCAATCCTCAATCCTCAATCCTCAATCCTCAAGCGTCAATTCTCAATCCTCAATCCCCAAACCTCAATTATCAGTCCTCAAACCTCAATTCCGAATCCTCAATCCTGAATCCACAATCCCCAATCCTCAATCTTCAATCCTCAATCCTCAATCCTCTATCCTCAATCCTCAATCCTCAATCCTCAATCCTCAGTCCCCAATCCTCAATCTTCAATCCTTAATCCTCAATACTCAATCCTCAGTCCTCTATCCTCAACCTTCAATCCTCGATACTCAATCTTCAATCCTCAATCCTGAATCCTCAATCCTCAATCCTCTATCCTCAATCATCAATCCTCAATCTTCAATACTCAATCCTCAATCCTCAATCCTCAATCCTCAATACACAACCATCAATCCTCAATTCTCAATCCTCAATCCTCAGTCCTCAGTCCTCAAACCTCAATCTTCAATCCTCAATCCTCAATCCTCAATCCTCAATCCTCAATCCTCAATACTCAATCTTCAATCCTCAATCCTCAATACTCAACCATCAATCCTCAATTCTCAATACTCAATGGAATATCCTGAATTTTCAGGATTCAATACACAAACATCTATCCTCAACCCTCAGCCCTCATCCTCAATCCTGAATCCTCAATCCTCAATCCTCAATATTCAATCCTCAATACTCAATCTTCAATCCACAATCCTCAATCCTCAATCCTCAATCCTCAATCCTCAATCCTCAAGCGTCAATCCTCAATCCTCAATCCTCAATCCGCAATCCTCAATACTCAGTCTTCAATCCTCAATCCTCAATCCTCAATCCTCAATCCTCAATCCTCAATCCTCATTCTTCAATCCTCAATCCTCAATCCTCAATCTTCTATTATCAATACTCAATCTTCAACCTTCAATCCTCAATCCTCAATCCTCAATCCTCAATCCTCAATTCTCAATCCTCAGTCCTCAATCCTCAGACCTCAAACATCAATACTCAACCCTCAGTCCTCGTCCTCAATCCACAACACTCAATCCTCAATCCTCAACATTCAATCATCAATATTCAATCTTCAATCCTCAATCATCAATCCTCAATCCTCAACCCTCAATCCTCAGTCCTCAAACCTCAAACCTTAATCCTCAACCCTGGATCCTCAATCTTCAGCCCTCAGTCCTCAACAATCAGTTGTCAATACTAAATCCTCAATAGAATATACTCAATTCACAGATTTCAATACTCAATACTCAATCTGCAATCTTCCAACCTCTATCCACAAACATCGATTCTCATCACTCAACCCTCAACACTCAGTCCTCAACGTTCAATCCTCAATCCTCAATTCTCAATCTTCAATCCTCAATACTGAATCTTCAATCCTCAATCCTGAATCCTCAATCCTCAATCCTCAATCCTCTATCCTCAATCATCAATCCTCAATCTTCAATATTCAATCCTCAATCCTCAATCCTCAATCCTCAATACTCAATCTTCAATCCTCAATCGTCAATCCTCAATCGTCAATCCTTACTCTTCAATACTAATCCTCAATCTTCAATCTTCAATCCTCAATACTCAATCTTCAATCCTCAATACCCAATCCTCAATCTTCAATCCTCAATCCTCAATCCTCAATTCTCAATTCTCAATCCTCAATCCTCAATCCTCAGACTTCAAACATCAATACTCAACCCTCAATGTTCAATCCGCAGTACCCAAACCTCAATCTTCATTCCTCAATCCTCAATACTCAATCTTCAATCCTCAATCCTCAATCCTCAATCCTCAATCCTCAATCCTCAATCCTCAATCTTCAATCCTCAATACTCAGTCTTCAATCCTCAATCCTCAATCCTCAATCCTCAATCCTCAATCCTCATTCTTCAATCCTCAATCCTCAATCCTCAATCTTCTATCCTCAATACTCAATCTTCAACCTTCAATCCTCAATCCTCAATCCTCAATCCTCAATCCTCAATTCTCAATCCTCAGTCCTCAATCCTCAGACCTCAAACATCAATACTCAACCCTCAGTCCTCGTCCTCAATCCACAACACTCAATCCTCAATCCTCAACATTCAATCATCAATATTCAATCTTCAATCCTCAATCATCAATCCTCAATCCTCAATCATCAATCATCAATGTTCCGCAGTACCCAATCCTCAATCTTCAATCCTCGATCCTCAATACTCAATCCTCAATCCTCAATCCTCAATGCTCAATCCTCAAACCTCAATCCTGAATCCTCAATCCTGAATCCTCAATCCTGAATCCTCAACCTTCAGCCCTCAGTTCTCATCAATCAGCTTTCAGTCCTCAATCCTCAATAGAATATCATCAATTCACAGTTTTCAATTCGCAATACTCAATCTGCAATCTTCAAGTCTCTATCCACAAACATCAATTCTCATCACTCAACCCTCAACACTCAGTCCCCAATCCTCAATCTTCAGTCCTCAATCCTCAATCCTCAATCCACAATCCTCAATCTTCAATCCTCAATACTCAATCTTCAATCCTGAATCCTCAATCATCAATCCTCAATCCTCAATCCTCAATCGTCAGTCTTCAACCCTCAATACTCAATCTTCAATCCTCAATCCCCAGTCGTCAATCTTCAATCCTCAATGCTCAATCCTCAATCCTCAATCCTCGATCTTCAATCCTAAATACTCAATCTTCAATCCTCAATCCTCAATCCTCATTCCTCAATACTCAATCCTCAATCATCAACCCTCAATCTTCAATACTCAATCCTCAATCCTCAATCCTCAATCCTCACTACTCAACCATCAATCCTCAATTCTCAATACTCAATAGAATATCCTGAATTCTCAGGATTCAATACTCAAGCATCAATCCTCAAGCCTCAACGCTCACACCTCAATCCTGAATCCTCAATCCTGAATCCTCAATCTTAAGCCCTCAGTCCTCAACAATCAGGTGTCAGTCCTCAATCCAGAATAGAGTATCATCAATTCACTGTTTTCAATACTCAACACTCAATGTGCAATCTTAAAATCTCTATCCACTAACATCGATTCTCATCACTCAACCCTCAACACTCAGTCCCCAATCCTCAATCTTCAGTCCTCAATCCTCAATCCTCAATCCACAATCCTCAATCATCAATCCTCAATACTCAATCTTCAATCCTCAATCCTCAATCATCAATCCTCAATCCTCACTCCTCAATACCCAGTCGTCAATCTCCAATCCTCAATGCTCAATCCTCAATCCTCAATCCTCAATCCTCAATCCTCAATCCTCAATCTTCAATCCTCAATACTCAATCTTCAATCCTCAATCCTCAATCCTCAATCCTGAATCCTCAATCCTCAATCATCAATCCTCAATCTTCAATATTCATACCTCAATACTCAATATTCAATCCTCGATCCGCAATCCCCAATCCTCAATACTCAATCCGCAGTCATCAATCCTCAATCTTCAATACTCAATCGTCAGTCCTCAGTCCTCAATCCCCAATCCTCAATCCCCGTTCGTCAAACCTCAATCCTCAACAATCAGTCCTCATCCTCATTCCTCAATCTTCAATCCTCAATAATCAATCTCCAATCCTAGATCCCCAATCCCCAAACCTCAATCCTTAATCCTCAATCTTCAATCCTCAATCTTCAATACTCAAGCCTCAATCCTCAATCCTCAATACTCAACCATCAATCGGCAATTCTTAATACTCAGTAGAATATCCTGAATTCTCATGATTCAATACACAAACATCAATCCTCAACCCTCAGCCCTCATCCTCAATCCTCAATTCTCAATCCTCAATTCTCAATATTCAGTCCTCAATATTCAATCCTCAATACTCAATCTGCAATCCTCAATCCTCAATCCTCAATCCTCAACCCTCAATCCTCAATCCTCAGTCATTAATCCTCAATCTTCAATACTCAATCCTCAATCCTCAATCCTCAATCCTCAGACCTCAAACATCAATACTCAACCCTCAGTCCTCGTCCTCAATCCACAACACTCAATCCTCAATCCTCAACATTCAATCATCAATATTCAATCTTCAATCCTCAATCATCAATCCTCAATCCTCAATCATCAATCATCAATGTTCCGCAGTACCCAATCCTCAATCTTCAATCCTCGGTCCTCAATACTCAATCCTCAATCCTCAATCCTCAATGCTCAATCCTCAAACCTCAATCCTGAATCCTCAATCCTGAATCCTCAATCCTGAATCCTCAACCTTCAGCCCTCAGTTCTCATCAATCAGCTTTCAGTCCTCAATCCTCAATAGAATATCATCAATTCACAGTTTTCAATTCGCAATACTCAATCTGCAATCTTCAAATCTCTATCCACAAACATCAATCCTCATCACTCAACCCTCAACACTCAGTCCCCAATCCTCAATCTTCAGTCCTCAATCCTCAATCCTCAATCCACAATCCTCAATCTTCAATCCTCAATACTCAATCTTCAATCCTGAATCCTCAATCATCAATCCTCAATCCTCAATCCTCAATCGTCAGTCTTCAACCCTCAATACTCAATCTTCAATCCTCAATCCCCAGTCGTCAATCTTCAATCCTCAATGCTCAATCCTCAATCCTCAATCCTCGATCTTCAATCCTAAATACTCAATCTTCAATCCTCAATCCTCAATCCTCATTCCTCAATACTCAATCCTCAATCATCAACCCTCAATCTTCAATACTCAATCCTCAATCCTCAATCCTCAATCCTCACTACTCAACCATCAATCCTCAATTCTCAATACTCAATAGAATATCCTGAATTCTCAGGATTCAATACTCAAGCATCAATCCTCAAGCCTCAACGCTCACACCTCAATCCTGAATCCTCAATCCTGAATCCTCAATCTTAAGCCCTCAGTCCTCAACAATCAGTTGTCAGTCCTCAATCCAGAATAGAGTATCATCAATTCACTGTTTTCAATACTCAACACTCAATCTGCAATCTTCAAATCTCTATCCACTAACATCGATTCTCATCACTCAACCCTCAACACTCAGTCCCCAATCCTCAATCTTCAATACTCAATCGTCAGTCCTCAGTCCTCAATCCCCAATCCTCAATCCCCGTTCGTCAAACCTCAATCCTCAACAATCAGTCCTCATCCTCATTCCTCAATCTTCAATCCTCAATAATCAATCTCCAATCCTAGATCCCCAATCCCCAATCCTCAATCCTTAATCCTCAATCTTCAATCCTCAATCTTCAATACTCAAGCCTCAATCCTCAATCCTCAATACTCAACCATCAATCGGCAATTCTTAATACTCAGTAGAATATCCTGAATTCTCATGATTCAATACACAAACATCAATCCTCAACCCTCAGCCCTCATCCTCAATCCTCAATTCTCAATCCTCAATTCTCAATATTCAATCCTCAATATTCAATCCTCAATACTCAATCTGCAATCCTCAATCCTCAATCCTCAATCCTCAACCCTCAATCCTCAATCCTCAGTCATTAATCCTCAATCTTCAATACTCAATCCTCAATCCTCAATCCTCAATTCTCAATATTCAACACAAAACCCTCAACCACCAATTCCCAATACTAAACCATCAATCCTCAATTCTCAATACTCAATAGAATATCCTGAATTCTCATGGTTCAATACACAATCCAAAATATTCAATAATCAAATCTCAATCCTCAACCTCAATCCCGAATCCTCAATCCTGAATCCTCAATCCCCAATCCTCAATCTTCAATCATCAATCCTCAATCTTCATTCTTCAATCCTCAATACCCTATCCTCAATCTTCAATCCTCAATCCTCAATCCTCAATTCTCAATTCTCAATCCTCAATCCTCAATCCTCAGACCTCAAACATCAACACTAAACCCTCAGTCCTCGTCCTCAATCCACAACCCTCAACACTCAATCCTCAATATTCCCTCATCAATATTCAATCTTCAATCTTCAATCCTCAATCCTCAATCGTCAATCCTCAATCCTCAATGTTCCGCAGTACCCAATCCTCAATCTTCAATCCTCAATCCTCAATACTCAATCCTCAATCCTCAACCCTCAATACGCAACCATCAATCCTCAATCCTCAATACTCAATAGAATATCCTCAATTCTCAGGATTCAATCCACAAACATCTATCCTCAACACTAAGCCCTCATCCTCAATCCTCAAACCTCAATCCTCAATATTCAATACTCAATACTCAATCTTCAATCCTCAATCCTCAATCCTCAATCATCAATCCTCAATCCTCAATCCTCAAGCGTCAATTCTCAATCCTCAATCCCCAAACCTCAATTATCAGTCCTCAAACCTCAATTCCGAATCCTCAATCCTGAATCCACAATCCCCAATCCTCAATCTTCAATCCTCAATCCTCAATCCTCTATCCTCAATCCTCAATCCTCAATCCTCAATCCTCAGTCCCCAATCCTCAATCTTCAATCCTTAATCCTCAATACTCAATCCTCAGTCCTCTATCCTCAACCTTCAATCCTCGATACTCAATCTTCAATCCTCAATCCTGAATCCTCAATCCTCAATCCTCTATCCTCAATCATCAATCCTCAATCTTCAATACTCAATCCTCAATCCTCAATCCTCAATCCTCAATACACAACCATCAATCCTCAATTCTCAATCCTCAATCCTCAGTCCTCAGTCCTCAAACCTCAATCTTCAATCCTCAATCCTCAATCCTCAATCCTCAATCCTCAATCCTCAATACTCAATCTTCAATCCTGAATCCTCAATCATCAATCCTCAGTCCTCAATCCTCAATCGTCAGTCTTCAATTCTCAATACTCAATCCTCAGTCCTCTCTCCTCAACCATCAATCCTCAATACTCAATTTTCAATCCTCAATACTCAATCTTCAATCCTCAATACTCAATCTTCAATCCTGAATCCTCAATCATCAGTCCTCAATCCTCAATCCTCAATCGTCAGTCTTCAATTATCAATTCTCAATCTTCAATCCTCAATCCTCAATCTTCAATCCTCAATCCTCAATTCTCGATCCTCAATCCTCAATCCTCAGACCTCAAACATCAACACTAAACCCTCAGTCCTCGTCCTCAATCCACAACCCTCAATCCTCAATCCTCAATATTCCCTCATCAATATTCAATCCTCAATCTTCAATCCTCAATCCTCAATATTCAATCTTCAATCCTCAATCATCAATCCTCAATCCTCAATCATCAATCATCAATGTTCCGCAGTACCCAATCCTCAATCTTCAATCCTCGGTCCTCAATACTCAATCCTCAATCCTCAATCCTCAATGCTCAATCCTCAAACCTCAATCCTGAATCCTCAATCCTGAATCCTCAATCCTGAATCCTCAACCTTCAGCCCTCAGTTCTCATCAATCAGCTTTCAGTCCTCAATCCTCAATAGAATATCATCAATTCACAGTTTTCAATTCGCAATACTCAATCCGCAATCTTCAAATCTCTATCCACAAACATCAATTCTCATCACTCAACCCTCAACACTCAGTCCCCAATCCTCAATCTTCAGTCCTCAATCCTCAATCCTCAATCCACAATCCTCAATCTTCAATCCTCAATACTCAATCTTCAATCCTGAATCCTCAATCATCAATCCTCAATCCTCAATCCTCAATCGTCAGTCTTCAACCCTCAATACTCAATCTTCAATCCTCAATCCCCAGTCGTCAATCTTCAATCCTCAATGCTCAATCCTCAATCCTCAATCCTCGATCTTCAATCCTAAATACTCAATCTTCAATCCTCAATCCTCAATCCTCATTCCTCAATACTCAATCCTCAATCATCAACCCTCAATCTTCAATACTCAATCCTCAATCCTCAATCCTCAATCCTCACTACTCAACCATCAATCCTCAATTCTCAATACTCAATAGAATATCCTGAATTCTCAGGATTCAATACTCAAGCATCAATCCTCAAGCCTCAACGCTCACACCTCAATCCTGAATCCTCAATCCTGAATCCTCAATCTTAAGCCCTCAGTCCTCAACAATCAGTTGTCAGTCCTCAATCCAGAATAGAGTATCATCAATTCACTGTTTTCAATACTCAACACTCAATCTGCAATCTTCAAATCTCTATCCACTAACATCGATTCTCATCACTCAACCCTCAACACTCAGTCCCCAATCCTCAATCTTCAGTCCTCAATCCTCAATCCTCAATCCACAATCCTCAATCATCAATCCTCAATACTCAATCTTCAATCCTCAATCCTCAATCATCAATCCTCAATCCTCACTCCTCAATACCCAGTCGTCAATCTCCAATCCTCAATGCTCAATCCTCAATCCTCAATCCTCAATCCTCAATCCTCAATCCTCAATCTTCAATCCTCAATACTCAATCTTCAATCCTCAATCCTCAATCCTCAATCCTGAATCCTCAATCCTCAATCATCAATCCTCAATCTTCAATATTCATACCTCAATACTCAATATTCAATCCTCAATCCGCAATCCCCAATCCTCAATACTCAATCCGCAGTCATCAATCCTCAATCTTCAATACTCAATCGTCAGTCCTCAGTCCTCAATCCCCAATCCTCAATCCCCGTTCGTCAAACCTCAATCCTCAACAATCAGTCCTCATCCTCATTCCTCAATCTTCAATCCTCAATAATCAATCTCCAATCCTAGATCCCCAATCCCCAATCCTCAATCCTTAATCCTCAATCTTCAATCCTCAATCTTCAATACTCAAGCCTCAATCCTCAATCCTCAATACTCAACCATCAATCGGCAATTCTTAATACTCAGTAGAATATCCTGAATTCTCATGATTCAATACACAAACATCAATCCTCAACCCTCAGCCCTCATCCTCAATCCTCAATTCTCAATCCTCAATTCTCAATATTCAATCCTCAATATTCAATCCTCAATACTCAATCTGCAATCCTCAATCCTCAATCCTCAATCCTCAACCCTCAATCCTCAATCCTCAGTCATTAATCCTCAATCTTCAATACTCAATCCTCAATCCTCAATCCTCAATTCTCAATATTCAACACAAAACCCTCAACCACCAATTCCCAATACTAAACCATCAATCCTCAATTCTCAATACTCAATAGAATATCCTGAATTCTCATGGTTCAATACACAATCCAAAATATTCAATAATCAAATCTCAATCCTCAACCTCAATCCCGAATCCTCAATCCTGAATCCTCAATCCCCAATCCTCAATTTTCAATCATCAATCCTCAATCTTCATTCTTCAATCCTCAATACCCTATCCTCAATCTTCAATCCTCAATCCTCAATCCTCAATTCTCAATTCTCAATCCTCAATCCTCAATCCTCAGACCTCAAACATCAACACTAAACCCTCAGTCCTCGTCCTCAATCCACAACCCTCAACACTCAATCCTCAATATTCCCTCATCAATATTCAATCTTCAATCTTCAATCCTCAATCCTCAATCGTCAATCCTCAATCCTCAATGTTCCGCAGTACCCAATCCTCAATCTTCAATCCTCAATCCTCAATACTCAATCCTCAATCCTCAACCCTCAATACGCAACCATCAATCCTCAATCCTCAATACTCAATAGAATATCCTCAATTCTCAGGATTCAATCCACAAACATCTATCCTCAACACTAAGCCCTCATCCTCAATCCTCAAACCTCAATCCTCAATATTCAATACTCAATACTCAATCTTCAATCCTCAATCCTCAATCCTCAATCCTCAATCCTCAATCCTCAATCCTCAAGCGTCAATTCTCAATCCTCAATCCCCAAACCTCAATTATCAGTCCTCAAACCTCAATTCCGAATCCTCAATCCTGAATCCACAATCCCCAATCCTCAATCTTCAATCCTCAATCCTCAATCCTCTATCCTCAATCCTCAATCCTCAATCCTCAATCCTCAGTCCCCAATCCTCAATCTTCAATCCTTAATCCTCAATACTCAATCCTCAGTCCTCTATCCTCAACCTTCAATCCTCGATACTCAATCTTCAATCCTCAATCCTGAATCCTCAATCCTCAATCCTCTATCCTCAATCATCAATCCTCAATCTTCAATACTCAATCCTCAATCCTCAATCCTCAATCCTCAATACACAACCATCAATCCTCAATTCTCAATCCTCAATCCTCAGTCCTCAGTCCTCAAACCTCAATCTTCAATCCTCAATCCTCAATCCTCAATCCTCAATCCTCAATCCTCAATACTCAATCTTCAATCGTGAATCCTCAATCATCAATCCTCAGTCCTCAATCCTCAATCGTCAGTCTTCAATTCTCAATACTCAATCCTCAGTCCTCTATCCTCAACCATCAATCCTCAATACTCAATTTTCAATCCTCAATACTCAATCTTCAATCCTCAATACTCAATCTTCAATCCTGAATCCTCAGTCATCAGTCCTCAATCCTCAATCCTCAATCGTCAGTCTTCAATTATCAATTCTCAATCTTCAATCCTCAATCCTCAATCTTCAATCCTCAATCCTCAATTCTCGATCCTCAATCCTCAATCCTCAGACCTCAAACATCAACACTAAACCCTCAGTCCTCGTCCTCAATCCACAACCCTCAATCCTCAATCCTCAATATTCCCTCATCAATATTCAATCCTCAATCTTCAATCCTCAATCCTCAATACTCAATCCTCAATCCTCAACCCTCAATACGCAACCATCAATCCTCAATTCTCAATACTCAATAGAATATCCTGAATTCTCAGGATTCAATCCACAAACATCTATCCTCAACCCTAAGCCCTCATCCTCAATCCTCAATCCTCAATCCTCAATCCTCAATATTGAATCCTCAATACTCAATCTTCAATCCTCAATACTCAATCTTCAATCCTGAATCCTCAATCATCAATCCTCAATCCTCAATCCTCAATCGTCAGTCTTCAATTCTCAATTGTCAATCTTCAATCCTCAATCCTCAATCCTCAATCTTCAATGCTCAATGCCCAATCCTCAATCCTCAATCCTCAATCTTCAATACTCACTCCTCAATCCTCAATCCTCAATCCTCAATACACAACCATCAATCCTCAATTCTCAATCCTCAATCCTCAGTCCTCAGTCCTCAAACCTCAATCCTCAACCCTCAGCCCTCATCCTCGATCCTCAATCCTGAATCCTCAATCCTCAATACTCAATCCTCAATCCTCTATCCTCAACCTTCAATCCTCGATACTCAATCTTCAATCCTCAATCCTGAATCCTCAATACTCAATCCTCTATCCTCAATCATCAATCCTCAATCTTCAATACTCAATCCTCAATCCTCAATCCTCAATCCTCAATACACAACCATCAATCCTCAATTCTCAATCCTCAATCCCCAGTCCTCAGTCCTCAAACCTCAATCCTCAACCCTCAGCCCTCATCCTCGATCCTCAATCCTGAATCCTCAATCTTCAGCACTCAGTCCTCAACAATCAGTTGTCAATCCTCAATCCTCAATAGAATATCCTCAATTCACAGATTTCAATACTCAATCCCCAACCTTCAATCTTCAAATCTCAATCCACAAACATCAATTCTCATCACTCAACCCTCAACACTCAGTCCCCAATCCTCAATCTTCAGTCCTCAATCCTCAATCCTCAATCCACAATCCTCAATCTTCAATCCTCAATACTCAATCTTCAATCCTGAATCCTCAATCATCAATCCTCAATCCTCAATCCTCAATCGTCAGTCTTCAACCCTCAATACTCAATCTTCAATCCTCAATCCCCAGTCGTCAATCTTCAATCCTCAATGCTCTATCCTCAATCCTCAATCCTCGATCTTCAATCCTAAATACTCAATCTTCAATCCTCAATCCTCAATCCTCATTCCTCAATACTCAATCCTCAATCATCAACCCTCAATCTTCAATACTCAATCCTCAATCCTCAATCCTCAATCCTCACTACTCAACCATCAATCCTCAATTCTCAATACTCAATAGAATATCCTGAATTCTCAGGATTCAATACTCAAGCATCAATCCTCAAGCCTCAACGCTCACACCTCAATCCTGAATCCTCAATCCTGAATCCTCAATCTTAAGCCCTCAGTCCTCAACAATCAGTTGTCAGTCCTCAATCCAGAATAGAGTATCATCAATTCACTGTTTTCAATACTCAACACTCAATCTGCAATCTTCAAATCTCTATCCACTAACATCGATTCTCATCACTCAACCCTCAACACTCAGTCCCCAATCCTCAATCTTCAGTCCTCAATCCTCAATCCTCAATCCACAATCCTCAATCATCAATCCTCAATACTCAATCTTCAATCCTCAGTCCTCAATCATCAATCCTCAATCCTCACTCCTCAATACCCAGTCGTCAATCTCCAATCCTCAATGCTCAATCCTCAATCCTCAATCCTCAATCCTCAATCCTCAATCCTCAATCTTCAATCCTCAATACTCAATCTTCAACCCTCAATCCTCAATCCTCAATCCTGAATCCTCAATCCTCAATCATCAATCCTCAATCTTCAATATTCATACCTCAATACTCAATATTCAATCCTCAATCCGCAATCCCCAATCCTCAATACTCAATCCGCAGTCATCAATCCTCAATCTTCAATACTCAATCGTCAGTCCTCAGTCCTCAATCCCCAATCCTCAATCCCCGTTCGTCAAACCTCAATCCTCAACAATTTAGTCCTCATCCTCATTCCTCAATCTTCAATCCTCAATAATCAATCTCCAATCCTAGATCCCGAATCCCCAATCCTCAATCCTTAATCCTCAATCTTCAATCCTCAATCTTCAATACTCAAGCCTCAATCCTCAATCCTCAATACTCAACCATCAATCCGCAATTCTTAATACTCAGTAGAATATCCTGAATTCTCAGGATTCAATACACAAACACCAATCCTCAACCCTCAGCCCTCATCCTCAATCCTCAATTCTCAATCCTCAATTCTCAATATTCAATCCTCAATATTCAATCCTCAATACTCAATCTGCAATCCTCAATCCTCAATCCTCAATCCTCAACCCTCAATCCTCAATCCTCAGTCATTAATCCTCAATCTTCAATACTCAATCCTCAATCCTCAATCCTCAATTCTCAATATTCAACACAAAACCCTCAACCACCAATTCCCAATACTAAACCATCAATCCTCAATTCTCAATACTCAATAGAATATCCTGAATTCTCATGGTTCAATACACAATCCAAAATATTCAATAATCAAATCTCAATCCTCAACCTCAATCCCGAATCCTCAATCCTGAATCCTCAATCCCCAATCCTCAATCTTCAATCATCAATCCTCAATCTTCATTCTTCAATCCTCAATACCCTATCCTCAATCTTCAATCCTCAATCCTCAATCCTCAATTCTCAATTCTCAATCCTCAGCCCTCAATCCTCAGACCTCAAACATCAATACTCAACCCTCAGTCCTCGTCCTCAATCCACAACACTCAATCCTCAATCCTCAATCTTCAATCATCAATATACAATCTTCAATCCTCAATCCTCGATCCTCAATCCACAATCCTCGATCCTCAATGTTCAATCCGCAATACCCAATCCTCAATCTTCAATCATCAATCCTCAATCCTCAATCCTCAATCCTCAATCCTCAATACTCAATCTTCAATCGTCTATCCTCAACTTTCAATCCTCGATACTCAATCTTCAATCCTCAATCCTGAATCCTCAATCCTCAAACCTCTATCCTCAATCATCAATCCTCAATCTTCAATACCCAATCCTCAATCCTCAATCCTCAAACCTCAAACCTTAATCCTCAACACTGGATCCTCAATCTTCAGCCCTCAGTCCTCAACAATCAGTTGTCAATCCTAAATCCTCAATAGAATATCCTCAATTCACAGTTTTCAATGCTCAATACTCAATCTGCAATCTTCCAACCGCTATTCACAAACATCGATTCTCATCACTCAACCCTCAACACACAGTCCTCAACTTTCAATCCTCAATCCTCAATTCTCAATCTTCAATCCTCAATACTGAATCTTCAATCCTAAATCATCAATCCTCAATCCTCAATCCTCAATCCTCAATCTTCAATCCTCAGTCCACAATCCTCAATCTTCAATCCTCAATCCTCAATACTCAATCTTCAATCCTCTATCCTCAACTTTCAATCCTCGATACTCAATCTTCAATCCTCAATCCTGAATCCTCAATCCTCAAACCTCTATCCTCAATCATCAATCCTCAATCTTCAATACCCAATCCTCAATCCTCAGTCCTCAATCCTCAATCCTCAATCCTCAACCCTCAATGTTCAATCCGCAGTAACCAATCCTCAATCTTCAATACTCAATCGTCAATCCTCAATCCCTAAACCAAATCCTCAGTCCTCAAACCTCAATCCCGAATCCTCAATCCTGAATCCTCAATCCCGAATCCTCAATCTTCAGTCCTCAATCCTCAATCCTCAATCGTCAATCCTCAATCTTCAATCCTCAGTCCCCAATCCTCAATCTTCAATCCTCAATCCTCAATACTCAATCCTCAATCCTCTATCCTCTATCCTCAATCATCAATCCTCAATCTTCAATACTCAATCCTCAATCCTCAATCCTCAATCCTCAATACACAACCATCAATCCTCAATTCTCAATCCTCAGTCCTCAATCCTCAATCGTCAGTCTTCAATTCTCAATACTCAATCCTCAGTCCTCTATCCTCAACCATCAATCCTCAATACTCAATTTTCAATCCTCAATACTCAATCTTCAATCCTCAATACTCAATCTTCAATCCTGAATCCTCAATCATCAGTCCTCAATCCTCAATCCTCAATCGTCAGTCTTCAATTATCAATTCTCAATCTTCAATCCTCAATCCTCAATCTTCAATCCTCAATCCTCAATTCTCGATCCTCAATCCTCAATCCTCAGACCTCAAACATCAACACTAAACCCTCAGTCCTCGTCCTCAATCCACAACCCTCAATCCTCAATCCTCAATATTCCCTCATCAATATTCAATCCTCAATCTTCAATCCTCAATCCTCAATACTCAATCCTCAATCCTCAACCCTCAATACGCAACCATCAATCCTCAATTCTCAATACTCAATAGAATATCCTGAATTCTCAGGATTCAATCCACAAACATCTATCCTCAACCCTAAGCCCTCATCCTCAATCCTCAATCCTCAATCCTCAATCCTCAATATTGAATCCTCAATACTCAATCTTCAATCCTCAATACTCAATCTTCAATCCTGAATCCTCAATCATCAATCCTCAATCCTCAATCCTCAATCGTCAGTCTTCAATTCTCAATTCTCAATCTTCAATCCTCAATCCTCAATCCTCAATCTTCAATCCTCAATGCCCAATCCTCAATCCTCAATCCTCAATCTTCAATACTCACTCCTCAATCCTCAATCCTCAATCCTCAATACACAACCATCAATCCTCAATTCTCAATCCTCAATCCTCAGTCCTCAGTCCTCAAACCTCAATCCTCAACCCTCAGCCCTCATCCTCGATCCTCAATCCTGAATCCTCAATCCTCAATACTCAATCCTCAATCCTCTATCCTCAACCTTCAATCCTCGATACTCAATCTTCAATCCTCAATCCTGAATCCTCAATACTCAATCCTCTATCCTCAATCATCAATCCTCAATCTTCAATACTCAATCCTCAATCCTGAATCCTCAATCCTCAATCATCAATCCTCAATCTTCAATATTCATACCTCAATACTCAATATTCAATCCTCAATCCGCAATCCCCAATCCTCAATACTCAATCCGCAGTCATCAATCCTCAATCTTCAATACTCAATCGTCAGTCCTCAGTCCTCAATCCCCAATCCTCAATCCCCGTTCGTCAAACCTCAATTCTCAACAATTTAGTCCTCATCCTCATTCCTCAATCTTCAATCCTCAATAATCAATCTCCAATCCTAGATCCCGAATCCCCAATCCTCAATCCTTAATCCTCAATCTTCAATCCTCAATCTTCAATACTCAATCCTCAATCCTCAATCCTCAATACTCAACCATCAATCCGCAATTCTTAATACTCAGTAGAATATCCTGAATTCTCAGGATTCAATACACAAACATCAATCCTCAACCCTCAGCCCTCATCCTCAATCCTCAATTCTCAATCCTCAATTCTCAATATTCAATCCTCAATATTCAATCCTCAATACTCAATCTGCAATCCTCAATCCTCAATCCTCAATCCTCAACCCTCAATCCTCAATCCTCAGTCATTAATCCTCAATCTTCAATACTCAATCCTCAATCCTCAATCCTCAATTCTCAATATTCAACACAAAACCCTCAACCACCAATTCCCAATACTAAACCATCAATCCTCAATTCTCAATACTCAATAGAATATCCTGAATTCTCATGGTTCAATACACAATCCAAAATATTCAATAATCAAATCTCAATCCTCAACCTCAATCCCGAATCCTCAATCCTGAATCCTCAATCCCCAATCCTCAATCTTCAATCATCAATCCTCAATCTTCGTTCTTCAATCCTCAATACCCTATCCTCAATCTTCAATCCTCAATCCTCAATCCTCAATTCTCAATTCTCAATCCTCAGCCCTCAATCCTCAGACCTCAAACATCAATACTCAACCCTCAGTCCTCGTCCTCAATCCACAACACTCAATCCTCAATCCTCAATCTTCAATCATCAATATACAATCTTCAATCCTCAATCCTCGATCCTCAATCCACAATCCTCGATCCTCAATGTTCAATCCGCAATACCCAATCCTCAATCTTCAATCATCAATCCTCAATCCTCAATCCTCAATCCTCAATCCTCAATACTCAATCTTCAATCCTCTATCCTCAACTTTCAATCCTCGATACTCAATCTTCAATCCTCAATCCTGAATCCTCAATCCTCAAACCTCTATCCTCAATCATCAATCCTCAATCTTCAATACCCAATCCTCAATCCTCAATCCTCAAACCTCAAACCATAATCCTCAACACTGGATCCTCAATCTTCAGCCCTCAGTCCTCAACAATCAGTTGTCAATCCTAAATCCTCAATAGAATATCCTCAATTCACAGTTTTCAATGCTCAATACTCAATCTGCAATCTTCCAACCGCTATTCACAAACATCGATTCTCATCACTCAACCCTCAACACACAGTCCTCAACTTTCAATCCTCAATCCTCAATTCTCAATCTTCAATCCTCAATACTGAATCTTCAATCCTAAATCATCAATCCTCAATCCTCAATCCTCAATCCTCAATCTTCAATCCTCAGTCCACAATCCTCAATCTTCAATCCTCAATCCTCAATACTCAATCTTCAATCCTCTATCCTCAACTTTCAATCCTCGATACTCAATCTTCAATCCTCAATCCTGAATCCTCAATCCTCAAACCTCTATCCTCAATCATCAATCCTCAATCTTCAATACCCAATCCTCAATCCTCAGTCCTCAATCCTCAATCCTCAATCCTCAACCCTCAATGTTCAATCCGCAGTAACCAATCCTCAATCTTCAATACTCAATCGTCAATCCTCAATCCCCAAACCAAATCCTCAGTCCTCAAACCTCAATCCCGAATCCTCAATCCTGAATCCTCAATCCCGAATCCTCAATCTTCAGTCCTCAATCCTCAATCCTCAATCGTCAATCCTCAATCTTCAATCCTCAGTCCCCAATCCTCAATCTTCAATCCTCAATCCTCAATACTCAATCCTCAATCCTCTATCCTCTATCCTCAATCATCAATCCTCAATCTTCAATACTCAATCCTCAATCCTCAATCCTCAATCCTCAATACACAACCATCAATCCTCAATTCTCAATCCTCAATCCTCAGTCCTCAGTCCTCAAACCTCAATCTTCAATCCTCAATCCTCAATCCTCAATCCTCAATCCTCAATCCTCAATACTCAATCTTCAATCCTGAATCCTCAGTCATCAATCCTCAGTCCTCAATCCTCAATCGTCAGTCTTCAATTCTCAATACTCAATCCTCAGTCCTCTATCCTCAACCATCAATCCTCAATACTCAATCTTCAATCCTGAATCCTCAATCATCAGTCCTCAATCCTCAATCCTCAATCCTCAATCGTCAGTCTTCAATTATCAATTCTCAATCTTCAATCCTCAATCCTCAATCTTCAATCCTCAATCCTCAATTCTCGATCCTCAATCCTCAATCCTCAGACCTCAAACATCAACACTAAACCCTCAGTCCTCGTCCTCAATCCACAACCCTCAATCCTCAATCCTCAATATTCCCTCATCAATATTCAATCCTCAATCTTCAATCCTCAATCCTCAATACTCAAACCTCAATCCTCAACCCTCAATACGCAACCATCAATCCTCAATTCTCAATACTCAATAGAATATCCTGAATTCTCAGGATTCAATCCACAAACATCTATCCTCAACCCTGAGCCCTCATCCTCAATCCTCAATCCTCAATCCTCAATCCTCAATATTGAATCCTCAATACTCAATCTTCAATCCTCAATACTCAATCTTCAATCCTGAATCCTCAATCATCAATCCTCAATCCTCAATCCTCAATCGTCAGTCTTCAATTCTCAATTCTCGATCCTCAATCCTCAATCCTCAGACCTCAAACATCAACACTAAACCCTCAGTCCTCGTCCTCAATCCACAACCCTCAATCCTCAATCCTCAATATTCCCTCATCAATATTCAATCCTCAATCTTCAATCCTCAATCCTCAATACTCAAACCTCAATCCTCAACCCTCAATACGCAACCATCAATCCTCAATTCTCAATACTCAATAGAATATCCTGAATTCTCAGGATTCAATCCACAAACATCTATCCTCAACCCTGAGCCCTCATCCTCAATCCTCAATCCTCAATCCTCAATCCTCAATATTGAATCCTCAATACTCAATCTTCAATCCTCAATACTCAATCTTCAATCCTGAATCCTCAATCATCAATCCTCAATCCTCAATCCTCAATCGTCAGTCTTCAATTCTCAATTCTCAATCTTCAATCCTCAATCCTCAATCCTCAATCTTCAATCCTCAATGCCCAATCCTCAATCCTCAATCCTCAATCTTCAATACTCACTCCTCAATCCTCAATCCTCAATCCTCAATACACAACCATCAATCCTCAATTCTCAATCCTCAATCCTCAGTCCTCAGTCCTCAAACCTCAATCCTCAACCCTCAGCCCTCATCCTCGATCCTCAATCCTGAATCCTCAATCCTCAATACTCAATCCTCAATCCTCTATCCTCAACCTTCAATCCTCGATACTCAATCTTCAATCCTCAATCCTGAATCCTCAATACTCAATCCTCTATCCTCAATCATCAATCCTCAATCTTCAATACTCAATCCTCAATCCTCAATCCTCAATCCTCAATACACAACCATCAATCCTCAATTCTCAATCCTCAATCCCCAGTCCTCAGTCCTCAAACCTCAATCCTCAACCCTCAGCCCTCATCCTCGATCCTCAAACCTGAATCCTCAATCTTCAGCCCTCAGTCCTCAACAATCAGTTGTCAATCCTCAATCCTCAATAGAATATCCTCAATTCACAGATTTCAATACTCAATCCCCAACCTTCAATCTTCAAATCTCAATCCACAAACATCAATTCTCATCACTCAACCCTCAACACTCAGTCCTCAATCTTCAATCCTCAATCCTCAATCCTCAATCTTCAATTCTCAATACTGAATCTTCAATCCTCAATCCTCAATTCTCTATCCTCAATCCTCAATCCTCAATCGTCAATCCTCAATCCCCAATCCTCAATCTTCGATCCTCATCCTGAATCCTCAATCCTCAATACTCAATCTTCAATCCTCAATACTCAATCTTGAATCCTCGATTCCCAATCCTCAATCCTTGATCCTCAACCCTCAATCCTCAATCTTCAATCCTCAATACTCAATTTTGAATCCTCAATCCTGAATCCTCAATCTTCAATCCTCAATACTCAATCTTCAATCCTCAATCCTCAATCCTCAATCCTGAATCCTCAATCCTCAATCATCAATCCTCAATCTTCAATACTCAATCCTCAGTCATCAATCCTCAATCTTCAATACTCAATCGTCAATCCTCAATCCCCAAACCTCAATCCTCAGTCCTCAAGCCTCAATCCCGAACCCTCATTCCTGAATCCTCAGTCCCCAATCCTCAATCTTCAATCCTCAATCCTCAATCCTCAATCCTCAATCCTCAATCTTCAATCCTCAGTCCCCAATCCTCAATCTTCAATCCTCAATCCTCAATACTCAATCCTCAATCCTCTATCCTCAACCTTCAATCCTCGATACTCAATCTTCAATCCTCAATCCTCAATCCTCAATCCTCAATCCTCAATCTTCAATCCTCAATACTCAATCTTCAATCCTCGATCCCCAATCCTCAATCCTTGATCCTCAACCCTCAATCCTCAATCTTCAATCCTCAATACTCAATTTTCAATCCTCAATCCTCAATCCTCAATCCTCAATTCTCAATCCTGAATCCTCAATCCTCAGACCTCAAACATCAATACTCAACCCTCAGTTCTCGTCCTCGGTCCACAACACTCAATCCTCAATACTCAATCTTCAATCATCAATATTCAATCTTCAATCCTCAATCCTCAATCGTCAATCCTCAATCCTCAATGTTCAATACGCAATACCCAATCCTCAATCTTCAATCCTCAATCCTCAATTCTCGATCCTCAATCCTCAATCCTCAGACCTCAAACATCAACACTAAACCCTCAGTCCTCGTCCTCAATCCACAACCCTCAATCCTCAATCCTCAATATTCCCTCATCAATATTCAAACTTCAATCTTCAATCCCCAATCCTCAATCGTCAATCCTCAATCCTCAATGTTCCGCAGTACCCAATCCTCAATCTTCAATCCTCAATCCTCAATACTCAATCCTCAATCCTCAACCCTCAATACGCAACCATCAATACTCAATTCTCAGTACTCAATAGAATATCCTGAATTCTCAGGATTCAATCCACAAACATCTATCCTCAACCCTAAGCCCTCATCCTCAATCCTCAATCCTCAATCTTCTATCCTCAGTCCTCAATTCTCAATCCTCAGTCCTCAATCCTCAGACCTCAATCCTCAATCTTCTATCCTCAATACTCAATCTTCAACCTTCAATCCTCAATCCTCAATCCTCAATCCTCAGTCCTCAATTCTCAATCCTCAGTCCTCAATCCTCAGACCTCAAACATCAATACTCAACCCTCAGCCCTCGTCCTCAATCCACAACACTCAATCCTCAATCCTCAACATTCAATCATCAATATTCAATCTTCAGTCCTCAATCATCAATCCTCAATCCTCAATCATCAATCATCAATGTTCCGCAGTACCCAATCCTCAATCTTCAATCCTCGATCCTAAATACTCAATCCTCAATCCTCAATCCTCAATGCTCAATCCTCAAACCTCAATCCTGAATCCTCAATCCTGAATCCTCAACCTTCAGCCCTCAGTTCTCATCAATCAGCTTTCAGTCCTCAATCCTCAATAGAATATCATCAATTCACAGTTTTCAATACGCAATACTCAATCTGCAATCTTCAAATCTCTATCCACAAACATCAATTCTCATCACTCAACCCTCAACACTCAGTCCCCAATCCTCAATCTTCAGTCCTCAATCCTCAATCCTCAATCCACAATCCTCAATCTTCAATCCTCAATCCTCAATCCTCAATCGTCAGTCTTCAACCCTCAATACTCAATCTTCAATCCTCAATCCCCAGTCGTCAATCTTCAATCCTCAATGCTCAATACTCAATCCTCAATCCTCGATCTTCAATCCTAAATACTCAATCTTCAATCCTCAATCCTCAAACCTCATTCCTCAATACTCAATCCTCAATCATCAATCCTCAATATTCAATACTCAATCCTCAATCCTCAATCCTCAATCCTCACTACTCAACCGTCAATCCTCAATTCTCAATACTCAATAGAATATCCTGAATTCTCAGGATTCAATACTCAAGCATCAATCCTCAAGCCTCAACGCTCAAACCTCAATCCTGAATCCTCAATCCTGAATCCTCAATCTTAAGCCCTCAGTCCTCAACAATCAGTTGTCAGTCCTCAATCCTGAATAGAGTATCATCAATTCACTGTTTTCAATACTCAATACTCAATCTGCAATCTTCAAATCTCTATCCACAAACATCGATTCTCATCACTCAACCCTCAACACTCAGTCCCCAATCCTCAATCTTCAGTCCTCAATCCTCAAACCTCAATCCACAATCCTCAATCATCAATCCTCAATACTCAATATTCAATCCTCAATCCTCAATCATCAATCCTCAATCCTCACTCCTCAATACCCAGTCTTCAATCTCCAATCCTCAATGCTCAATCCTCAATCCTGAACCCTCAATCCTCAATCCTCAATCCTCAATCCTCAATCCTCAATCCTCAATCCTCAAGCGTCAATCCTCAATCCTCAATCCCCAAACCTCAATTCTCAGTCCTCAAACCTCAATTCCGAATCCTCAATCCTGAATCCACAATCCCCAAACCTCAATATTCAATCCTCAATCCTCAATCCTCAATCCTCAGTCCTCAAACCTCAATCCCGAATCCTCAATCCTGAATCCTCAATCCCCAATCCTCAATCTTCAATCCTCAATCCTTAATCCTCAATCCTCAATCATCAATTCTCAATCCTCAATCTTCAATCCTCAGACCTCAAACATCAATACTCAACCCTCAGTCATCGTGCTCAATCCACAACCCTCAATCCTCAATCCTCAATATTCAATCATCAATATTCAATTTTCAACCCTCAATCCTCAATCCTCAATCCTCAATCCTCAATCCTCAATGCTCAGTCCGCAGTACCCAATCCTCAAACATCAGTCATCAATCCTCAATCCTCAATTCTCAATTCTCAATCCTCAAACCTCAATCCTGAATCCTTAAACCTGAATCCTCAATCTTCAGCCCTCAGTTCTCATCAACCAGTTTTCAGTCCTCAATCCTCAATAGAATATCATCAATTCACAGTTTTCAGTACGCAATACTCAATCTGCAATCTGCAAATCTCTATCCACAACATCAATTCTCATCACTCAACCCTCAACACTCAGTACCCAATCCACAATCTTCAGTCCTCAATCCTCAATACTCAATCCACAATCCTCAATCCTCAATCCTCAATCCTCAATCCTCGAGCGTCAATTCTCAATCCTCAATCCCCAAACCTCAATTATCAGTCCTCAAACCTCAATTCCGAATCCTCAATCCTGAATCCACAATCCCCAATCCTCAATCTTCAATCCTCAATCCTCAATCCTCTATCCTCAATCCTCAATCCTCAATCCTCAATCCTCAGTCCCCAATCCTCAATCTTCAATCCTTAATCCTCAATACTCAATACTCAGTCCTCTATCCTCAACCTTCAATCCTCGATACTCAATCTTCAATCCTCAATCCTCAATCCTCAATCCTCATTCTTCAATCCTCAATCCTCAATCCTCAATCTTCTATCCTCAATACTCAATCTTCAACCTTCAATCCTCAATCCTCAATCCTCAATCCTCAATCCTCAATTCTCAATCCTCAGTCCTCAATCCTCAGACCTCAAACATCAATACTCAACCCTCAGCCCTCGTCCTCAATCCACAACACTCAATCCTCAATCCTCAACATTCAATCATCAATATTCAATCTTCAGTCCTCAATCATCAATCCTCAATCCTCAATCATCAATCATCAATGTTCCGCAGTACCCAATCCTCAATCTTCAATCCTCGATCCTAAATACTCAATCCTCAATCCTCAATCCTCAATGCTCAATCCTCAAACCTCAATCCTGAATCCTCAATCCTGAATCCTCAACCTTCAGCCCTCAGTTCTCATCAATCAGCTTTCAGTCCTCAATCCTCAATAGAATATCATCAATTCACAGTTTTCAATACGCAATACTCAATCTGCAATCTTCAAATCTCTATCCACAAACATCAATTCTCATCACTCAACCCTCAACACTCAGTCCCCAATCCTCAATCTTCAGTCCTCAATCCTCAATCCTCAATCCACAATCCTCAATCTTCAATCCTCAATCCTCAATCCTCAATCGTCAGTCTTCAACCCTCAATACTCAATCTTCAATCCTCAATCCCCAGTCGTCAATCTTCAATCCTCAATACCCAATCCTCAATCTTCAATCCTCAATCCTCAATTCGCTATCCTCAGTCCTCAATCCTCACACCGCAAGCATCAATACTCAACCCTCAGTCCTCGTCCTCAACCCACAACCCTCAATCCACAATCCTCAATCTTCATTCATCAATATTCAACATTCAATCCTCAATCCTCAATCCTCAATCCTCAATACTCAATCCTCAACGTTCAATCCTAAATACCCAATCCTCAATCTTCAATCCTCAATCCTCAATCCTCAATCCTCAATCCTCTGTCCTCAAACCTCAATCCTGAATCCTCAGCCCTGAATCCTCAACCTTAAGCCCTCAGTCCTCAACAATCAGTTGTCAATCCTCAATCCTCTGTCCTCAAACCTCAATCCTGAATCCTCAGCCCTGAATCCTCAACCTTAAGCCCTCAGTCCTCAACAATCAGTTGTCAATCCTCAATCCTCAATGGAATATCATCAACTCACAGTTTTCAATACTCAATACTCAATCTGCAATCTTCAAATCTCTATCCACAAACATCAATCCTCATCACTAAACCCTCAACACTCAGTCCGCAATTCTCAATATTCAATCTTCATTCTTCAATCCTCAATACCCAATCCTCAATATTCAAACCTCAATCCTCGATCCTCAATCCTCAATTCTCAATCCTCAATCCTCAATCCTCAACCCTCAATCCTCAACCGTCAGTCCTCGTCCTCAAACCTCAACCCTCAATCCTGAATCCTCAATCTTCAATCATCAATACTCAATCTTCAATCCTCAATAATCAATCCTCAATCCTCAATCCTCAATCCTCAATAATCAACGCACAGCCCTCAACCATCAATCCTCAATACTCAACCATCAATCCTCAAATCTCAATACTCAATAAAATATCCTGAATTCTCATGGTTCAATAGTCAATCCACAATATTCAATAATCAAAGCTCAATCCTCAATCATCAATCCTCAACACTCAATCCTCAACACTCAGTCCTCTCTCTTCAGTCGACCATCCTGAATCCTCAATCCTCAAACGTCAATCCTCAATCCTCAATCCTCAACCCTCAATCCTCAGTCCTCAAACCTCAATGCCGAATCCTCAATCCTGAATCCTCAATCTTCTGCCATCAGTCCTCAACAATCAATTGTCAATCCTCAATCCTCAATAGGATATCCTCAACTCACAGTTTTCAATACTCAATCCCCATTCTTCAATCTTCAAATCTCAATCCACAAACATCAATTCTCATCACTCCACCCTCAACACTCAGTCCTCAATCTTCAATCCTCAATCCTCAATACTCAATCTTCAATCCGCAATACTCAATCTTCAATCATCAATCCTCAATTCTCAATCCTCAATCCTCAATCGTCAACCCTCAATCCTCAATCCTCAATCCTCAATCGTCAGGCTTCAATCCTCAATACTCAATCCTCAATCCTCAATCCTCAATCGTCAATCGTCAATTCTCATTTTTCAATCCTCAATACCCAATCCTCAATCTTCAATCTTCAACCCTCAATCCTCAGCTCTCAATCCTCAACCCTCAATCCTCAGACCTCAAACGTCAATCCTCAATTCTCAGCCATCATCCTCAATCCTCTATACTCAATTATCTATCCTCAATCCTCAATCTTCAATCCTCAATACTCAATCTTCAATCCTCAATCCTCAGTCCTCAATACTCAACTATCAGTCCTCAATTCTCAATACTCAATCCTCAATCCTCAATCTTCAATCCTCAATACTCAATCTTCAATCCTCAATCCTCAATCCTCAATCCTCAAGGCTCAATCCTCAATCCTCAATCCTCAACCCTCAATCTTCAATCCTCAATCCTCATTCTTCAATCCTCAGACCTCAAACATCAATACTCAACCCTCAGTCCTCGTCCTCAATCCACAACACTCATTCCTCGATCATCAATCTTCAATCATCAATATTCATTCTTCAATCCTCAATCCTCAATCCTCAATACTCAATCCTCAATACTCAACCATCAGCCCTCAATTCTCAATACTCAATAGAATATCCTGAATTCTCAGGATTCAATACTCAAACCTCAACACTCAACCCTCAACCCTCAATCCTCAATCCTCAATCCTCAATCGTCAATCCTCAATACTCAATCTTCAATCCGCAATACTCAATCTTCAATCATCAATCCTCAATTCTCAATCCTCAATCCTCAACCCTTACTCTTCAATCCTCAATACCTAATCCTCAATCTTCAATCCTCAATCCTCAATCCTCAATTCTCAATCCTCAATCCTCAATCCTCAATCCTCAGACCTCAGGCATCAATATTCAACCCTCAGTCCTCGTCCTCAATCCACAAACCTCAATCCTCAATCCTCAATCTTCAATCACCAATAATCAATCTTCAGTCCTCAATCCTCAATCCTCAGTCTTCAATCCTCAATACTCAATCTTCAATCCTCAATCCTCAATACTCAATCCTCAATCCTCAATCTTCAATCCTCAATTCCCAATCCTCAATCCATAATCCTCAACCCTCAATCTTCAATCCTCAATACTCAATCTGCAATCCTCAATCCTCAATCCTCAATCCTCAATCCCCATTCTTCAATCCTCAATACCCAATCCTCAATCTTCAATCCTCAATCCTCAATCCTCAACCCTCAATACTCATTCTTCAATCCTGAACACCCAATCCTCAATCTTCAATACTCAATCCTCAATCCTCAGATCTCAATCCTCAATCTTCAATCCTCAATACTCAATCTTCAATCCTCAGTCCTCAATCCTCAATCCTCAATCCTCAATCCTCAATCCTCAATCCTCAGACCTCAATCCTCAATCTTCAATCCTCAATACTAAATTTCCAATCGTCAATCCTCAATCCTCAATCCTCAATACTCATTCATCAATCCTCAACACCCAATCCTCAATCTTCAATCCTCAATCCTCAATCCTCAATTCTCAATCCTCAATCCTCAATCCTCAGACCTCAAACATCAATACTCAACCCTCAATCCTCGTCCTCGATCCTCAACCTTCAATCATCAATATTCAATCTTGAATCCTGAATCCTCAATCCTCAATACTCAATCCTCAATCCCCAATCCTCAATCCTCATTACTCAACCATCAATCCTCAATTCTCAAAACTCAATAGAACATCCTGAATTCTCAGGATTCAATACTCAAACCTCGACACTCAACCCTCAATCATCAATCCTCAATCCTCAACCCTCAGCCCTCATTCTCAATCCTCAATCCTCAATCTTCAATCCTAAATCCTCAATCTTCAATCCTCAATCCTCAATCCTCAATCCTCAACGTTCAATCCTAAATACCCAATCCTCAATCTTCAATCCTCAATCCTCAATCCTCAATCCTCAATCCTCTGTCCTCAAACCTCAATCCTGAATCCTCAGCCCTGAATCCTCAACCTTAAGCCCTCAGTCCTCAACAATCAGTTGTCAATCCTCAATCCTCAATAGAATATCATCAATTCACAGTTTTCAATACTCAATACTCAATCTGCAATCTTCAAATCTCTATCCACAAACATCAATCCTCATCACTAAACCCTCAACACTCAGTCCGCAATTCTCAATATTCAATCCTCAACCTTCAATCCTCAATACTCAATCTTCAATCCTCAATCCTCAATCCTCAATCCTCAATCCTCAATCCTCAACCTCAATCCTCAATCCTCCATCCTCAATCGTCAATCTTCAATCCTCAATACTCAATCCTCAATCCTCAATCCTCAATCCTCAATCCTCAATCTTCATTCTTCAATCCTCAATACCCAATCCTCAATATTCAAACCTCAATCCTCGATCCTCAATCCTCAATTCTCAATCCTCAATCCTCAATCCTCAACCCTCAATCCTCAACCGTCAGTCCTCGTCCTCAAACCTCAACCCTCAATCCTCAATCCTCAATCTTCAATCATCAATACTCAATCTTCAATCCTCAATAATCAATCCTCAATCCTCAATCCTCAATCCTCAATAATCAACGCACAACCCTCAACCATCAATCCTCAATACTCAACCATCAATCCTCAAATCTCAATACTCAATAAAATATCCTGAATTCTCATGGTTCAATAGTCAATCCACAATATTCAATAATCAAAGCTCAATCCTCAATCATCAATCCTCAACACTCAATCCTCAACACTCAGTCCTCTCTCTTCAATCGACCATCCTGAATCCTCAATCCTCAAACGTCAATCCTCAATCCTCAATCCTCAACCCTCAATCCTCAGTCCTCAAACCTCAATGCCGAATACTCAATCCTGAATCCTCAATCTTCTGCCATCAGTCCTCAACAATCAATTGTCAATCCTCAATCCTCAATAGGATATCCTCAACTCACAGTTTTCAATACTCAATCCCCATTCTTCAATCTTCAAATCTCAATCCACAAACATCAATTCTCATCACTCAACCCTCAACACTCAGTCCTCAATCTTCAATCCTCAATCCTCAATACTCAATCTTCAATCCGCAATACTCAATCTTCAATCATCAATCCTCAATTCTCAATCCTCAATCCTCAATCGTCAACCCTCAATCCTCAATCCTCAATCCTCAATCGTCAGGCTTCAATCCTCAATACTCAATCTTCAATCCTCAATCCTCAATCGTCAATCGTCAATTCTCATTTTTCAATCCTCAATACCCAATCCTCAATCTTCAATCTTCAACCCTCAATCCTCAGCTCTCAATCCTCAACCCTCAATCCTCAGACCTCAAACCTCAATCCTCAATTCTCAGCCATCATCCTCAATCCTCTATACTCAATTATCTATCCTCAATCCTCAATCTTCAATCCTCAATACTCAATCTTCAATCCTCAATCCTCAGTCCTCAATACTCAACTATCAGTCCTCAATTCTCAATACTCAATCCTCAATCCTCAATCTTCAATCCTCAATACTCAATCTTCAATCCTCAATCCTCAATCCTCAATCCTCAAGGCTCAATCCTCAATCCTCAATCCTCAACCCTCAAGCTTCAATCCTCAATCCTCATTCTTCAATCCTCAGACCTCAAACATCAATACTCAACCCTCAGTCCTCGTCCTCAATCCACAACACTCATTCCTCGATCATCAATCTTCAATCATCAATATTCATTCTTCAATCCTCAATCCTCAATCCTCAATACTCAATCCTCAATACTCAACCATCAGCCCTCAATTCTCAATACTCAATAGAATATCCTGAATTCTCAGGATTCAATACTCAAACCTCAACACTCAACCCTCAACCCTCAATCCTCAATCCTCAATCCTCAATCGTCAATCCTCAATACTCAATCTTCAATCCGCAATACTCAATCTTCAATCATCAATCCTCAATTCTCAATCCTCAATCCTCAACCCTTACTCTTCAATCCTCAATACCTAATCCTCAATCTTCAATCCTCAATCCTCAATCCCCAATTCTCAATCCTCAATCCTCAATCCTCAATCCTCAGACCTCAGGCATCAATATTCAACCCTCAGTCCTCGTCCTCAATCCACAAACCTCAATCCTCAATCCTCAATCTTCAATCATCAATAATCAATCTTCAGTCCTCAATCCCCAATCCTCAATCTTCAATCCTCAATACTCAATCTTCAATCCTCAATCCTCAATACTCAATCCTCAATCCTCAATCTTCAATCCTCAATTCCCAATCCTCAATCCATAATCCTCAACCCTCAATCTTCAATCCTCAATACTCAATCTGCAATCCTCAATCCTCAATCCTCAATCCTCAATCCCCATTCTTCAATCCTCAATACCCAATCCTCAATCTTCAGTCCTCAATCCTCAATCCTCAACCCTCAATACTCATTCTTCAATCCTGAACACCCAATCCTCAATCTTCAATACTCAATCCTCAATCCTCAGATCTCAATCCTCAATCTTCAATCCTCAATACTCAATCTTCAATCCTCAGTCCTCAATCCTCAATCCTGAATCCTCAATCCTCAATCCTCAATCCTCAGACCTCAATCCTCAATCTTCAATCCTCAATACTAAATCTTCAATCGTCAATCCTCAATCCTCAATCCTCAATACTCATTCAGCAATCCTCAACACCCAATCCTCAATCTTCAATCCTCAATCTTCAATCCTCAATTCCCAATCCTCAATCCATAATCCTCAACCCTCAATCTTCAATCCTCAATCTTCAATCATCAATAATCAATCTTCAGTCCTCAATCCTCAATCCTCAATCTTCAATCCTCAATACTCAATCTTCAATCCTCAATCCTCAATACTCAATCCTCAATCCTCAATCTTCAATCCTCAATTCCCAATCCTCAATCCATAATCCTCAACCCTCAATCTTCAATCCTCAATACTCAATCTGCAATCCTCAATCCTCAATCCTCAATCCTCAATCCCCATTCTTCAATCCTCAATACCCAATCCTCAATCTTCAATCCTCAATCCTCAATCCTCAACCCTCAATACTCATTCTTCAATCCTGAACACCCAATCCTCAATCTTCAATACTCAATCCTCAATCCTCAGATCTCAATCCTCAATCTTCAATCCTCAATACTCAATCTTCAATCCTCAGTCCTCAATCCTCAATCCTCAATCCTCAATCCTCAATCCTCAATCCTCAGACCTCAATCCTCAATCTTCAATCCTCAATACTAAATCTTCAATCGTCAATCCTCAATCCTCAATCCTCAATACTCATTCATCAATCCTCAACACCCAATCCTCAATCTTCAATCCTCAATCCTCAATCCTCAATTCTCAATCCTCAATCCTCAATCCTCAGACCTCAAACATCAATACTCAACCCTCAATCCTCGTCCTCGATCCTCAACCTTCAATCATCAATATTCAATCTTGAATCCTGAATCCTCAATCCTCAATACTCAATCCTCAATCCCCAATCCTCAATCCTCATTACTCAACCATCAATCCTCAATTCTCAAAACTCAATAGAACATCCTGAATTCTCAGGATTCAAAACTCAAACCTCGACACTCAACCCTCAATCATCAATCCTCAATCCTCAACCCTCAGCCCTCATTCTCAATCCTCAATCCTCAATCTTCAATCCTAAATCCTCAATCTTCAATCCTCAATCCTCAATCCTCAATCCTCAACGTTCAATCCTAAATACCCAATCCTCAATTTTCAATCCTCAATCCTCAATCCTCAATCCTCAATCCTCTGTCCTCAAACCTCAATCCTGAATCCTCAGCCCTGAATCCTCAACCTTAAGCCCTCAGTCCTCAACAATCAGTTGTCAATCCTCAATCCTCAATAGAGTATCATCAATTCACAGTTTTCAATACTCAATACTCAATCTGCAATCTTCAAATCTCTATCCACAAACATCAATCCTCATCACTAAACCCTCAACACTCAGTCCGCAATTCTCAATATTCAATCCTCAACCTTCAAACCTCAATACTCAATCTTCAATCCTCAATCCTCAATCCTCAATCCTCAATCCTCAATCCTCAACCTGAATCCTCAATCCTCCATCCTCAATCGTCAATCTTCAATCCTCAATACTCAATCCTCAATCCTCAATCCTCAATCCTCAATCCTCAATCTTCATTCTTCAATCCTCAATACCCAATCCTCAATATTCAAACCTCAATCCTCGATCCTCAATCCTCAATTCTCAATCCTCAATCCTCAATCCTCAACCCTCAATCCTCAACCGTCAGTCCTCGTCCTCAAACCTCAACCCTCAATCCTCAATCCTCAATCTTCAATCATCAATACTCAATCTTCAATCCTCAATAATCAATCCTCAATCCTCAATCCTCAATCCTCAATAATCAACGCACAACCCTCAACCATCAATCCTCAATACTCAACCATCAATCCTCAAATCTCAATACTCAATAAAATATCCTGAATTCTCATGGTTCAATAGTCAATCCACAATATTCAATAATCAAAGCTCAATCCTCAATCATCAATCCTCAACACTCAATCCTCAACACTCAGTCCTCTCTCTTCAATCGACCATCCTGAATCCTCAATCCTCAAACATCAATCCTCAATCCTCAATCCTCAACCCTCAATCCTCAGTTCTCAAACCTCAATGCCGAATCCTCAATCCTGAATCCTCAATCTTCTGCCATCAGTCCTCAACAATCAATTGTCAATCCTCAATCCTCAATAGGATATCCTCAACTCACAGTTTTCAATACTCAATCCCCATTCTTCAATCTTCAAATCTCAATCCACAAACATCAATTCTCATCACTCAACCCTCAACACTCAGTCCTCAATCTTCAATCCTCAATCCTCAATACTCAATCTTCAATCCGCAATACTCAATCTTCAATCATCAATCCTCAATTCTCAATCCTCAATCCTCAATCGTCAACCCTCAATCCTCAATCCTCAATCCTCAATCCTCAATCCTCAATCGTCAGGCTTCAATCCTCAATACTCAATCTTCAATCCTCAATCCTCAATCGTCAATCGTCAATTCTCATTTTTCAATCCTCAATACCCAATCCTCAATCTTCAATCTTCAACCCTCAATCCTCAGGTCTCAATCCTCAACCCTCAATCCTCAGACCTCAAACCTCAATCCTCAATTCTCAGCCATCATCCTCAATCCTCTATACTCAATTATCTATCCTCAATCCTCAATCTTCAATCCTCAATACTCAATCTTCAATCCTCAATCCTCAGTCCTCAATACTCAACTATCAGTCCTCAATTCTCAATACTCAATCCTCAATCCTCAATCTTCAATCCTCAATACTCAATCTTCAATCCTCAATCCTCAATCCTCAATCCTCAAGGCTCAATCCTCAATCCTCAATCCTCAACCCTCAATCTTCAATCCTCAATCCTCATTCTTCAATCCTCAGACCTCAAACATCAATACTCAACCCTCAGTTCTCGTCCTCAATCCACAACACTCATTCCTCGATCATCAATCTTCAATCATCAATATTCATTCTTCAATCCTCAATCCTCAATCCTCAATACTCAAGCCTCAATACTCAACCATCAGCCCTCAATTCTCAATACTCAATAGAATATCCTGAATTCTCAGGATTCAATACTCAAACCTCAACACTCAACCCTCAACCCTCAATCCTCAATCCTCAATCCTCAATCGTCAATCCTCAATACTCAATCTTCAATCCGCAATCCTCAGTCATCAAACCACAATCCTGAATCCTCAATCCTGAATCCTCAATCTTCAACCCTCAATCCTCAGTCCTCAAAACCTCAATACTCAATCCTCAATCCTCAGTCCTCAAACCTCAATCCTGAATCCTCGATCCTGAATCCTCAGTCTTCAGACTTCAGACTTCAACAATCAGATGTCAATCCTCAATCCTCAATAGAATATCATCAATTCACAGTTTTCAATACCCAATACTCAATCTGCAATCTTCAAATCCCTATTCACAAACATCAATTCTCATCACTCAATCCTCAATCCTCAATCCTCAATCCTCAATTTTCAATCCTCAATACTCAATCTTCAATCCTCAATCCTCAAACCTCAGTCCTCAAACCTCAATCCTCAACCCTCAGCCCTCATCCTCAGGCCTCAATCCTAAATTCTCAATCCTCAAACCTCAAACCTCAATCCTCAACCGTCAGTCCACGTCCTCAATACTCAACTCTCAATCCTCAATCCTCTATAGTCAATTCTCAATACTCAATATTCAATCCTCAATCCTCAATCCTCAATCCTCAATCCTCAATCCTCAAACCTCTATCTTCAATACTCAACCATCAATCCTCAATTCTCAATACTCAATAGAATATCCTGAAGTCTCAGGATTCAATACTCAAACCTCAACACTCAACCCTCATCCTCAATACTCAATCCTCAATCTTCAACCCTCAATCCTCAATCCTCAAGCCTCAATCCTCAATCCTCAATCCTCAGTCATCAAACCTCAATCCTGAATCCTCAATCCTGAATCCTCAATCTTCAGACTTCAGACTTCAACAATCAGATGTCAATCCTCAATCCTCAATAGAATATCATCAATTCACAGTTTTCAATACCCAATACTCAATCTGCAATCTTCAAATCTCTATTCACAAACATCAATTCTCATCACTCAGTCCTCAATCCTCAATCCTCAATTCTCAATTTTCAATCCTCAATACTCAATCTTCAATCCTCAATCCTCAAACCTCAATCCTTAATCCTCAATCGGCAGTCTTCAGTCCTCAATATCCAACCCTCAATCTTCAATCCTCAATCCTCAATCCTCAATTCTCAATCCTCAATCCCCAGTCCTCAGTCCTCAAACCTCAATCCTCAAACCTTAGCCCACATCCTCAATCCTCAATCCTCAATCCTCAACCTTCAATCCTCAATACTCAATCTTCAACCCTCAATCCTCAGTCCTCAAAACCTCAATTCTGAACCCTCAATCTTAAGACCTCAGACCTCAACAATCAGATGTCAATCCTGAATCCTTAATAGAATATCATCAATTCACAGTCTTCAATACCCAATACTCAATCTGCAATCTTCAAATATCTATTCACAAACATCAATTCTAAAAACTCAACCCTCAACGCTCAGTCCCCAATCCTCAATCTTCAATCCACAATCCTCAATACTCAATCCTCATTCCTCAATCTTCAATACTCAATACTCAATCTTCAATCCTCAATCCTCAATCCTCAATCCTCAATCCTCAGCCCTCAATCTTCAATCCTCAATACTCAATCTGCAATCCTCAATCCTGAATCCTCAATCCTCATTCTTCAATCCTCAATACCCAATCCTCAATCTTCAATCCTCAATCCTCAATCCTCAACCCTCAATCCTCATTCTTCAATCCTCAACACCCAATCCTCAATCTTCAATCCTCAATCCTCAATCCTCAGACCACAATCCTCAATCTTCAATCCTCAATACTCAATCTTCAATCGTCAATCCTCAATCCTCAATCCTCAATCCTCATTCATCAATCCTCAACACCCAATCCTCAATCTTCAATCCTCAATCCTCAATCCTCAATTCTCAATCCTCTATCCTCAATCCTCAGACCTCAAACATCAATACTCAACCCTCAGTCCTCGTCCTCAATCCACAACCCTCAATCCTCGATCCTCAATCTTCAATCATCAATATTCAATCTTGAATCCTGAATCCTCAATCCTCAATACTCAATCCTCAATCCCCAATCCTCTATCCTCAATCCTCAATCTTCAATCCTCAGCACTCAATATTCAATCCTCACTCCTCAATCTTCAATACTCAATACTCAATCTTCAATCCTCAATCCTCAATACTCAATCCTCAATCCTCACTCTTCAATCCTCAATACCCAATCCTCAATCTTCAATCCTCAATCCTCAATGAGCTATCCTCAATCCTCAATCCTCACACCGCAAGCATCAATACTCAACCCTCAGTTCTCGTCCTCAACCCACAACCCTCAATCCACAATCCTCAATCTTCATTCATCAATATTCAACTTTCAATCCTCAATCCTCAATCCTCAATCCTCAATCCTCCATCCTCAACGTTCAATCCTAAATTCCCAATCCTCAATCTTCAATCCTCGATCCTCAGTCCTCAATCCTCAAACCTCAATCCTCAATCTTCTGTCCTCAAACCTCAATCCTGAATCCTCAACACTGAATCCTCAACCTTCAGCACTCAGTCCTCACCAATCAGTTGTCAATCCTCAGTCCTCAATAGAATATCATCAATTCACAGTTTTCATTACTCAATACTCAATCTGCAATCTTCAAATCTCTATCCACAAACATCAATCCTCATCACTCAACCCTCAACACTCAGTCCCCAATCCTCAATATTCAATACTCAACCTTCAATCCTCAATACTCAATCTTCAATCGTCAATCCTCAATCCTCTATCCTCAATCGTCAGGCTTCAATCCTCAATACCCAATCCTCAGTATTCAATCTTCAATCCTCGATCCTCAATCCTCAACCCTCAATCCTCAATGTTCAGTCCTCAATACACAATCCTCAACCTTCAATCCTCAATCCCCAATCCTCAATACTCAACCATCAATCCTCAATTCTCAATACTCTATAGAATATCCTGAATTCTCAGGATTCAATACTCAAACCTCAACACTCAACCCTCAATCCTCAATCCTCAATCCTCAATCCTCAATCTTCAATCCTCAATACTCAATCTTCAATCCTCCATCCTCAACGCTCAATCCTCAATCCTCAATCCTCAATCGTCAGGCTTCAATCCTCAATACCCAATCCTCAGTCTTCAATCTTCAATCCTCAATCCTCAATCCTCAACCCTCAATCCTCAATGTTCAGTCCTCAATACACAATCCTCAACCTTCAATCCTCAATCCTCAATCCTCAATTATCAAACCTCAATCCTCAACCCTCAGCCCTCATCCTCAATACTCAATCCTCAATCTTCAACCCTCAATCCTCAATCCTCAAGCCTCAATCCTCAATCCTCAATCCTCAGTCCTCAAACCTTAATCCTGAATCCTCAATCCTGAATCCTCAATCTTCAGACTTCAGACTTCACCAATCAGATGTCAATCCTCAATCCTCAATAGAATATCATCAATTCACAGTTTTCAATACCCAATACTCAATCTGCAATCTTCAAATCTCTATTAACAAACATCAATTCTCATCACTCAATCCTCAATCCTCAATCCTCAATCCTCAATTTTCAATCCTCAATACTCAATCTTCAATCCTCAATCCTCAAACCTCAATCCTTAATCCTCAATCGGCAGTCTTCAATCCTCAATATCCAACCCTCAATCTTCAATCCTCAATCCTCAATCCTCAATTCTCAATCCTCAATCCCCATTCCTCAGTCCTCAAACCTCAATCCTCAAACCTTAGCCCACATCCTCAATCCTCAATCCTCAGTCCTCAACCTTCAATCCTCAATACTCAATCTTCAATACTCAATCCTCAGTCCTCAAACCTCAATTCTGAACCCTCAATCTTAAGACCTCAGACCTCTACAATCAGATGTCAATCCTGAATCCTTAATAGAATATCATCAATTCACAGACTTCAATACCCAATACTCAATCTGCAATCTTCAAATATCTATTCACAAACATCAATTCTCATCACTCAACCCTCAACACTCAGTCCCCAATCCTCAATCTTCAAACCTCAATCCTCAATACTCAATCCTCAATCCTCAATCCTCAATCTTCAATACTCAATACTCAATCTTCAATCCTCAATCCTCAATCCTCAATCCTCAATCCTCAATCCTCAATCTTGAATCCTCAATAATCAATCTTCAATCCTCAATCCTCAATCCTCTATACTCAATGCTCAATCCTCAATCCATAATCCTCAGCCCTCAATCTTCAATCCTCAATACTCAATCTGCAATCCTCAATCCTCTATCCTCAATCCTCCATCCTCAATCGTCAATCTTCAATACTCAATACTCAATCCTCAATCCTCAATCCTCAATCCTCAATCCTCAATCTTCATATTTCAATCCTCAATACCCAAACCTCAATATTCAAACCTCAATCCTCGATCCTCAATCCTCAATCCTCAATTCTCAATCCTCAATCCTCATTCTTCAATCCTCAACCGCCAGTCCTCGTCCTCAAACCTCAACCCTCAGTCCTCAATCCTCAATCTTCAATCATCAATACTCAATCTTCAATCCTCAATCCTGAATCCTCAATCTTCAGACCTCAGACCTGAACAATCAGATGTCAATCCTCAATCCTCAATAGAATATCGTCAATTCACAGTTTTCAATACTCAATACTCAATCTGCAACCTTCAAATTTCTATCCACAAACATCAATTCTCATCACTCAACCCTCAACACTCACTCCCCAAACCTCCATCTTCAATCCTCAATTCTCAATCCTCAATTCTCAATTCTCAATTCTCAATCCTCAATCTTCAATCCTCAATACTCAATCCTCAATCCTCAATCCTCAATCCTGAATCCTCAATCCTCAATCCTCAATCTTCAATCCTCAATACTCAATCTTCAATCCTCAATCCTCAATCCTCAATCCTCAATCCTCAATCCTCAATCGTCAGTCTTCAATCCTCAATACTCAATCTTCAATCCTCAATCCTCAATCCTCAATCCTCAGTCCTCAATCCTCAATCCTCAATCCTCAATCCTCTGTCCTCAAACCTCAATCCTGAATCCTCAACCCTGAATCCTCAACCTTCAGCCCTCAGTCCTCAACAATCAGTTGTCAATCCTCAGTCCTCAATAGAATATCATCAATTCACAGTTTTCAATACTCAATACTCAATCTGCAATCTTCAAATCTCTATCCACAAACATCAATCCTCATCACTCAACTCTCAACACTCAGTCCCCAATCCTCAATATTCAATCCTCAACCTTCAGTCCTCAATACTCAATCTTCAATCGTCAATCCTCAATCCTCTATCCTCAATCGTCAGGCTTCAATCCTCAATATCCAACCCTCAATCTTCAATCCTCAATCATCAATCCTCAATTCTCAATCCTCAATCCCCAGTCCTCAGTCCTCAAACCTCAATCCTCAAACCTTAGCCCACATCCTCAATCCTCAATCCTCAATCCTCAACCTTCAATCCTCAATACTCAATCTTCAACCCTCAATCCTCAGTCCTCAAAACCTCAATTCTGAACCCTCAATCTTAAGACCTCAGACCTCAACAATCAGATGTCAATCCTGAATCCTTAATAGAATATCATCAATTCACAGTCTTCAATACCCAATACTCAATCTGCAATCTTCAAATATCTATTCACAAACACCAATTCTCATCACTCAACATTCAACACTCAGTCCCCAATCCTCAATCTTCAATCCTCAATCCTCAATACTCAATCCTCATTCCTCAATCTTCAATACTCAATACTCAATCTTCAATCCTCAATCCTCAATCCTCAATACTCAATCCTCAACCCTCAATCTTCAATCCTCAATAATCAATCTTCAATCCTCAATCCTCAATCCTCTATACTCAATGCTCAATCCTCAATCCATAATCCTCAGCCCTCAATCTTCAATCCTCAATACTCAATCTGCAATCCTCAATCCTGAATCCTCAATCCTCAATCCTCATTCTTCAATCCTCAATACCCAATCCTCAATCTTCAATCCTCAATCCTCAATCCTCAACCCTCAATCCTCATTCTTCAATCCTCAACACCCAATCCTCAATCTTCAATCCTCAATCCTCAATCCTCAGACCTCAATCCTCAATCTTCAATCCTCAATACTCAATCTTCAATCGTCAATCCTCAATCCTCAATCCTCAATCCTCATTCATCAATCCTCAATCCTCAATCCTCAATCGTCAGGCTTCAATCCTCAACACTCAATCTTCAATACTCAATCCTCAATCCTCATTCCTCAATCCTCATTCTTCAATCCTCAATACCCAATCCTCAATCTTCAATCTTCAACCCTCAATCCTCAATTGTCAAACCTCAATCCTCAGTCCTCAGACCTCAAACCTCAATCCTCAACCCTCAGCCCTCATCCTCAATCCTCAATCCTCAATCTTCAATCCTCAATACTCAATCTACAATCCTCCATCCTCAATCCTCAATCCTCAATCATCAATCCTCAATCGTCAGGCTTCAATCCTCAATACCCAATCCTCAGTCTTCAATCTTCAATTCTCATCACTCAAACCTCAACCCTCAGTCCCCAATCCTCAATCTTCAATCCTCAATCCTCAATCCTCAATCTTCAGTCCTCAACCTTCAATCCTCAATACTCAATCTTCAATCCTCAATCCTCAATCCTCAATCCTCAATCCTCAATCCCCAATGGTCAGTCTTCAATCCTGAATACTCAATCTTCAATCCTCAATAATCATCGCACAACGCTCAACCATCAATCCTCAATACTCAACCATCAATCCTCAATTCTCAATACTCAAGAGAATATCCTGATATCTCATGGTTCAATACTCAATCCACAATATTCAATAATCAAATCTCAATCCTCAAACATCAGTTCTCAACACTAAATCCTCAACACTCAGTCCTCTCTCTTCAATCCTCCATCCTCAATCCTCAACCCTCAATACTCAATCCTCAACCTTCAGTCCTCAATCCACAATCCTCAATCCTCAATCCTCAATCATCAATCCTCAGGACTCAATCATCAATCCTCACTCCTCAATCTTCAATACTCAATACTCAATCTTCAATCCTCAATCCTCATTCTTCAATCCTCAATACCCAATCCTCAACCTTCAATCCTCAATCCTCAATTCGCTATCCTCAATCCTCAATCCTCACACCGCAAGCATCAATACTCAACCCTCAGTCCTCGTCCTCAACCCACAACCCTCAATCCACAATCCTCAATCTTCATTCATCAATATTCAACTTTCAATCCTCAATCCTCAATCCTCAATCCTCAATCCTCAATCCTCAACGTTCAATCCTAAATACCCTGTCCTCAATCTTCAATCCTCAATCCTCAGTCCTCAATCCTCAATCCTCAATCCTCAATCCTCTGTCCTCAAACCTCAATCCTGAATCCTCAACCCTGAATCCTCAACCTTCAGCCCTCAGTCCTCAACAATCAGTTGTCAATCCTCAGTCCTCAATAGAATATCATCAATTCACAGTTTTCAATACTCAATACTCAATCTGCAATCTTCAAATCTCTATCCACAAACATCAATCCTCATCACTCAACTCTCAACACTCAGTCCCCAATCCTCAATATTCAATCCTCAACCTTCAGTCCTCAATACTCAATCTTCAATCGTCAATCCTCAATCCTCTATCCTCAATCGTCAGGCTTCAATCCTCAATACCCAATCCTCAGTCTTCAATCTTCAATCCTCGATCCTCAATCCTCAACCCTCAATCCTCAATGTTCAATCCTCAATACACAATCCTCAACCTTCAATCATCAATGTTCAATCCTCAATACACAATACTCAACCTTCAATCCTCAATCCTCAATCCTCAATACTCAATCTTCAATCCGCATTACTGAATCTTCAATCATCAATCCTCAACCCTCAATCCTCAATCCTCAATCCTCAACCCTCAAACCTCAATCCTCAATCCTCAATAATCAACGCACACCCCTCAAGCATCAATCCTCAATACTCAACCACAAATCCTCAATTCTCAATACTCAATAGTATATCCTGTATTCTCATGGTTCAATACTCAGTCCACAATATTCAATAATCAAATCTCAATCCTCAAACATGAATTCTCAATACTAATTCCTCAACACTCAGTCCTCTCTCTCCAATACTCTATCCTCAATCTTCAATCCTCAAGCGTCAATCCTCAATCGTTAATCCTCAACCCTCAATCCTCGGTCCTGAAACCTCAATCCCGAATCCTCAATCCTGAATCCTAAGCATTCAGCCCTCAGTCCTGAACAATCAGTTGTCAATCCTCAATCCTCAATAGAATATCATCAATTCACAGTTTTCAATACTCAATACTCAATCTGCAATCTTCAAATCTCTATGCACAATCATCAATTCTCGTCACTCAAACCTCAACGCTCAGTCCCCAATCCTCAATCTTCAATCCTCAATCCTCAATCATCAATCTTCAGTCCTCAATCTTCAATCCTCAATACTCAATCTTCAATCCTCAATCCTCAATCCTCAATCCTCAACTCTCAATCCCCAATCGTCAGTCTTCAATCCTCAATACTCAATCTTCAATCCTCAATAATCATCGCACAACCCTCAACCATCAATCCTCAATACTCAACCATCAATCCTCAGTTCCCAATACTCAATAGAATATCCTGAATTCTCATGGTTCAATACTCAATCCACAATATTCAATAATCAAATCTCAATCCTCAAACATCAATTCTCAACACTAAATCCTCAACACTCAGTCCTCTCTCTTCAATCCTCCATCCTCAATCCTCAACCCTCAATACTCAATCCTCTGTCCTCAAACCTCAATCCTGAATCCTCAGCCCTGAATCCTCAATCTTCAGCCCTCAGTCCTCAACAATCAAATGTCAATCCCCAATCCTCAATAGAATATCCTCAATTCTCAGTTTTAAATAATCAATCCTCATTCCTCAATCTTCAAATCTCAATCCACAAATATCAATTCTCATCACTCAACCCTCAATACTCAGTCCTCAATCTTCAATCCTCAATCCTCAATCCTCAATCTTCAATCTTAAATACTCAATCTACAATCCTCAATCCTCAATTCTCAATTCTCAATCCTCAATACTCAACCCTCAATCGTGAATCCTCAATCCCCAGTCCTCAATATTCAACCCTCAATCCTCAATACCCAACCCTCAATCCTCAGTCTTCAATCCTCAATACTCAATCCTCAATACTCAATCCTCAACCTTCAATCCTCAATACTCAATCTTCATTCCTCAATCCTCAGTCCTCAAACCTCAATTCTGAACCCTCAATCTTCAGACCTCAGACCTCAACAATCAGATGTCAATCCTGAATCCTTAATTGAATATCATCAATTCACAGTCTTCAATACCCAATACTCAATCTGCAATCTACAAATATCTATTCACAAATATCAATTCTCATCACTCAACCCTCAACACTCAGTCCCCAATCCTCAATCTTCAATCCTCAATCCTCAATCCTCAATACTCAATCCTCAATCCTCAATCTTCAATACTCAACACTCAATCTTCAATCCTCAATGCTCAATCCTCAATCCTCAATCCTCAATCCTCAATCTTCAATCCTCAGTAATCAATTTTCATTCCTCAATCCTCAATCCTCTATCCTCAATGCTCAATCCTCAATCCATAATCCTCAACCCTCAATCTTCAATCCTCAATACTCAATCTGCAATCCTCAATTCTCAATCCTCAATCCTCAATCCTCATTCTTCAATCCTCAATACCCAATCCTCAATCTTCAATCCTCAATCCTCAATCCTCAACCCTCAATCCTCATTCTTCAATCCTCAACACCCAATCCTCAACCTTCAATCCTCAATCCTCAATCCTCAGCCCTCAATCCTCAATCTTCAATCCACAATACTCAAACTTCAATCGTCAATCCTCAATCCTCAATCCTCAATCCTCATTCATCAATCCTCAACACCCAATCCTCAATCTTCGATCCTCAATCCTCAATCCTCAATTCTCAATCCTCAATCCTCAATCCTCAGACCTCAAACATCAATACTCAACCCTCAGTCCTCGTCCTCAATCCACAACCCTCAATCCTCGATCCTCAATCTTCAATCATCAATATTCAATCTTGAATCCTGAATCCTCAATCCTCAATAATCAATCCTCAATCCCCAATCCTCAATCCTCAATACTCAACCATCAATCCTCAATTCTCAATACTCAATAGAATATCCTGAATTCTCAGGATTCAATACTCAAACCTCGACACTCAACTCTCAATCCTCAATCCTCAATCCTCAATCCTCAATGTTCAATCCTCAATAGTCAATCTTCAATCCTCCATCCTCAATCCTCAATCCTCAGTCCTCAATCCTCAATCGTCAGGCTTCAATCCTCAATACTCGATCTTCAATACCCAATCCTCAATCCTCATTCCTCAAACACATTCTTCAATCCTCAATACCCAATCAACAATCTTCAACCTTCAACCCTCAATCCTCAATTCTCAATCCTCAATCCTCAGTCCTCAGACCTCAAACCTCAATCCTCAACCCTCAGCCCTCATCCTCAACCCTCAATCCTCAATTTTCAATCCTAAATCCTCAATCTTCAATCCTCAATCCTCAATCCTCATGCCTCAATCCTCAATCCTCAATCCTCAGTCATCAAACCACAATCCTGAATCCTCAATCCTGAATCCTCAATCTTCAGACCTCAGACCTGAACAATCAGATGTCAATCCTCAATCCTCAATAGAATATCATCAATTCACAGTTTTCAATACTCAATACTCAATCTGCAATCTTCAAATTTCTATCCACAAACATAAATTCTCATCACTCAACCCTCAACGCTCAGTCCCCAATCCTCAATCTTCAATCCTCAATCCTCAATCCTCAATCCTCAATTCTCAATCCTCAATCTTCAATCCTCAATACTCAATCCTCAATCCTGAATCGTCAATCCTCAATCCTCAATTTTCAATCCTCAATACTCAATCTTCAATCCTCAATCCTCAATCCTCAATCCTCAATCCTCAATCGTCAGTCTTCAACCCTCAATCCTCAATCCTCAATCCTCAATACTCAATCTTCAATCCGCAATTCTCAATCTTCAATCATCAATCCTCCATCCTCAATCCTCAATCCTCAGTCCTCAACCCTCAATCCTCAATCCTCAATCCTCAATCCTCAATAATCAACGCACAACCCTCAACCATCAATCCTCAATACTCAACCATCAATCCTCAATTCTCTGTACTCAATAGTATATCCTGTATTCTCATGGTTCAATACTCAGTCCACAATATTCAATAATCAAATCTCAATCCTCAAACATCAATTCTCAGTACTAATTCCTCAACACTCAGTCCTCTCTCTCCAATCCTCTATCCTCAATCCTCAATCCTCAAGCGTCAATCCTCAATCCTCAATCCTCAACCCTCAATCCTCAGTCCTCAAACCTCAATCCCCAATCCTCAATCCTGAATCCTGAGCATTCAGCCCTCAGTCCTGAACAATCAGTTGTCAATCCTCAATCCTCAATAGAATATCATCAATTCACAGTTTTCAATACTCAGTACTCAATCTGCAATCTTCAAATCTCTATCCACTATCGTCAATTCTAATCACTCAAACCTCAACGCTCAGTCCCCAATCCTCAATCTTCAATCCTCAATCCTCAATCTTCAATCTTCAGTCCTCAATCTTCAATCCTCAATACTCAATATTCAATCCTCAATCCTCAATACTCAATCCTCAATCCTCAATCCCCAATCGTCAGTCTTCAATCCTCAATACTCAATCTTCAATCCTCAATCCTCAATACTCAATCCTCAATCCTCATTCTTCAATCCTCAATACCCAATCCTCAATCTTCAATCCTCAATCCTCAATTCGCTATCCTCAGTCCTCAATCCTCACACCGCAAGCATCAATACTCAACCCTCAGTCCTCGTCCTCAACCCACAACCCTCAATCCACAATCCTCAATCTTCATTCATCAATATTCAACATTCAATCCTCAATCCTCAATCCTCAATCCTCAATCCTCAATCCTCAACGTTCAATCCTAAATACCCAATCCTCAATCTTCAATCCTCAATCCTCAATCCTCAATCCTCAATCCTCTGTCCTCAAACCTCAATCCTGAATCCTCAGCCCTGAATCCTCAACCTTAAGCCCTCAGTCCTCAACAATCAGTTGTCAATCCTCAATCCACAATAGAATATCATCAATTCACAGTTTTCAATACTCAATACTCAATCTGCAATCTTCAAATCTCTATCCACAAACATCAATCCTCATCACTAAAACCTCAACACTCAGTCCCCAATTCTCAATATTCAATCCTCAACCTTCAATCCTCAATACTCAATCTTCAATCCTCAATCCTCAATCCTCAATCCTCAATCCTCAATCCTCAACCTCAATCCTCAATCCTCAATCTTCAATCTTAAATACTCAATCTACAATCCTCAATCCTCAATTCGCAATTCTCAATCCTCAATACTCAACCCTCAATCGTCAATCCTCAATCCCCAGTCCTCAATATTCAACCCTCAATCCTCAATACCCAACCCTCAATCCTCAGTCTTCAATCCTCAATACTCAATCCTCAATACTCAATCCTCAACCTTCAATCCTCAATACTCAATCTTCATTCCTCAATCCTCAGTCCTCAAACCTCAATTCTGAACCCTCAATCTTCAGACCTCAGACCTCAACAATCAGATGTCAATCCTGAATCCTTAATTGAATATCATCAATTCACAGTCTTCAATACCCAATACTCAATCTGCAATCTACAAATATCTATTCACAAACATCAATTCTCATCACTCAACCCTCAACACTCAGTCCCCAATCCTCAATCTTCAATCCTCAATCCTCAATACTCAATCCTCAATCCTCAATCTTCAATACTCAATACTCAATCTTCAATCCTCAATGCTCAATCCTCAATCCTCAATCCTCAATCCTCAATCTTCAATCCTCAGTAATCAATTTTCATTCCTCAATCCTCAATCCTCTATCCTCAATGCTCAATCCTCAATCCATAATCCTCAACCCTCAATCTTCAATCCTCAATACTCAATCTGCAATCCTCAATTCTCAATCCTCAATCCTCAATCCTCATTCTTCAATCCTCAATACCCAATCCTCAATCTTCAATCCTCAATCCTCAATCCTCAACCCTCAATCCTCATTCTTCAATCCTCAACACCCAATCCTCAATCTTCAATCCTCAATCCTCAATCCTCAGCCCTCAATCCTCAATCTTCAATCCACAATACTCAAACTTCAATCGTCAATCCTCAATCCTCAATCCTCAATCCTCATTCATCAATCCTCAACACCCAATCCTCAATCTTCGATCCTCAATCCTCAATCCTCAATTCTCAATCCTCAATCCTCAATCCTCAGACCTCAAACATCAATACTCAACCCTCAGTCCTCGTCCTCAATCCACAACCCTCAATCCTCGATCCTCAATCTTCAATCGTCAATATTCAATCTTGAATCCTGAATCCTCAATCCTCAATAATCAATCCTCAATCCCCAATCCTCAATCCTCAATACTCAACCATCAATCCTCAATTCTCAATACTCAATAGAATATCCTGAATTCTCAGGATTCAATACTCAAACCTCGACACTCAACTCTCAATCCTCAATCCTCAATCCTCAATCCTCAATGTTCAATCCTCAATAGTCAATCTTCAATCCTCCATCCTCAATCCTCAATCCTCAGTCCTCAATCCTCAATCGTCAGGCTTCAATCCTCAATACTCGATCTTCAATACCCAATCCTCATTCCTCATTCCTCAAACACATTCTTCAATCCTCAATACCCAATCAACAATCTTCAACCTTCAACCCTCAATCCTCAATTCTCAATCCTCAATCCTCAGTCCTCAGACCTCAAACCTCAATCCTCAACCCTCAGCCCTCATCCTCAACCCTCAATCCTCAATTTTCAATCCTAAATCCTCAATCTTCAATCCTCAATCCTCAATCCTCATGCCTCAAACCTCAATCCTCAATCCTCAATAATCAACGCACACCCCTCAAGCATCAATCCTCAATACTCAACCACAAATCCTCAATTCTCAATACTCAATAGTATATCCTGTATTCTCATGGTTCAATACTCAGTCCACAATATTCAATAATCAAATCTCAATCCTCAAACATGAATTCTCAATACTAATTCCTCAACACTCAGTCCTCTCTCTCCAATACTCTATCCTCAATCTTCAATCCTCAAGCGTCAATCCTCAATCGTTAATCCTCAACCCTCAATCCTCGGTCCTGAAACCTCAATCCCGAATCCTCAATCCTGAATCCTAAGCATTCAGCCCTCAGTCCTGAACAATCAGTTGTCAATCCTCAATCCTCAATAGAATATCATCAATTCACAGTTTTCAATACTCAATACTCAATCTGCAATCTTCAAATCTCTATGCACAATCATCAATTCTCGTCACTCAAACCTCAACGCTCAGTCCCCAATCCTCAATCTTCAATCCTCAATCCTCAATCATCAATCTTCAGTCCTCAATCTTCAATCCTCAATACTCAATCTTCAATCCTCAATCCTCAATCCTCAATCCTCAACTCTCAATCCCCAATCGTCAGTCTTCAATCCTCAATACTCAATCTTCAATCCTCAATAATCATCGCACAACCCTCAACCATCAATCCTCAATACTCAACCATCAATCCTCAGTTCCCAATACTCAATAGAATATCCTGAATTCTCATGGTTCAATACTCAATCCACAATATTCAATAATCAAATCTCAATCCTCAAACATCAATTCTCAACACTAAATCCTCAACACTCAGTCCTCTCTCTTCAATCCTCCATCCTCAATCCTCAACCCTCAATACTCAATCCTCTGTCCTCAAACCTCAATCCTGAATCCTCAGCCCTGAATCCTCAATCTTCAGCCCTCAGTCCTCAACAATCAAATGTCAATCCCCAATCCTCAATAGAATATCCTCAATTCTCAGTTTTAAATAATCAATCCTCATTCCTCAATCTTCAAATCTCAATCCACAAATATCAATTCTCATCACTCAACCCTCAATACTCAGTCCTCAATCTTCAATCCTCAATCCTCAATCCTCAATCTTCAATCTTAAATACTCAATCTACAATCCTCAATCCTCAATTCTCAATTCTCAATCCTCAATACTCAACCCTCAATCGTGAATCCTCAATCCCCAGTCCTCAATATTCAACCCTCAATCCTCAATACCCAACCCTCAATCCTCAGTCTTCAATCCTCAATACTCAATCCTCAATACTCAATCCTCAACCTTCAATCCTCAATACTCAATCTTCATTCCTCAATCCTCAGTCCTCAAACCTCAATTCTGAACCCTCAATCTTCAGACCTCAGACCTCAACAATCAGATGTCAATCCTGAATCCTTAATTGAATATCATCAATTCACAGTCTTCAATACCCAATACTCAATCTGCAATCTACAAATATCTATTCACAAATATCAATTCTCATCACTCAACCCTCAACACTCAGTCCCCAATCCTCAATCTTCAATCCTCAATCCTCAATCCTCAATACTCAATCCTCAATCCTCAATCTTCAATACTCAACACTCAATCTTCAATCCTCAATGCTCAATCCTCAATCCTCAATCCTCAATCCTCAATCTTCAATCCTCAGTAATCAATTTTCATTCCTCAATCCTCAATCCTCTATCCTCAATGCTCAATCCTCAATCCATAATCCTCAACCCTCAATCTTCAATCCTCAATACTCAATCTGCAATCCTCAATTCTCAATCCTCAATCCTCAATCCTCATTCTTCAATCCTCAATACCCAATCCTCAATCTTCAATCCTCAATCCTCAATCCTCAACCCTCAATCCTCATTCTTCAATCCTCAACACCCAATCCTCAACCTTCAATCCTCAATCCTCAATCCTCAGCCCTCAATCCTCAATCTTCAATCCACAATACTCAAACTTCAATCGTCAATCCTCAATCCTCAATCCTCAATCCTCATTCATCAATCCTCAACACCCAATCCTCAATCTTCGATCCTCAATCCTCAATCCTCAATTCTCAATCCTCAATCCTCAATCCTCAGACCTCAAACATCAATACTCAACCCTCAGTCCTCGTCCTCAATCCACAACCCTCAATCCTCGATCCTCAATCTTCAATCATCAATATTCAATCTTGAATCCTGAATCCTCAATCCTCAATAATCAATCCTCAATCCCCAATCCTCAATCCTCAATACTCAACCATCAATCCTCAATTCTCAATACTCAATAGAATATCCTGAATTCTCAGGATTCAATACTCAAACCTCGACACTCAACTCTCAATCCTCAATCCTCAATCCTCAATCCTCAATGTTCAATCCTCAATAGTCAATCTTCAATCCTCCATCCTCAATCCTCAATCCTCAGTCCTCAATCCTCAATCGTCAGGCTTCAATCCTCAATACTCGATCTTCAATACCCAATCCTCAATCCTCATTCCTCAAACACATTCTTCAATCCTCAATACCCAATCAACAATCTTCAACCTTCAACCCTCAATCCTCAATTCTCAATCCTCAATCCTCAGTCCTCAGACCTCAAACCTCAATCCTCAACCCTCAGCCCTCATCCTCAACCCTCAATCCTCAATTTTCAATCCTAAATCCTCAATCCTCAATCCTCAATCCTCAATCCTCAGTAATCAATTTTCATTCCTCAATCCTCAATCCTCTATCCTCAATGCTCAATCCTCAATCCATAATCCTCAACCCTCAATCTTCAATCCTCAATACTCAATCTGCAATCCTCAATTCTCAATCCTCAATCCTCAATCCTCATTCTTCAATCCTCAATACCCAATCCTCAATCTTCAATCCTCAATCCTCAATCCTCAACCCTCAATCCTCATTCTTCAATCCACAACACCCAATCCTCAATCTTCAATCCTCAATCCTCAATCCTCAGCCCTCAATCCTCAATCTTCAATCCACAATACTCAAACTTCAATCGTCAATCCTCAATCCTCAATCCTCAATCCTCATTCATCAATCCTCAACACCCAATCCTCAATCTTCGATCCTCAATCCTCAATCCTCAATTCTCAATCCTCAATCCTCAATCCTCAGACCTCAAACATCAATACTCAACCCTCAGTCCTCGTCCTCAATCCACAACCCTCAATCCTCGATCCTCAATCTTCAATCGTCAATATTCAATCTTGAATCCTGAATCCTCAATCCTCAATAATCAATCCTCAATCCCCAATCCTCAATCCTCAATACTCAACCATCAATCCTCAATTCTCAATACTCAATAGAATATCCTGAATTCTCAGGATTCAATACTCAAACCTCGACACTCAACTCTCAATCCTCAATCCTCAATCCTCAATCCTCAATGTTCAATCCTCAATAGTCAATCTTCAATCCTCCATCCTCAATCCTCAATCCTCAGTCCTCAATCCTCAATCGTCAGGCTTCAATCCTCAATACTCGATCTTCAATACCCAATCCTCAATCCTCATTCCTCAAACACATTCTTCAATCCTCAATACCCAATCAACAATCTTCAACCTTCAACCCTCAATCCTCAATTCTCAATCCTCAATCCTCAGTCCTCAGACCTCAAACCTCAATCCTCAACCCTCAGCCCTCATCCTCAACCCTCAATCCTCAATTTTCAATCCTAAATCCTCAACCCTCAATCCTCAATCCTCAATCCTCAACCCTCAAACCTCAATCCTCAATCCTCAATAATCAACGCACACCCCTCAAGCATCAATCCTCAATACTCAACCACAAATCCTCAATTCTCAATACTCAATAGTATATCCTGTATTCTCATGGTTCAATACTCAGTCCACAATATTCAATAATCAAATCTCAATCCTCAAACATGAATTCTCAATACTAATTCCTCAACACTCAGTCCTCTCTCTCCAATACTCTATCCTCAATCTTCAATCCTCAAGCGTCAATCCTCAATCGTTAATCCTCAACCCTCAATCCTCGGTCCTGAAACCTCAATCCCGAATCCTCAATCCTGAATCCTAAGCATTCAGCCCTCAGTCCTGAACAATCAGTTGTCAATCCTCAATCCTCAATAGAATATCATCAATTCACAGTTTTCAATACTCAATACTCAATCTGCAATCTTCAAATCTCTATGCACAATCATCAATTCTCGTCACTCAAACCTCAACGCTCAGTCCCCAATCCTCAATCTTCAATCCTCAATCCTCAATCATCAATCTTCAGTCCTCAATCTTCAATCCTCAATACTCAATCTTCAATCCTCAATCCTCAATCCTCAATCCTCAACTCTCAATCCCCAATCGTCAGTCTTCAATCCTCAATACTCAATCTTCAATCCTCAATAATCATCGCACAACCCTCAACCATCAATCCTCAATACTCAACCATCAATCCTCAGTTCCCAATACTCAATAGAATATCCTGAATTCTCATGGTTCAATACTCAATCCACAATATTCAATAATCAAATCTCAATCCTCAAACATCAATTCTCAACACTAAATCCTCAACACTCAGTCCTCTCTCTTCAATCCTCCATCCTCAATCCTCAACCCTCAATACTCAATCCTCTGTCCTCAAACCTCAATCCTGAATCCTCAGCCCTGAATCCTCAATCTTCAGCCCTCAGTCCTCAACAATCAAATGTCAATCCCCAATCCTCAATAGAATATCCTCAATTCTCAGTTTTAAATAATCAATCCTCATTCCTCAATCTTCAAATCTCAATCCACAAATATCAATTCTCATCACTCAACCCTCAATACTCAGTCCTCAATCTTCAATCCTCAATCCTCAATCCTCAATCTTCAATCTTAAATACTCAATCTACAATCCTCAATCCTCAATTCTCAATTCTCAATCCTCAATACTCAACCCTCAATCGTGAATCCTCAATCCCCAGTCCTCAATATTCAACCCTCAATCCTCAATACCCAACCCTCAATCCTCAGTCTTCAATCCTCAATACTCAATCCTCAATACTCAATCCTCAACCTTCAATCCTCAATACTCAATCTTCATTCCTCAATCCTCAGTCCTCAAACCTCAATTCTGAACCCTCAATCTTCAGACCTCAGACCTCAACAATCAGATGTCAATCCTGAATCCTTAATTGAATATCATCAATTCACAGTCTTCAATACCCAATACTCAATCTGCAATCTACAAATATCTATTCACAAATATCAATTCTCATCACTCAACCCTCAACACTCAGTCCCCAATCCTCAATCTTCAATCCTCAATCCTCAATCCTCAATACTCAATCCTCAATCCTCAATCTTCAATACTCAACACTCAATCTTCAATCCTCAATGCTCAATCCTCAATCCTCAATCCTCAATCCTCAATCTTCAATCCTCAGTAATCAATTTTCATTCCTCAATCCTCAATCCTCTATCCTCAATGCTCAATCCTCAATCCATAATCCTCAACCCTCAATCTTCAATCCTCAATACTCAATCTGCAATCCTCAATTCTCAATCCTCAATCCTCAATCCTCATTCTTCAATCCTCAATACCCAATCCTCAATCTTCAATCCTCAATCCTCAATCCTCAACCCTCAATCCTCATTCTTCAATCCTCAACACCCAATCCTCAACCTTCAATCCTCAATCCTCAATCCTCAGCCCTCAATCCTCAATCTTCAATCCACAATACTCAAACTTCAATCGTCAATCCTCAATCCTCAATCCTCAATCCTCATTCATCAATCCTCAACACCCAATCCTCAATCTTCGATCCTCAATCCTCAATCCTCAATTCTCAATCCTCAATCCTCAATCCTCAGACCTCAAACATCAATACTCAACCCTCAGTCCTCGTCCTCAATCCACAACCCTCAATCCTCGATCCTCAATCTTCAATCATCAATATTCAATCTTGAATCCTGAATCCTCAATCCTCAATAATCAATCCTCAATCCCCAATCCTCAATCCTCAATACTCAACCATCAATCCTCAATTCTCAATACTCAATAGAATATCCTGAATTCTCAGGATTCAATACTCAAACCTCGACACTCAACTCTCAATCCTCAATCCTCAATCCTCAATCCTCAATGTTCAATCCTCAATAGTCAATCTTCAATCCTCCATCCTCAATCCTCAATCCTCAGTCCTCAATCCTCAATCGTCAGGCTTCAATCCTCAATACTCGATCTTCAATACCCAATCCTCAATCCTCATTCCTCAAACACATTCTTCAATCCTCAATACCCAATCAACAATCTTCAACCTTCAACCCTCAATCCTCAATTCTCAATCCTCAATCCTCAGTCCTCAGACCTCAAACCTCAATCCTCAACCCTCAGCCCTCATCCTCAACCCTCAATCCTCAATTTTCAATCCTAAATCCTCAATCTTCAATCCTCAATCCTCAATCCTCATGCCTCAATCCTCAATCCTCAATCCTCAGTCATCAAACCACAATCCTGAATCCTCAATCCTGAATCCTCAATCTTCAGACCTCAGACCTGAACAATCAGATGTCAATCCTCAATCCTCAATAGAATATCATCAATTCACAGTTTTCAATACTCAATACTCAATCTGCAATCTTCAAATTTCTATCCACAAACATAAATTCTCATCACTCAACCCTCAACGCTCAGTCCCCAATCCTCAATCTTCAATCCTCAATCCTCAATCCTCAATCCTCAATTCTCAATCCTCAATCTTCAATCCTCAATACTCAATCCTCAATCCTGAATCGTCAATCCTCAATCCTCAATTTTCAATCCTCAATACTCAATCTTCAATCCTCAATCCTCAATCCTCAATCCTCAATCCTCAATCGTCAGTCTTCAACCCTCAATCCTCAATCCTCAATCCTCAATACTCAATCTTCAATCCGCAATTCTCAATCTTCAATCATCAATCCTCCATCCTCAATCCTCAATCCTCAGTCCTCAACCCTCAATCCTCAATCCTCAATCCTCAATCCTCAATAATCAACGCACAACCCTCAACCATCAATCCTCAATACTCAACCATCAATCCTCAATTCTCTGTACTCAATAGTATATCCTGTATTCTCATGGTTCAATACTCAGTCCACAATATTCAATAATCAAATCTCAATCCTCAAACATCAATTCTCAGTACTAATTCCTCAACACTCAGTCCTCTCTCTCCAATCCTCTATCCTCAATCCTCAATCCTCAAGCGTCAATCCTCAATCCTCAATCCTCAACCCTCAATCCTCAGTCCTCAAACCTCAATCCCCAATCCTCAATCCTGAATCCTGAGCATTCAGCCCTCAGTCCTGAACAATCAGTTGTCAATCCTCAATCCTCAATAGAATATCATCAATTCACAGTTTTCAATACTCAGTACTCAATCTGCAATCTTCAAATCTCTATCCACTATCGTCAATTCTAATCACTCAAACCTCAACGCTCAGTCCCCAATCCTCAATCTTCAATCCTCAATCCTCAATCTTCAATCTTCAGTCCTCAATCTTCAATCCTCAATACTCAATATTCAATCCTCAATCCTCAATACTCAATCCTCAATCCTCAATCCCCAATCGTCAGTCTTCAATCCTCAATACTCAATCTTCAATCCTCAATCCTCAATACTCAATCCTCAATCCTCATTCTTCAATCCTCAATACCCAATCCTCAATCTTCAATCCTCAATCCTCAATTCGCTATCCTCAGTCCTCAATCCTCACACCGCAAGCATCAATACTCAACCCTCAGTCCTCGTCCTCAACCCACAACCCTCAATCCACAATCCTCAATCTTCATTCATCAATATTCAACATTCAATCCTCAATCCTCAATCCTCAATCCTCAATCCTCAATCCTCAACGTTCAATCCTAAATACCCAATCCTCAATCTTCAATCCTCAATCCTCAATCCTCAATCCTCAATCCTCTGTCCTCAAACCTCAATCCTGAATCCTCAGCCCTGAATCCTCAACCTTAAGCCCTCAGTCCTCAACAATCAGTTGTCAATCCTCAATCCACAATAGAATATCATCAATTCACAGTTTTCAATACTCAATACTCAATCTGCAATCTTCAAATCTCTATCCACAAACATCAATCCTCATCACTAAAACCTCAACACTCAGTCCCCAATTCTCAATATTCAATCCTCAACCTTCAATCCTCAATACTCAATCTTCAATCCTCAATCCTCAATCCTCAATCCTCAATCCTCAATCCTCAACCTCAATCCTCAATCCTCAATCTTCAATCTTAAATACTCAATCTACAATCCTCAATCCTCAATTCGCAATTCTCAATCCTCAATACTCAACCCTCAATCGTCAATCCTCAATCCCCAGTCCTCAATATTCAACCCTCAATCCTCAATACCCAACCCTCAATCCTCAGTCTTCAATCCTCAATACTCAATCCTCAATACTCAATCCTCAACCTTCAATCCTCAATACTCAATCTTCATTCCTCAATCCTCAGTCCTCAAACCTCAATTCTGAACCCTCAATCTTCAGACCTCAGACCTCAACAATCAGATGTCAATCCTGAATCCTTAATTGAATATCATCAATTCACAGTCTTCAATACCCAATACTCAATCTGCAATCTACAAATATCTATTCACAAACATCAATTCTCATCACTCAACCCTCAACACTCAGTCCCCAATCCTCAATCTTCAATCCTCAATCCTCAATACTCAATCCTCAATCCTCAATCTTCAATACTCAATACTCAATCTTCAATCCTCAATGCTCAATCCTCAATCCTCAATCCTCAATCCTCAATCTTCAATCCTCAGTAATCAATTTTCATTCCTCAATCCTCAATCCTCTATCCTCAATGCTCAATCCTCAATCCATAATCCTCAACCCTCAATCTTCAATCCTCAATACTCAATCTGCAATCCTCAATTCTCAATCCTCAATCCTCAATCCTCATTCTTCAATCCTCAATACCCAATCCTCAATCTTCAATCCTCAATCCTCAATCCTCAACCCTCAATCCTCATTCTTCAATCCTCAACACCCAATCCTCAATCTTCAATCCTCAATCCTCAATCCTCAGCCCTCAATCCTCAATCTTCAATCCACAATACTCAAACTTCAATCGTCAATCCTCAATCCTCAATCCTCAATCCTCATTCATCAATCCTCAACACCCAATCCTCAATCTTCGATCCTCAATCCTCAATCCTCAATTCTCAATCCTCAATCCTCAATCCTCAGACCTCAAACATCAATACTCAACCCTCAGTCCTCGTCCTCAATCCACAACCCTCAATCCTCGATCCTCAATCTTCAATCGTCAATATTCAATCTTGAATCCTGAATCCTCAATCCTCAATAATCAATCCTCAATCCCCAATCCTCAATCCTCAATACTCAACCATCAATCCTCAATTCTCAATACTCAATAGAATATCCTGAATTCTCAGGATTCAATACTCAAACCTCGACACTCAACTCTCAATCCTCAATCCTCAATCCTCAATCCTCAATGTTCAATCCTCAATAGTCAATCTTCAATCCTCCATCCTCAATCCTCAATCCTCAGTCCTCAATCCTCAATCGTCAGGCTTCAATCCTCAATACTCGATCTTCAATACCCAATCCTCAATCCTCATTCCTCAAACACATTCTTCAATCCTCAATACCCAATCAACAATCTTCAACCTTCAACCCTCAATCCTCAATTCTCAATCCTCAATCCTCAGTCCTCAGACCTCAAACCTCAATCCTCAACCCTCAGCCCTCATCCTCAACCCTCAATCCTCAATTTTCAATCCTAAATCCTCAATCTTCAATCCTCAATCCTCAATCCTCATGCCTCAATCCTCAATCCTCAATCCTCAGTCATCAAACCACAATCCTGAATCCTCAATCCTGAATCCTCAATCTTCAGACCTCAGACCTGAACAATCAGATGTCAATCCTCAATCCTCAATAGAATATCATCAATTCACAGTTTTCAATACTCAATACTCAATCTGCAATCTTCAAATTTCTATCCACAAACATAAATTCTCATCACTCAACCCTCAACGCTCAGTCCCCAATCCTCAATCATCAATCCTCAATCCTCAATCCTCAATCCTCAATTCTCAATCCTCAATCTTCAATCCTCAATACTCAATCCTCAATCCTGAATCGTCAATCCTCAATCCTCAATTTTCAATCCTCAATACTCAATCTTCAATCCTCAATCCTCAATCCTCAATCCTCAATCCTCAATCGTCAGTCTTCAACCCTCAATCCTCAATCCTCAATCCTCAATACTCAATCTTCAATCCGCAATTCTCAATCTTCAATCATCAATCCTCCATCCTCAATCCTCAATCCTCAGTCCTCAACCCTCAATCCTCAATCCTCAATCCTCAATCCTCAATAATCAACGCACAACCCTCAACCATCAATCCTCAATACTCAACCATCAATCCTCAATTCTCTGTACTCAATAGTATATCCTGTATTCTCATGGTTCAATACTCAGTCCACAATATTCAATAATCAAATCTCAATCCTCAAACATCAATTCTCAGTACTAATTCCTCAACACTCAGTCCTCTCTCTCCAATCCTCTATCCTCAATCCTCAATCCTCAAGCGTCAATCCTCAATCCTCAATCCTCAACCCTCAATCCTCAGTCCTCAAACTTCAATCCCCAATCCTCAATCCTGAATCCTGAGCATTCAGCCCTCAGTCCTGAACAATCAGTTGTCAATCCTCAATCCTCAATAGAATATCATCAATTCACAGTTTTCAATACTCAGTACTCAATCTGCAATCTTCAAATCTCTATCCACTATCGTCAATTCTAATCACTCAAACCTCAACGCTCAGTCCCCAATCCTCAATCTTCAATCCTCAATCCTCAATCTTCAATCTTCAGTCCTCAATCTTCAATCCTCAATACTCAATATTCAATCCTCAATCCTCAATACTCAATCCTCAATCCTCAATCCCCAATCGTCAGTCTTCAATCCTCAATACTCAATCTTCAATCCTCAATCCTCAATACTCAATCCTCAATCCTCATTCTTCAATCCTCAATACCCAATCCTCAATCTTCAATCCTCAATCCTCAATTCGCTATCCTCAGTCCTCAATCCTCACACCGCAAGCATCAATACTCAACCCTCAGTCCTCGTCCTCAACCCACAACCCTCAATCCACAATCCTCAATCTTCATTCATCAATATTCAACATTCAATCCTCAATCCTCAATCCTCAATCCTCAATCCTCAATCCTCAACGTTCAATCCTAAATACCCAATCCTCAATCTTCAATCCTCAATCCTCAATCCTCAATCCTCAATCCTCTGTCCTCAAACCTCAATCCTGAATCCTCAGCCCTGAATCCTCAACCTTAAGCCCTCAGTCCTCAACAATCAGTTGTCAATCCTCAATCCTCAATAGAATATCATCAATTCACAGTTTTCAATACTCAATACTCAATCTGCAATCTTCAAATCCTTATCCACAAACATCAATCCTCATCACTAAACCCTCAACACTCAGTCCCCAATTCTCAATATTCAATCCTCAACCTTCAATCCTCAATACTCAATCTTCAATCCTCAATCCTCAATCCTCAATCCTCAATCCTCAATCCTCAACCTCAATCCTCAATCCTCCATCCTCAATCGTCAACCTTCAATCCTCAATACTCAATCCTCAATCCTCAATCCTCAATCCTCAATCCTCAATCTTCATTCTTCAATCCTCAATACCCAATCCTCAATATTCAAACCTCAATCCTCGATCCTCAATCCTCAATTCTCAATCCTCAATCCTCAATCCTCAACCCTCAATCCTCAACCGTCAGTCCTCGTCCTCAAACCTCAACCCTCAATCCTCAATCCTCAATCTTCAATCATCAATACTCAATCTTCAATCCTCAATAATCAATCCCCAATCCTCAATCCTCAATCCTCAATAATCAACGCACAACCCTCAACCATCAATCCTCAATACTCAACCATCAATCCTCAAATCTCAATACTCAAAAAATATCCTGAATTCTCATGGTTCAATACTCAATCCACAATATTCAATAATCAAAGCTCAATCCTCAATCATCAATCCTCAACACTCAATCCTCAACACTCAGTCCTCTCTCTTCAATCGACCATCCTGAATCCTCAATCCTCAAACGTCAATCCTCAATCCTCAATCCTCAACCATCAATCCTCAGTCCTCAAACCTCAATGCCGAATCCTCAATCCTGAATCCTCAATCTTCTGCCCTCAGTCCTCAACAATCAATTGTCAATCCTCAATCCTCAATAGGATATCCTCAACTCACAGTTTTCAATACTCAATCCCCATTCTTCAATCTTCAAATCTCAATCCACAAACATCAATTCTCATCACTCAACCCTCAACACTCAGTCCTCAATCTTCAATCCTCAATCCTCAATACTCAATCTTCAATCCGCAATACTCAATCTTCAATCATCAATCCTCAATTCTCAATCCTCAATCCTCAATCGTCAACCCTCAATCCTCAATCCTCAATCCTCAATAATCAACGCACAACCCTCAACCATCAGTCCTCAATACTCAACCATCAATCCTCAATTCTCAATACTCAATAGTATATCCTGAATTCTCATGGTTCAATACTCAGTCCACAATATTCAATAATCAAATCTCAATCCTCAAACATCAATTCTCAATACTAAATCCTCAACACTCAGTCCTCTCTCTCCAATCCTCTATCCTCAATCCTCAATCCTCAAGCGTCAATCCTCGATCCTCAATCCTCAACCTTCAATCCTCAGTCCTCAAACCTCAATCCCGGATCCTCAATCCTGAATCCTCAACCTTCAGCCCTCAGTCCTCAACAATCAGTTGTCAATCCGCAATCCTCAATAGAATATCATCAATTCACAGTTTTCACTACTCAATACTCAATCTGCAATCTTCAAATCTCTATCCACAATCATCAATTCTCATCACTCAAACCTCAACACTCAGTCACCAATCCTCAATCTTCAATCCTCAATCCTCAATGCTCAATCCTCAGTCCTCAATCTTCAATTATCAATACTCAACGTTCAATCCTCAATCCTCAATCCTCAATCCTCAATCCTCAGTCCTCAATCCTGAATCCTCAACCTTCAGACCTCAGTCCTCAACAATCAGTTGTCAATCCTCAATCCTCAATAGAATATCATCAATTCACAGCTTTCAATACTCAATAATCGATCTGCAATCTTCAAATCTCTATCCACAAACATCAATTCTCATCACTCAAACCTCAACACTCAGAACCCAATCCTCAGTCCTCAAACCTCAAACCTCAATCTTCAATCCTCAATACTCAATCTTCAATCCTCCGTCCTCAATCCTCAACCCTCAATCCTCAATCCTCAATCGTCAGGCTTCAATCCTCAATACTCATTCTTCAATCCTCAACCCTCAATCCTCATTCCTCAATCCTCATTCTTCAATCCCCAATACGCAATCCTCAATCTTCAATCCTCAATCCTCAATCCTCAATTCTCAATCCTCAATCCTCAGTCCTAAGTCCTCAAATCTCAATCCTCAACCTCCAGCCCTCATCCTCAATCCTCAATCCTCAATCTTCAATCCTCCATCCTCATTCCTCAGTCCTCAATCCTCAATCCTCAATCGTCAGGCTTCAATCCTCAATACTCAATCTTCAATCCTCAATCCTCAATCGTCAATCGTCAATTCTCATTTTTCAATCCTCAATACCCAATCCTCAATCTTCAATCTTCAACCCTCAATCCTCAGCTCTCAATCCTCAACCCTCAATCCTCAGACCTCAAACCTCAATCCTCAACTCTCAGCCATCATCCTCAATCCTCTATCCTCAATTATCTATCCTCAATCCTCAATCTTCAATCCTCAATACTCAATCTTCAATCCTCAATCCTCAGTCCTCAACACTCAACTATCAGTCCTCAATTCTCAATACTCAATCCTCAATCCTCAATCTTCAATCCTCAATACTCAGTCTTCAATCCTCAATCCTCAATCCTCAATCCTCAAGGCTCAATCCTCAATCCTCAATCCTCAACCCTCAATCTTCAATCCTCAATCCTCATTCTTCAATCCTCAGACCTCAAACATCAATACTCAACCCTCAGTCCTCGTCCTCAATCCACAACACTCATTCCTCGATCATCAATCTTCAATCATCAATATTCAATCTTCAATCCTCAATCCTCAATCCTCAATACTCAATCGTCAATACTCAACCATCAGCCCTCAATTCTCAATACTCAATAGAATATCCTGAATTCTCAGGATTCAATACTCAAACCTCAACACTCAACCCTCAACCCTCAATCCTCAATCCTCAATCCTCAATCGTCAATCCTCAATACTCAATCTTCAATCCGCAATACTCAATCTTCAATCATCAATCCTCAATTCTCAATCCTCAATCCTCAACCCTTATTCTTCAATCCTCAATACCTAATCCTCAATCTTCAATCCTCAATCCTCAATCCTCAATTCTCAATCCTCAATCCCCAATCCTCAATCCTCAGACCTCAGGCATCAATATTCAACCCTCAGTCCTCGTCCTCAATCCACAAACCTCAATCCTCAATCCTCAATCTTCAATCATCAATAATCAATCTTCAGTCCTCAATCCTCAATCCTCAATCTTCAATCCTCAATACTCAATCTTCAATCCTCAATACTCAATACTCAATCCTCAATCCTCAATCTTCAATCCTCAATTCCCAATCCTCAATCCATAATCCTCAACCCTCAATCTTCAATCCTCAATACTCAATCTGCAATCCTCAATCCTCAATCCTCAATCCTCAATCCCCATTCTTCAATCCTCAATACCCAATCCTCAATCTTCAATCCTCAGTCCTCAATCCTCAATCCACAATCCTCATTCATCAATCCTCAACACTCAATCCTCAATCTTCAATCCTCAATCCTCAATCCTCAATTCTCAATCCTCAATCCTCAATCCTCAGACGTCAAACATCAATACTCAATCTTCAGTCCTCGTCCTCAATCCACAACACTCAATCCTCGATCCTCAACCTTCAATCATCAATATTCAATCTTGAATCCTGAATCCTCAATCCTCAATACTCAATCCTCAATCCCCAATCCTCAATCCTCAATCCTCAACCCTCAATCCTCATTCTTCAATCCTCAACACCCAATCCTCAATCCTCAATCCTGAATCGTCAATTCTCAATCCTCAATTTTCAATCCTCAACACTCAATCTTCAATCCTCAATCCTCAATCCTCAATCCTCAATCCTCAACCGTCAGTCTTCAATCCTCAATACTCAATCATCAATCCTCAATCCTCAATCCTCAATCCTCAAACCACATTCTACAATCCTCAATACCCAATCCTCAATTTTCAACCCTCAATCCTCAATCCTCAATACTCAATCCTCTATCCTCAGACCTCAGTCCTCAAACCTCAGTCCTCAACCCTCAGCCCTCATCCTCAGGCCTCAATCCTAAATTCTCAATCCTCAAACCTCAAACCTCAATCCTCAACCGTCAGTCCACGTCCTCAATCCTCAACCCTCAATCCTCAATTCTCAATATTCTATCCTCAATACTCTATATTCAATCCTCAATCCTCAATCCTCAATCCTCAATCTTGAATCCTCAATCCTCAATCCTCAATCCTCAATCCTCAATCCTCAATCTTCAATTCTCAATCCTCAATCCTCAATACTCAACCATCAATCCTCAATTCTCAATACTCAACAGAATATCCTGAATTCTCAGGATTCAGTACTCAAACCTCAACACTCAACCCTCAATCCTCAATCCTCAATCCTCAATCCTCAATCTTCAATCCTCAATACTCAGTCTTCAATCCTCCATCCTCAATCCTCAATCCTGAATCCTCAATCGTCAGGCTTCGATCCTCAATGCCCAATCCTCAGTCTTCAATCTTCAATCCTCAATCCTCAATCCTCAACCCTCAATCCTCAATGTTCAATCCTCAATACACAATCCTCAACCTTCAATCCTCAATCCTCAATCCTCAATTCTCGAACCTCAATCCTCAACCCTCAGCCCTCATCCTCAATACTCAATCCTCAATCTTCAACCCTCAATCCTCAATCCTCAAGCCTCAATCCTCAATCCTCAATCCTCAGTCCTCAAACCTCAATCCTGAATCCTCAACCCTGAATCCTCAATCTTCAGACCTCAGACTTCAACAATCAGATGTCAATCCTCAATCCTCAATAGAATATCATCAATTCACAGTTTTCAATACCCAATACTCAATCTGCAATCTTCAAATCTCTATTCACAAATATCAATTCTCATCACTCAATCCTCAATCCTGAATCCTCAATCCTCAATTTTCAATCCTCAATACTCAATCTTCAATCCTCAATCCTCAAACCTCAATCCTTAGTCCTCAATCGTCAGTCTTCAATCCTCAATATCCAACCCTCAATCTTCAATCCTCAATCCTCAATCCTCAATTCTCAATCCACAATCCCCAGTCCTCAGTCCTCAAACCTCAATCCTCAAACCTTATCCCACATCCTCAATCCTCAATCCTCAATCCTCAACCTTCAATCCTCAATACTCAATCTTCAATCCTCAATCCTCAGTCCTCAAACCTCAATTCTGAACCCTCAATCTTCAGACCTCAGACCTCAACAATCAGATGTCAGTCCTGAATCCTTAATAGAATATCATCAATTCACAGCTTTCAATACCCAATACTCAACCTGCAATCTTCAAATATCTATTCACAAACATCAATTCTCATCACTCAGCCCTCAACACTCAGTCCCCAATCCTCAATCTTCAATCCTAAATCCTCAATACTCAATCCTCAATCCTCAATCTTCAATACTCAATACTCAATCTTCAATCCTCAATCCTCAATCCTCAGTCCTCTATCCTCAATCCTCAATCTTCAATCCTCAATACACAATCTTCAATCCTCAATCCTCCATCCCCTATCCTCAATGCTCAATCATCAATCCATAATCCTCAAGCCTCAATCTTCAATCCTCAATACTCAATCTGCAATCCTCCATCCTCAATCCTCAATCCTCAATCCTCAATCCTCATTCTTCAATCCTCAATACACAATCCTCAATCTTCAATCCTCAATCCTCAATCTTCAACCCTCAATACTCATTCTTCAATCCTCAACACCCAGTCCTCAACCTTCAATCCTCAATCCTCAATCCTCAGACCTCAATCCTCAATCTTCAATCCTCAATACTCAATCTTCAATCCTCAATCCTCAATCCTCAATCCTCAATCCTCATTCATCAATCCTCAACACCCAATCCTCAATCTTCAATCCTCAATGCTCAATCCTCAATTCTCAATCCTCAATCCTCAATCCTCAGACCTCAAACATCAATACTCAACCCTCAGTCCTCGTCCTCAATCCACTACCGTCAATCCTCGATCCTCTATCTTCAATCATCAATATTCAATCTTGAATCCTGAATCCTCAATCCGCAATACTCAATCCTCAATCCCCAATCCTCAATCCTCAATACTCAACCATCAATCCTCAATTCTCAATACTCAAGCGTCAATCCTCGATCCTCAATCCTCAACCTTCAATCCTCAGTCCTCAAACCTCAATCCCGGATCCTCAATCCTGAATCCTCAACCTTCAGCCCTCAGTCCTCAACAATCAGTTGTCAATCCGCAATCCTCAATAGAATATCATCAATTCACAGTTTTCACTACTCAATACTCAATCTGCAATCTTCAAATCTCTATCCACAATCATCAATTCTCATCACTCAAACCTCAACACTCAGTCACCAATCCTCAATCTTCAATCCTCAATCCTCAATGCTCAATCCTCAGTCCTCAATCTTCAATTATCAATACTCAACGTTCAATCCTCAATCCTCAATCCTCAATCCTCAATCCTCAGTCCTCAATCCTGAATCCTCAACCTTCAGACCTCAGTCCTCAACAATCAGTTGTCAATCCTCAATCCTCAATAGAATATCATCAATTCACAGCTTTCAATACTCAATAATCGATCTGCAATCTTCAAATCTCTATCCACAAACATCAATTCTCATCACTCAAACCTCAACACTCAGAACCCAATCCTCAGTCCTCAAACCTCAAACCTCAATCTTCAATCCTCAATACTCAATCTTCAATCCTCCGTCCTCAATCCTCAACCCTCAATCCTCAATCCTCAATCGTCAGGCTTCAATCCTCAATACTCATTCTTCAATCCTCAACCCTCAATCCTCATTCCTCAATCCTCATTCTTCAATCCCCAATACGCAATCCTCAATCTTCAATCCTCAATCCTCAATCCTCAATTCTCAATCCTCAATCCTCAGTCCTAAGTCCTCAAATCTCAATCCTCAACCTCCAGCCCTCATCCTCAATCCTCAATCCTCAATCTTCAATCCTCCATCCTCATTCCTCAGTCCTCAATCCTCAATCCTCAATCGTCAGGCTTCAATCCTCAATACTCAATCTTCAATCCTCAATCCTCAATCGTCAATCGTCAATTCTCATTTTTCAATCCTCAATACCCAATCCTCAATCTTCAATCTTCAACCCTCAATCCTCAGCTCTCAATCCTCAACCCTCAATCCTCAGACCTCAAACCTCAATCCTCAACTCTCAGCCATCATCCTCAATCCTCTATCCTCAATTATCTATCCTCAATCCTCAATCTTCAATCCTCAATACTCAATCTTCAATCCTCAATCCTCAGTCCTCAACACTCAACTATCAGTCCTCAATTCTCAATACTCAATCCTCAATCCTCAATCTTCAATCCTCAATACTCAGTCTTCAATCCTCAATCCTCAATCCTCAATCCTCAAGGCTCAATCCTCAATCCTCAATCCTCAACCCTCAATCTTCAATCCTCAATCCTCATTCTTCAATCCTCAGACCTCAAACATCAATACTCAACCCTCAGTCCTCGTCCTCAATCCACAACACTCATTCCTCGATCATCAATCTTCAATCATCAATATTCAATCTTCAATCCTCAATCCTCAATCCTCAATACTCAATCGTCAATACTCAACCATCAGCCCTCAATTCTCAATACTCAATAGAATATCCTGAATTCTCAGGATTCAATACTCAAACCTCAACACTCAACCCTCAACCCTCAATCCTCAATCCTCAATCCTCAATCGTCAATCCTCAATACTCAATCTTCAATCCGCAATACTCAATCTTCAATCATCAATCCTCAATTCTCAATCCTCAATCCTCAACCCTTATTCTTCAATCCTCAATACCTAATCCTCAATCTTCAATCCTCAATCCTCAATCCTCAATTCTCAATCCTCAATCCCCAATCCTCAATCCTCAGACCTCAGGCATCAATATTCAACCCTCAGTCCTCGTCCTCAATCCACAAACCTCAATCCTCAATCCTCAATCTTCAATCATCAATAATCAATCTTCAGTCCTCAATCCTCAATCCTCAATCTTCAATCCTCAATACTCAATCTTCAATCCTCAATACTCAATACTCAATCCTCAATCCTCAATCTTCAATCCTCAATTCCCAATCCTCAATCCATAATCCTCAACCCTCAATCTTCAATCCTCAATACTCAATCTGCAATCCTCAATCCTCAATCCTCAATCCTCAATCCCCATTCTTCAATCCTCAATACCCAATCCTCAATCTTCAATCCTCAGTCCTCAATCCTCAATCCACAATCCTCATTCATCAATCCTCAACACTCAATCCTCAATCTTCAATCCTCAATCCTCAATCCTCAATTCTCAATCCTCAATCCTCAATCCTCAGACGTCAAACATCAATACTCAATCTTCAGTCCTCGTCCTCAATCCACAACACTCAATCCTCGATCCTCAACCTTCAATCATCAATATTCAATCTTGAATCCTGAATCCTCAATCCTCAATACTCAATCCTCAATCCCCAATCCTCAATCCTCAATCCTCAACCCTCAATCCTCATTCTTCAATCCTCAACACCCAATCCTCAATCCTCAATCCTGAATCGTCAATTCTCAATCCTCAATTTTCAATCCTCAACACTCAATCTTCAATCCTCAATCCTCAATCCTCAATCCTCAATCCTCAACCGTCAGTCTTCAATCCTCAATACTCAATCATCAATCCTCAATCCTCAATCCTCAATCCTCAAACCACATTCTACAATCCTCAATACCCAATCCTCAATTTTCAACCCTCAATCCTCAATCCTCAATACTCAATCCTCTATCCTCAGACCTCAGTCCTCAAACCTCAGTCCTCAACCCTCAGCCCTCATCCTCAGGCCTCAATCCTAAATTCTCAATCCTCAAACCTCAAACCTCAATCCTCAACCGTCAGTCCACGTCCTCAATCCTCAACCCTCAATCCTCAATTCTCAATATTCTATCCTCAATACTCTATATTCAATCCTCAATCCTCAATCCTCAATCCTCAATCTTGAATCCTCAATCCTCAATCCTCAATCCTCAATCCTCAATCCTCAATCTTCAATTCTCAATCCTCAATCCTCAATACTCAACCATCAATCCTCAATTCTCAATACTCAACAGAATATCCTGAATTCTCAGGATTCAGTACTCAAACCTCAACACTCAACCCTCAATCCTCAATCCTCAATCCTCAATCCTCAATCTTCAATCCTCAATACTCAGTCTTCAATCCTCCATCCTCAATCCTCAATCCTGAATCCTCAATCGTCAGGCTTCGATCCTCAATGCCCAATCCTCAGTCTTCAATCTTCAATCCTCAATCCTCAATCCTCAACCCTCAATCCTCAATGTTCAATCCTCAATACACAATCCTCAACCTTCAATCCTCAATCCTCAATCCTCAATTCTCGAACCTCAATCCTCAACCCTCAGCCCTCATCCTCAATACTCAATCCTCAATCTTCAACCCTCAATCCTCAATCCTCAAGCCTCAATCCTCAATCCTCAATCCTCAGTCCTCAAACCTCAATCCTGAATCCTCAACCCTGAATCCTCAATCTTCAGACCTCAGACTTCAACAATCAGATGTCAATCCTCAATCCTCAATAGAATATCATCAATTCACAGTTTTCAATACCCAATACTCAATCTGCAATCTTCAAATCTCTATTCACAAATATCAATTCTCATCACTCAATCCTCAATCCTGAATCCTCAATCCTCAATTTTCAATCCTCAATACTCAATCTTCAATCCTCAATCCTCAAACCTCAATCCTTAGTCCTCAATCGTCAGTCTTCAATCCTCAATATCCAACCCTCAATCTTCAATCCTCAATCCTCAATCCTCAATTCTCAATCCACAATCCCCAGTCCTCAGTCCTCAAACCTCAATCCTCAAACCTTATCCCACATCCTCAATCCTCAATCCTCAATCCTCAACCTTCAATCCTCAATACTCAATCTTCAATCCTCAATCCTCAGTCCTCAAACCTCAATTCTGAACCCTCAATCTTCAGACCTCAGACCTCAACAATCAGATGTCAGTCCTGAATCCTTAATAGAATATCATCAATTCACAGCTTTCAATACCCAATACTCAACCTGCAATCTTCAAATATCTATTCACAAACATCAATTCTCATCACTCAGCCCTCAACACTCAGTCCCCAATCCTCAATCTTCAATCCTAAATCCTCAATACTCAATCCTCAATCCTCAATCTTCAATACTCAATACTCAATCTTCAATCCTCAATCCTCAATCCTCAGTCCTCTATCCTCAATCCTCAATCTTCAATCCTCAATACACAATCTTCAATCCTCAATCCTCCATCCCCTATCCTCAATGCTCAATCATCAATCCATAATCCTCAAGCCTCAATCTTCAATCCTCAATACTCAATCTGCAATCCTCCATCCTCAATCCTCAATCCTCAATCCTCAATCCTCATTCTTCAATCCTCAATACACAATCCTCAATCTTCAATCCTCAATCCTCAATCTTCAACCCTCAATACTCATTCTTCAATCCTCAACACCCAGTCCTCAACCTTCAATCCTCAATCCTCAATCCTCAGACCTCAATCCTCAATCTTCAATCCTCAATACTCAATCTTCAATCCTCAATCCTCAATCCTCAATCCTCAATCCTCATTCATCAATCCTCAACACCCAATCCTCAATCTTCAATCCTCAATGCTCAATCCTCAATTCTCAATCCTCAATCCTCAATCCTCAGACCTCAAACATCAATACTCAACCCTCAGTCCTCGTCCTCAATCCACTACCGTCAATCCTCGATCCTCTATCTTCAATCATCAATATTCAATCTTGAATCCTGAATCCTCAATCCGCAATACTCAATCCTCAATCCCCAATCCTCAATCCTCAATACTCAACCATCAATCCTCAATTCTCAATACTCAACAGAATATCCTGAATTCTCAGGATTCAATACTCAAACCTCGACACTCAACCCTCAATCCTCAATCCTCAATCCTCGATCCTCAATCTTCAATCCTCAATACTCAATCTTCAATCCTCCATCCTCAATCCTCAATCCTCAATCCTCTATCCTCAATCGTCAGGCTTCAATCCTCAATACCCAATCCTCAGTCTTCAATCTTCAATCCTTTAATCCTCAACTCTCAATCCTCAATCCTCAGTCCTCAGACTTCAAACCTCAATCCCCAATCCTCAGACCTCATCCTCATTCCTCAATCCTCAATCGTTAATCCTCAATCCTCAATCCTCAACGCTCAATCCTCAATGTTCAATACTCAATACCCAATCCTCAGTCTTCAATCCTCAATCCTCAATCCTCAATGTTCAATCCTCAGTCCTCAGCCCTCAAACCTCAATTCTGAATCCTCAATCCTGAATCCTCAATCTTCAGCCCTCAGTCCTCAACAATCAGTTGTCATTCCACAATCCTCAATAGAATATCCTCAATTCACAGCTTTCAAAACTCAATACTCAATCTGCAATCTTCCAACCTGTATCCACTAACATCAATTTTCACCACTCAACCCTCAGCACTCATTCCTCAATGTTCAATCCTCAATCCTCAACTCTCAGTCTTCGATCCTCAATACTGAATCTTCAATGCTCAATCCTCAATCCTCAATCCTCAGTCCTCAAACCTCATTCTTCAATCCTCAATACCCAATCCTCAATCTTCAATCCTCAATCCTCAATCCTCAATACTCAATCCTCAATCCTCAATCCTCAATCCTCAGACCTCAAACATCAATATTCAACCCTCAGTCCTCGTCCTCAATCCACAAACCTCAATCCTCAATCCTCTATCTTCAATCATCAATATTCATTCTTCAATCCTCAATCCTCAATCCTCAATCCTCAATCTTCAATCCTCAATACTCAATCTTCAATCCTCCATCCTCAATCCACAATACTCAATCCTCAATTCTCCATCGTCAGGCATCAATCCTCAATACTCAATCTTCAATCCTCAAACCTCAATCCTCAATTCTCAGTCCTCAGCCCTCAAACCTCAATCCTCAACCTTCGGACCTCATCCTCAATCCTCAATTATCAATCCTCAACCCTCAATCTTCAATCCTCAATACTCAATCTTCAATCCTCAGTCCTCAATTCTCAATCCTCAATCCTCAGTCCTCAGTCCTCAAACCTCAATCGTCAACCCTCAGCCCCATCCTCAATCCTCAATCCTCAATCTTCGATCCTCAATCCTCAATCCCCATGCCTCAACCCTCAATCCTCAATCCTCAGTCATCAAACCTCAATCCTGAATCCTCAATCCTGAATCCTCAACCTTCAGACCTCAGAACTGAACAAGCAGATGTCAATACTCAATCATCAATAGAATATTATCAATTTACAGTTTTCAATACTCAATACTCAATCTGCAATCTTCAAATTTCTATCCACAAACATCAATTCTCATCACTCAACCCTCAGCACTCAGTCCCCAATCCTGAATCTTCAATCCTCAATCCTCAATCCTCAATCCTCAATCCTCAATCCTCAATCTTCAATACTCTTTACTCAATCCTCAATCCTCAATCCTCAATCCTCAATCCTCAATCCTTAATTTTCAATCCTCAATATTCAATCTTCAATCCTCAATCCTCAACCCTCAATCCTCAATCCTCAATGCTCAATCCTCAATCCTCAGTCCTCAGACCTCAAACCTCAATCCTCAACCCTCAGCCCTCATCCTCAACACTCAATCCTCAATTTTCAATCCTAAATCCTCAATCTTCAATCCTCAATCTTCAATCCTCATGCCTCAATCCTCAATCCTCAATCCTCAGTCATCAAACCACAATCCTGAATCCTCAATCCTGAATCCTCAATCTTCAGACCTCAGACCTGAACAATCAGATGTCAATCCTCAATCCTCAATAGAATATCATCAATTCACAGTTTTCAATACTCAATACTCAATCTGCAATCTTCAAATTTCTATCCACAAACATAAATTCTCATCACTCAACCCTCAACGCTCAGTCCCCAATCCTCAATCTTCAATCCTCAATCCTCAATCCTCAATCCTGAATTCTCAATCCTCAATCTTCAATCCTCAATACTCAATCCTCAATCCTGAATCGTCAATCCTCAATCCTCAATTTTCAATCCTCAATACTCAATCTTCAATCCTCAATCCTCAATCCTCAATCCTCAATCCTCAATCGTCAGTCTTCAACCCTCAATCCTCAATCCTCAATCCTCAATACTCAATCTTCAATCCGCAATTCTCAATCTTCAATCATCAATCCTCCATCCTCAATCCTCAATCCTCAGTCCTCAACCCTCAATCCTCAATCCTCAATCCTCAATCCTCAATAATCAACGCACAACCCTCAACCATCAATCCTCAATACTCAACCATCAATCCTCAATTCTCTGTACTCAATAGTATATCCTGTATTCTCATGGTTCAATACTCAGTCCACAATATTCAATAATCAAATCTCAATCCTCAAACATCAATTCTCAGTACTAATTCCTCAACACTCAGTCCTCTCTCTCCAATCCTCTATCCTCAATCCTCAATCCTCAAGCGTCAATCCTCAATCCTCAATCCTCAACCCTCAATCCTCAGTCCTCAAACCTCAATCCCCAATCCTCAATCCTGAATCCTGAGCATTCAGCCCTCAGTCCTGAACAATCAGTTGTCAATCCTCAATCCTCAATAGAATATCATCAATTCACAGTTTTCAATACTCAGTACTCAATCTGCAATCTTCAAATCTCTATCCACTATCGTCAATTCTAATCACTCAAACCTCAACGCTCAGTCCCCAATCCTCAATCTTCAATCCTCAATCCTCAATCTTCAATCTTCAGTCCTCAATCTTCAATCCTCAATACTCAATATTCAATCCTCAATCCTCAATACTCAATCCTCAATCCTCAATCCCCAATCGTCAGTCTTCAATCCTCAATACTCAATCTTCAATCCTCAATCCTCAATACTCAATCCTCAATCCTCATTCTTCAATCCTCAATACCCAATCCTCAATCTTCAATCCTCAATCCTCAATTCGCTATCCTCAGTCCTCAATCCTCACACCGCAAGCATCAATACTCAACCCTCAGTCCTCGTCCTCAACCCACAACCCTCAATCCACAATCCTCAATCTTCATTCATCAATATTCAACATTCAATCCTCAATCCTCAATCCTCAATCCTCAATCCTCAATCCTCAACGTTCAATCCTAAATAACCAATCCTCAATCTTCAATCCTCAATCCTCAATCCTCAATCCTCAATCCTCTGTCCTCAAACCTCAATCCTGAATCCTCAGCCCTGAATCCTCAACCTTAAGCCCTCAGTCCTCAACAATCAGTTGTCAATCCTCAATCCTCAATAGAATATCATCAATTCACAGTTTTCAATACTCAATACTCAATCTGCAATCTTCAAATCTCTATCCACAAACATCAATCCTCATCACTAAACCCTCAACACTCAGTCCCCAATTCTCAATATTCAATCCTCAACCTTCAATCCTCAATACTCAATCTTCAATCCTCAATCCTCAATCCTCAATCCTCAATCCTCAATCCTCAACCTCAATCCTCAATCCTCAATCTTCAATCTTAAATACTCAATCTACAATCCTCAATCCTCAATTCTCAATTCTCAATCCTCAATACTCAACCCTCAATCGTCAATCCTCAATCCCCAGTCCTCAATATTCAACCCTCAATCCTCAATACCCAACCCTCAATCCTCAGTCTTCAATCCTCAATACTCAATCCTCAATACTCAATCCTCAACCTTCAATCCTCAATACTCAATCTTCATTCCTCAATCCTCAGTCCTCAAACCTCAATTCTGAACCCTCAATCTTCAGACCTCAGACCTCAACAATCAGATGTCAATCCTGAATCCTTAATTGAATATCATCAATTCACAGTCTTCAATACCCAATACTCAATCTGCAATCTACAAATATCTATTCACAAACATCAATTCTCATCACTCAACCCTCAACACTCAGTCCCCAATCCTCAATCTTCAATCCTCAATCCTCAATACTCAATCCTCAATCCTCAATCTTCAATACTCAATACTCAATCTTCAATCCTCAATGCTCAATCCTCAATCCTCAATCCTCAATCCTCAATCTTCAATCCTCAGTAATCAATTTTCATTCCTCAATCCTCAATCCTCTATCCTCAATGCTCAATCCTCAATCCATAATCCTCAACCCTCAATCTTCAATCCTCAATACTCAATCTGCAATCCTCAATTCTCAATCCTCAATCCTCAATCCTCATTCTTCAATCCTCAATACCCAATCCTCAATCTTCAATCCTCAATCCTCAATCCTCAACCCTCAATCCTCATTCTTCAATCCTCAACACCCAATCCTCAATCTTCAATCCTCAATCCTCAATCCTCAGCCCTCAATCCTCAATCTTCAATCCACAATACTCAAACTTCAATCGTCAATCCTCAATCCTCAATCCTCAATCCTCATTCATCAATCCTCAACACCCAATCCTCAATCTTCGATCCTCAATCCTCAATCCTCAATTCTCAATCCTCAATCCTCAATCCTCAGACCTCAAACATCAATACTCAACCCTCAGTCCTCGTCCTCAATCCACAACCCTCAATCCTCGATCCTCAATCTTCAATCGTCAATATTCAATCTTGAATCCTGAATCCTCAATCCTCAATAATCAATCCTCAATCCCCAATCCTCAATCCTCAATACTCAACCATCAATCCTCAATTCTCAATACTCAATAGAATATCCTGAATTCTCAGGATTCAATACTCAAACCTCGACACTCAACTCTCAATCCTCAATCCTCAATCCTCAATCCTCAATGTTCAATCCTCAATAGTCAATCTTCAATCCTCCATCCTCAATCCTCAATCCTCAGTCCTCAATCCTCAATCGTCAGGCTTCAATCCTCAATACTCGATCTTCAATACCCAATCCTCAATCCTCATTCCTCAAACACATTCTTCAATCCTCAATACCCAATCAACAATCTTCAACCTTCAACCCTCAATCCTCAATTCTCAATCCTCAATCCTCAGTCCTCAGACCTCAAACCTCAATCCTCAACCCTCAGCCCTCATCCTCAACCCTCAATCCTCAATTTTCAATCCGAAATCCTCAATCTTCAATCCTCAATCCTCAATCCTCATGCCTCAATCCTCAATCCTCAATCCTCAGTCATCAAACCACAATCCTGAATCCTCAATCCTGAATCCTCAATCTTCAGACCTCCGACCTGAACAATCAGATGTCAATCCTCAATCCTCAATAGAATATCATCAATTCACAGTTTTCAATACTCAATACTCAATCTGCAATCTTCAAATTTCTATCCACAAACATAAATTCTCATCACTCAACCCTCAACGCTCAGTCCCCAATCCTCAATCATCAATCCTCAATCCTCAATCCTCAATCCTCAATTCTCAATCCTCAATCTTCAATCCTCAATACTCAATCCTCAATCCTGAATCGTCAATCCTCAATCCTCAATTTTCAATCCTCAATACTCAATCTTCAATCCTCAATCCTCAATCCTCAATCCTCAATCCTCAATCGTCAGTCTTCAACCCTCAATCCTCAATCCTCAATCCTCAATACTCAATCTTCAATCCGCAATTCTCAATCTTCAATCATCAATCCTCCATCCTCAATCCTCAATCCTCAGTCCTCAACCCTCAATCCTCAATCCTCAATCCTCAATCCTCAATAATCAACGCACAACCCTCAACCATCAATCCTCAATACTCAACCATCAATCCTCAATTCTCTGTACTCAATAGTATATCCTGTATTCTCATGGTTCAATACTCAGTCCACAATATTCAATAATCAAATCTCAATCCTCAAACATCAATTCTCAGTACTAATTCCTCAACACTCAGTCCTCTCTCTCCAATCCTCAATCCTCAATCCTCAATCCTCAATCTTCATTCTTCAATCCTCAATACCCAATCCTCATTCCTCAGTCCTCAATCCTCAATCCTCAATCGTCAGGCTTCAATCCTCAATACTCAATCTTCAATCCTCAATCCTCAATCGTCAATCGTCAATTCTCATTTTTCAATCCTCAATACCCAATCCTCAATCTTCAATCTTCAACCCTCAATCCTCAGCTCTCAATCCTCAACCCTCAATCCTCAGACCTCAAACCTCAATCCTCAACTCTCAGCCATCATCCTCAATCCTCTATCCTCAATTATCTATCCTCAATCCTCAATCTTCAATCCTCAATACTCAATCTTCAATCCTCAATCCTCAGTCCTCAACACTCAACTATCAGTCCTCAATTCTCAATACTCAATCCTCAATCCTCAATCTTGAATCCTCAATACTCAATCTTCAATCCTCAATCCTCAATCCTCAATCCTCAAGGCTCAATCCTCAATCCTCAATCCTCAACCCTCAATCTTCAATCCTCAATCCTCATTCTTCAATCCTCAGACCTCAAACATCAATACTCAACCCTCAGTCCTCGTCCTCAATCCACAACACTCATTCCTCGATCATCAATCTTCAATCATCAATATTCAATCTTCAATCCTCAATCCTCAATCCTCAATACTCAATCGTCAATACTCAACCATCAGCCCTCAATTCTCAATACTCAATAGAATATCCTGAATTCTCAGGATTCAATACTCAAACCTCAACACTCAACCCTCAACCCTCAATCCTCAATCCTCAATCCTCAATCGTCAATCCTCAATACTCAATCTTCAATCCGCAATACTCAATCTTCAATCATCAATCCTCAATTCTCAATCCTCAATCCTCAACCCTTATTCTTCAATCCTCAATACCTAATCCTCAATCTTCAATCCTCAATCCTCAATCCTCAATTCTCAATCCTCAATCCCCAATCCTCAATCCTCAGACCTCAGGCATCAATATTCAACCCTCAGTCCTCGTCCTCAATCCACAAACCTCAATCCTCAATCCTCAATCTTCAATCATCAATAATCAATCTTCAGTCCTCAATCCTCAATCCTCAATCTTCAATCCTCAATACTCAATCTTCAATCCTCAATACTCAATACTCAATCCTCAATCCTCAATCTTCAATCCTCAATTCCCAATCCTCAATCCATAATCCTCAACCCTCAATCTTCAATCCTCAATACTCAATCTGCAATCCTCAATCCTCAATCCTCAATCCTCAATCCCCATTCTTCAATCCTCAATACCCAATCCTCAATCTTCAATCCTCAGTCCTCAATCCTCAATCCACAATCCTCAATCATCAATCCTCAACACTCAATCCTCAATCTTCAATCCTCAATCCTCAATCCTCAATTCTCAATCCTCAATCCTCAATCCTCAGACGTCAAACATCAATACTCAATCCTCAGTCCTCGTCCTCAATCCACAACACTCAATCCTCGATCCTCAACCTTCAATCATCAATATTCAATCTTGAATCCTGAATCCTCAATCCTCAATACTCAATCCTCAATCCCCAATCCTCAATCCTCAATCCTCAACCCTCAATCCTCATTCTTCAATCCTCAACACCCAATCCTCAATCCTCAATCCTGAATCGTCAATTCTCAATCCTCAATTTTCAATCCTCAACACTCAATCTTCAATCCTCAATCCTCAATCCTCAATCCTCAATCCTCAACCGTCAGTCTTCAATCCTCAATACTCAATCATCAATCCTCAATCCTCAATCCTCAATCCTCAAACCACATTCTACAATCCTCAATACCCAATCCTCAATTTTCAACCCTCAATCCTCAATCCTCAATACTCAATCCTCTATCCTCAGACCTCAGTCCTCCAACCTCAGTCCTCAACCCTCAGCCCTCATCCTCAGGCCTCAATCCTAAATTCTCAATCCTCAACCCTCAATCTTCAATCCTCAATCCTCATTCTTCAATCCTCAGACCTCAAACATCAATACTCAACCCTCAGTCCTCGTCCTCAATCCACAACACTCATTCCTCGATCATCAATCTTCAATCATCAATATTCAATCTTCAATCCTCAATCCTCAATCCTCAATACTCAATCGTCAATACTCAACCATCAGCCCTCAATTCTCAATACTCAATAGAATATCCTGAATTCTCAGGATTCAATACTCAAACCTCAACACTCAACCCTCAACCCTCAATCCTCAATCCTCAATCCTCAATCGTCAATCCTCAATACTCAATCTTCAATCCGCAATACTCAATCTTCAATCATCAATCCTCAATTCTCAATCCTCAATCCTCAACCCTTATTCTTCAATCCTCAATACCTAATCCTCAATCTTCAATCCTCAATCCTCAATCCTCAATTCTCAATCCTCAATCCCCAATCCTCAATCCTCAGACCTCAGGCATCAATATTCAACCCTCAGTCCTCGTCCTCAATCCACAAACCTCAATCCTCAATCCTCAATCTTCAATCATCAATAATCAATCTTCAGTCCTCAATCCTCAATCCTCAATCTTCAATCCTCAATACTCAATCTTCAATCCTCAATACTCAATACTCAATCCTCAATCCTCAATCTTCAATCCTCAATTCCCAATCCTCAATCCATAATCCTCAACCCTCAATCTTCAATCCTCAATACTCAATCTGCAATCCTCAATCCTCAATCCTCAATCCTCAATCCCCATTCTTCAATCCTCAATACCCAATCCTCAATCTTCAATCCTCAGTCCTCAATCCTCAATCCACAATCCTCAATCATCAATCCTCAACACTCAATCCTCAATCTTCAATCCTCAATCCTCAATCCTCAATTCTCAATCCTCAATCCTCAATCCTCAGACGTCAAACATCAATACTCAATCCTCAGTCCTCGTCCTCAATCCACAACACTCAATCCTCGATCCTCAACCTTCAATCATCAATATTCAATCTTGAATCCTGAATCCTCAATCCTCAATACTCAATCCTCAATCCCCAATCCTCAATCCTCAATCCTCAACCCTCAATCCTCATTCTTCAATCCTCAACACCCAATCCTCAATCCTCAATCCTGAATCGTCAATTCTCAATCCTCAATTTTCAATCCTCAACACTCAATCTTCAATCCTCAATCCTCAATCCTCAATCCTCAATCCTCAACCGTCAGTCTTCAATCCTCAATACTCAATCATCAATCCTCAATCCTCAATCCTCAATCCTCAAACCACATTCTACAATCCTCAATACCCAATCCTCAATTTTCAACCCTCAATCCTCAATCCTCAATACTCAATCCTCTATCCTCAGACCTCAGTCCTCCAACCTCAGTCCTCAACCCTCAGCCCTCATCCTCAGGCCTCAATCCTAAATTCTCAATCCTCAAACCTCAAACCTCAATCCTCAACCGTCAGTCCACGTCCTCAATCCTCAACCCTCAATCCTCAATTCTCAATATTCTATCCTCAATACTCTATATTCAATCCTCAATCCTCAATCCTCAATCCTCAATCTTGAATCCTCAATCCTCAATCCTCAATCCTCAATCCTCAATCCTCAATCTTCAATTCTCAATCCTCAATCCTCAATACTCAACCATCAATCCTCAATTCTCAATACTCAACAGAATATCCTGAATTCTCAGGATTCAGTACTCAAACCTCAACACTCAACCCTCAATCCTCAATCCTCAATCCTCAATCCTCAATCTTCAATCCTCAATACTCAGTCTTCAATCCTCCATCCTCAATCCTCAATCCTGAATCCTCAATCGTCAGGCTTCGATCCTCAATGCCCAATCCTCAGTCTTCAATCTTCAATCCTCAATCCTCAATCCTCAACCCTCAATCCTCAATGTTCAATCCTCAATACACAATCCTCAACCTTCAATCCTCAATCCTCAATCCTCAATTCTCGAACCTCAATCCTCAACCCTCAGCCCTCATCCTCAATACTCAATCCTCAATCTTCAACCCTCAATCCTCAATCCTCAAGCCTCAAACCTCAATCCTGAATCCTCAACCCTGAATCCTCAATCTTCAGACCTCAGACTTCAACAATCAGATGTCAATCCTCAATCCTCAATAGAATATCATCAATTCACAGTTTTCAATACCCAATACTCAATCTGCAATCTTCAAATCTCTATTCACAAATATCAATTCTCATCACTCAATCCTCAATCCTGAATCCTCAATCCTCAATTTTCAATCCTCAATACTCAATCTTCAATCCTCAATCCTCAAACCTCAATCCTTAGTCCTCAATCGTCAGTCTTCAATCCTCAATATCCAACCCTCAATCTTCAATCCTCAATCCTCAATCCTCAATTCTCAATCCACAATCCCCAGTCCTCAGTCCTCAAACCTCAATCCTCAAACCTTATCCCACATCCTCAATCCTCAATCCTCAATCCTCAACCTTCAATCCTCAATACTCAATCTTCAATCCTCAATCCTCAGTCCTCAAACCTCAATTCTGAACCCTCAATCTTCAGACCTCAGACCTCAACAATCAGATGTCAGTCCTGAATCCTTAATAGAATATCATCAATTCACAGCTTTCAATACCCAATACTCAATCTGCAATCTTCAAATATCTATTCACAAACATCAATTCTCATCACTCAGCCCTCAACACTCAGTCCCCAATCCTCAATCTTCAATCCTAAATCCTCAATACTCAATCCTCAATCCTCAATCTTCAATACTCAATACTCAATCTTCAATCCTCAATCCTCAATCCTCAGTCCTCTATCCTCAATCCTCAATCTTCAATCCTCAATACACAATCTTCAATCCTCAATCCTCCATCCCCTATCCTCAATGCTCAATCATCAATCCATAATCCTCAAGCCTCAATCTTCAATCCTCAATACTCAATCTGCAATCCTCAATCCTCAATCCTCAATCCTCAATCCTCAATCCTCATTCTTCAATCCTCAATACACAATCCTCAATCTTCAATCCTCAATCCTCAATCTTCAACCCTCAATACTCATTCTTCAATCCTCAACACCCAGTCCTCAACCTTCAATCCTCAGTCCTCAATCCACAGACCTCAATCCTCAATCTTCAATCCTCAATACTCAATCTTCAATCCTCAATCCTCAATCCTCAATCCTCATTCATCAATCCTCAACACCCAATCCTCAATCTTCAATCCTCAATGCTCAATCCTCAATTCTCAATCCTCAATCCTCAATCCTCAGACCTCAAACATCAATACTCAACCCTCAGTCCTCGTCCTCAATCCACTACCGTCAATCCTCGATCCTCTATCTTCAATCATCAATATTCAATCTTGAATCCTGAATCCTCAATCCGCAATACTCAATCCTCAATCCCCAATCCTCAATCCTCAATACTCAACCATCAATCCTCAATTCTCAATACTCAACAGAATATCCTGAATTCTCAGGATTCAATACTCAAACCTCGACACTCAACCCTCAATCCTCAATCCTCAATCCTCGATCCTCAATCTTCAATCCTCAATACTCAATCTTCAATCCTCCATCCTCAATCCTCAATCCTCAATCCTCTATCCTCAATCGTCAGGCTTCAATCCTCAATACCCAATCCTCAGTCTTCAATCTTCAATCCTTTAATCCTCAACTCTCAATCCTCAATCCTCAGTCCTCAGACTTCAAACCTCAATCCCCAATCCTCAGACCTCATCCTCATTCCTCAATCCTCAATCGTCAATCCTCAATCCTCAATCCTCAACGCTCAATCCTCAATGTTCAATACTCAATACCCAATCCTCAGTCTTCAATCCTCAATCCTCAATCCTCAATGTTCAATCCTCAGTCCTCAGCCCTCAAACCTCAATTCTGAATCCTCAATCCTGAATCCTCAATCTTCAGCCCTCAGTCCTCAACAATCAGTTGTCATTCCACAATCCTCAATAGAATATCCTCAATTCACAGCTTTCAAAACTCAATACTCAATCTGCAATCTTCCAACCTGTATCCACTAACATCAATTTTCACCACTCAACCCTCAGCACTCATTCCTCAATGTTCAATCCTCAATCCTCAACTCTCAGTCTTCGATCCTCAATACTGAATCTTCAATGCTCAATCCTCAATCCTCAATCCTCAGTCCTCAAACCTCATTCTTCAATCCTCAATACCCAATCCTCAATCTTCAATCCTCAATCCTCAATCCTCAATACTCAATCCTCAATCCTCAATCCTCAATCCTCAGACCTCAAACATCAATATTCAACCCTCAGTCCTCGTCCTCAATCCACAAACCTCAATCCTCAATCCTCTATCTTCAATCATCAATATTCATTCTTCAATCCTTAATCCTCAATCCTCAATCCTCAATCTTCAATCCTCAATACTCAATCTTCAATCCTCCATCCTCAATCCACAATACTCAATCCTCAATTCTCCATCGTCAGGCATCAATCCTCAATACTCAATCTTCAATCCTCAAACCTCAATCCTCAATTCTCAGTCCTCAGCCCTCAAACCTCAATCCTCAACCTTCGGACCTCATCCTCAATCCTCAATTATCAATCCTCAACCCTCAATCTTCAATCCTCAATACTCAATCTTCAATCCTCAGTCCTCAATTCTCAATCCTCAATCCTCAGTCATCAGTCCTCAAACCTCAATCGTCAACCCTCAGCCCCATCCTCAATCCTCAATCCTCAATCTTCGATCCTCAATCCTCAATCCCCATGCCTCAACCCTCAATCCTCAATCCTCAGTCATCAAACCTCAATCCTGAATCCTCAATCCTGAATCCTCAACCTTCAGACCTCAGAACTGAACAAGCAGATGTCAATACTCAATCATCAATAGAATATTATCAATTTACAGTTTTCAATACTCAATACTCAATCTGCAATCTTCAAATTTCTATCCACAAACATCAATTCTCATCACTCAACCCTCAGCACTCAGTCCCCAATCCTGAATCTTCAATCCTCAATCCTCAATCCTCAATCCTCAATCCTCAATCCTCAATCTTCAATACTCTTTACTCAATCCTCAATCCTCAATCCTCAATCCTCAATCCTCAATCCTTAATTTTCAATCCTCAATACTCAATCTTCAATCCTCAATCCTCAACCCTCAATCCTCAATCTTCAATTCTCAATCCTCAATCCTCAATACTCAACCATCAATCCTCAATTCTCAATACTCAACAGAATATCCTGAATTCTCAGGATTCAGTACTCAAACCTCAACACTCAACCCTCAATCCTCAATCCTCAATCCTCAATCCTCAATCTTCAATCCTCAATACTCAGTCTTCAATCCTCCATCCTCAATCCTCAATCCTGAATCCTCAATCGTCAGGCTTCGATCCTCAATGCCCAATCCTCAGTCTTCAATCTTCAATCCTCAATCCTCAATCCTCAACCCTCAATCCTCAATGTTCAATCCTCAATACACAATCCTCAACCTTCAATCCTCAATCCTCAATCCTCAATTCTCGAACCTCAATCCTCAACCCTCAGCCCTCATCCTCAATACTCAATCCTCAATCTTCAACCCTCAATCCTCAATCCTCAAGCCTCAAACCTCAATCCTGAATCCTCAACCCTGAATCCTCAATCTTCAGACCTCAGACTTCAACAATCAGATGTCAATCCTCAATCCTCAATAGAATATCATCAATTCACAGTTTTCAATACCCAATACTCAATCTGCAATCTTCAAATCTCTATTCACAAATATCAATTCTCATCACTCAATCCTCAATCCTGAATCCTCAATCCTCAATTTTCAATCCTCAATACTCAATCTTCAATCCTCAATCCTCAAACCTCAATCCTTAGTCCTCAATCGTCAGTCTTCAATCCTCAATATCCAACCCTCAATCTTCAATCCTCAATCCTCAATCCTCAATTCTCAATCCACAATCCCCAGTCCTCAGTCCTCAAACCTCAATCCTCAAACCTTATCCCACATCCTCAATCCTCAATCCTCAATCCTCAACCTTCAATCCTCAATACTCAATCTTCAATCCTCAGTCATCAAACCTCAATCCTGAATCCTCAATCCTGAATCCTCAACCTTCAGACCTCAGAACTGAACAAGCAGATGTCAATACTCAATCATCAATAGAATATTATCAATTTACAGTTTTCAATCCTCAATCCTCAATCTTCAATACTCAATACTCAATCTTCAATCCTCAATCCTCAATCCTCAGTCCTCTATCCTCAATCCTCAATCTTCAATCCTCAATACACAATCTTCAATCCTCAATCCTCCATCCCCTATCCTCAATGCTCAATCATCAATCCATAATCCTCAAGCCTCAATCTTCAATCCTCAATACTCAATCTGCAATCCTCAATCCTCAATCCTCAATCCTCAATCCTCAATCCTCATTCTTCAATCCTCAATACACAATCCTCAATCTTCAATCCTCAATCCTCAATCTTCAACCCTCAATACTCATTCTTCAATCCTCAACACCCAGTCCTCAACCTTCAATCCTCAGTCCTCAATCCACAGACCTCAATCCTCAATCTTCAATCCTCAATACTCAATCTTCAATCCTCAATCCTCAATCCTCAATCCTCATTCATCAATCCTCAACACCCAATCCTCAATCTTCAATCCTCAATGCTCAATCCTCAATTCTCAATCCTCAATCCTCAATCCTCAGACCTCAAACATCAATACTCAACCCTCAGTCCTCGTCCTCAATCCACTACCGTCAATCCTCGATCCTCTATCTTCAATCATCAATATTCAATCTTGAATCCTGAATCCTCAATCCGCAATACTCAATCCTCAATCCCCAATCCTCAATCCTCAATACTCAACCATCAATCCTCAATTCTCAATACTCAACAGAATATCCTGAATTCTCAGGATTCAATACTCAAACCTCGACACTCAACCCTCAATCCTCAATCCTCAATCCTCGATCCTCAATCTTCAATCCTCAATACTCAATCTTCAATCCTCCATCCTCAATCCTCAATCCTCAATCCTCTATCCTCAATCGTCAGGCTTCAATCCTCAATACCCAATCCTCAGTCTTCAATCTTCAATCCTTTAATCCTCAACTCTCAATCCTCAATCCTCAGTCCTCAGACTTCAAACCTCAATCCCCAATCCTCAGACCTCATCCTCATTCCTCAATCCTCAATCGTCAATCCTCAATCCTCAATCCTCAACGCTCAATCCTCAATGTTCAATACTCAATACCCAATCCTCAGTCTTCAATCCTCAATCCTCAATCCTCAATGTTCAATCCTCAGTCCTCAGCCCTCAAACCTCAATTCTGAATCCTCAATCCTGAATCCTCAATCTTCAGCCCTCAGTCCTCAACAATCAGTTGTCATTCCACAATCCTCAATAGAATATCCTCAATTCACAGCTTTCAAAACTCAATACTCAATCTGCAATCTTCCAACCTGTATCCACTAACATCAATTTTCACCACTCAACCCTCAGCACTCATTCCTCAATGTTCAATCCTCAATCCTCAACTCTCAGTCTTCGATCCTCAATACTGAATCTTCAATGCTCAATCCTCAATCCTCAATCCTCAGTCCTCAAACCTCATTCTTCAATCCTCAATACCCAATCCTCAATCTTCAATCCTCAATCCTCAATCCTCAATACTCAATCCTCAATCCTCAATCCTCAATCCTCAGACCTCAAACATCAATATTCAACCCTCAGTCCTCGTCCTCAATCCACAAACCTCAATCCTCAATCCTCTATCTTCAATCATCAATATTCATTCTTCAATCCTTAATCCTCAATCCTCAATCCTCAATCTTCAATCCTCAATACTCAATCTTCAATCCTCCATCCTCAATCCACAATACTCAATCCTCAATTCTCCATCGTCAGGCATCAATCCTCAATACTCAATCTTCAATCCTCAAACCTCAATCCTCAATTCTCAGTCCTCAGCCCTCAAACCTCAATCCTCAACCTTCGGACCTCATCCTCAATCCTCAATTATCAATCCTCAACCCTCAATCTTCAATCCTCAATACTCAATCTTCAATCCTCAGTCCTCAATTCTCAATCCTCAATCCTCAGTCATCAGTCCTCAAACCTCAATCGTCAACCCTCAGCCCCATCCTCAATCCTCAATCCTCAATCTTCGATCCTCAATCCTCAATCCCCATGCCTCAACCCTCAATCCTCAATCCTCAGTCATCAAACCTCAATCCTGAATCCTCAATCCTGAATCCTCAACCTTCAGACCTCAGAACTGAACAAGCAGATGTCAATACTCAATCATCAATAGAATATTATCAATTTACAGTTTTCAATACTCAATACTCAATCTGCAATCTTCAAATTTCTATCCACAAACATCAATTCTCATCACTCAACCCTCAGCACTCAGTCCCCAATCCTGAATCTTCAATCCTCAATCCTCAATCCTCAATCCTCAATCCTCAATCCTCAATCTTCAATACTCTTTACTCAATCCTCAATCCTCAATCCTCAATCCTCAATCCTCAATCCTTAATTTTCAATCCTCAATACTCAATCTTCAATCCTCAATCCTCAACCCTCAATCCTCAATCCTCAATGCTCAATCCTCAATCCTCAATCCTCAACCCTCAATCTTCAATCCTCAATACTCAATCTTCAATCCTCAATCCTCAATCCCCAATCCTCAATGCTCAATCCTCAATCCTCAATCCTCAACCCTCAATCTTCAATCCTCAATACTCATTCTGCAATCCTCAATCCTCAATCCCCAATTCTCAATCCTCGATCGCCAATCATCAATCCTCAATACTCGAACTTCAATCATCAATACTCATTTCTCAATCGTCAGGCTTCAATCCTCAATACCCAATCCTCAGTCTTCAATCTTCAATCCTTTAATCCTCAACTCTCAATCCTCAATCCTCTGTCCTCAATCTTCAATCCTCAATGCACAATCCTCAATCCTCAATCCTCAGTCATCAGTCCTCAATCCTCAACCCTCAAACCTCAATCCTCAACCGCCAGTCCTCGTCCTCAATACTCAATCCTCAATCCTCAATCCTCAATCTTCAGTCATCAATACACAATCGTCAATCCTCAATCCTCAATCCTCAATCCTAAAATCCACAATCCTCAATATTCAACACACAACCCTCAACCGTCAATCCTCAATGATCAACCATCAATACTCAATTCTCAATACTCAATAGAATATCCTGAATTCTCAGTTTTCAATACTCAATCCTCAATCTTCAATCTTCAGGTCTCCATCCACAAACATCAATTCTCATCACTCAACCCTCAACACTCAGTCTACAATCTTCAATCCTCAATCCTCAATACTCAATCCTCAGTCCTCTGTCCTCAATCTTCAATACCCAATCCTCAATCCTAGAATCCTCAATCCTCAATCCTCAATCACCAATCCTCAATCTTCAATCCTCAATCCTCAATCCTCAAGCCTCGATCCTCAATCCTCAATCTTCAATCCTGAGTACTCAATCTTCAATCCTCAATCCTCAATCCTCAATCCTCAATCTTCAATCCTCAATACTCAATCCTCAAACCTCAATCCTCAATCCTCAATAATCGATCCTCAATCCTCAATCATCAACCCTCAACCCTCAGTCCTCATCCTCAATTCGCAATCCTCAACCCTCAAACCTCAATCTTCAATCCTCAATACTCAATCCTCAATCCTCAATCCTTAATACTCAACCATCAATCCTCAATTCTCAATACTCAATAGAATATCCTGAATTCTCAGTATTCAATACTCAAACCTCAATCCTCAACCCTCAGCCCTCATTCTCCATCCTCAATCCTCAATCCTCAATCCTCAATCTTCAATCCTCAATACTCAATCTTCAATCTTCAATCCTCAATCCTCAATCCTCAATCCTCAATGCTCAATCCTCAGTCATCAATCCTCAATCTTCAATACTCAATCGTCAATCGGCAGTCCTCAATCCTCAATCCTCAATCCTCGTTCCTCAAACCTCAATGCTCAACCCTCAGCCATCACCCTCAATCCTCAATCCTCGTTCCTCAATCCTCAATCCTCAGTCTTCAATCCTCAATAGTCAATCTCCAATCCTAGATCCTCATTCCCCTATCCTCAATCCTTAATCCTCAATTTTCAATCCTCAATCCTCAATCTTCAATCCTCAATCCTTTATCCTCAATCCCCAATCCTCAATCCTCAATCATCAATACTCAATCTTCAATCCCCAATCCTCAATCCTCAATCCTCAATCCTCAATCAACAGTCATGAATTCTCAATATTCATAACTCAATCCTCAATCCTCAATCCTCAAACCTCAGTCCTCAATCCTCAATCCTCATACCTCAAACCTCAATCCTTAACCCTCAGTCCTCATCCTCAATTCTCAATTCTCAATTCTCAATTCTCAATCCTCATTCCTCAATCCTCAATCCTCAATCCCCAATCCTCAATCTTCAATCCTCAATCCTCAATCCTCAAGCCTCATTCCTCAATCCTCAATCTTCAATCCTGAATACTCAATCTTCAATCATCAATACTCAATCTTCAATCCTCAACCATCAATCCTCAATCCACAATCCTCAATCCTCAATCATCAACCTTCAATCCGCAATACTCAATCTTCAGTCCTCAATCCTCAATCCTCAATCGTCAATCCTCATTATTCAATCCTCAATACCCAATCCTCAATCGTCAATCCTCAATCCTCCATCCTCAATTCTCAATCCTCAATCCTCAGTCCTCAGTCCTCAATCCTCAATCCTCAACCCTCAGCCCTCATCCTCAATCCTCAATCATAAATCCTCAATCATCAATCTTCAATCCTCAATACTCAGACTTCAATCCTCAATCCTCAATCCTCAATCCTCAATCCTCAATCCTCAATCATCAATCATCAATCCTCAATCTTCAATACTCAGTCCTCAATCCTCAATCCTCAATCCTCAATACTCAATCTTCAATCCTCAATCATCAATCATCAATCTTCGATACTCAACCCTCAATCCTCAATCCTCAATCCTCAATACTCAACCATCAATCCTCAGTTCTCAATACTCAATAGAATATCCTGAATTCTCAGTATTCAATGCACAAACCTCAATCCTCAACCATCAGCCCTCATCCTCTATCCTCAATCCTCAATCCTCAATCCTCAATCTTCAATCCTCAATACTCAATCTTCGATCCTCAATCCTCAACCCTCAATCCTCAATCCTCAATCCTCAGTCCTCAGTCCACAAACCTCAACCCTCAACCCTCAGCCCTCATCCTCAATTCTCAATCCTCAATCCTCAAACCTCAATCTTCAATCCTCAATACTCAATCCTCAATCCCCAATACTCCACCATCAATCCTCAATTCTCAATACTCAATAGTATATCCTGAATTCTCAGTATTCAATACTCAAACCTCAATCCTCGACCCTCAGCCATGATCCTCAATCCTCAATCCTCGTTCCTCAATCCTCAATCCTCAATCCTCAATCCTCATTCCTCAATAGTCAATCTCCAATCCTAGATCCTCAATCCCCAATCCTCAATCCTTAATCCTCAATCTTCAATCCTCAATCCTCAATTCTCAATTCTCAATCCTCAATACTCAATCTTCAATCCTCAACCCTCAATCCTCAATCCACAATCCTCAATCCTCAATCATCAACCTTCAATCCTCAATACTCAATCTTCAATCCTCAATCCTCAATCCTGAGTCGTCGATCCTCATTCTTCAATCCTCAATACCCAATCCTCAATCTTCAATCCGCAATCCTCAATCTTCAATCCTCAATCCTCAATCCTCAATCGTCAATCCTCAATTCTCAATCCTCAATCCTCGTTCCTCAATCCTCAATCCTCAACCCTAAGTCCTCATCCTCAATTCTAAATTCTCAATCCTCAAACCTCAATCTTCAATCCTCAATACTCAATCCTTAATCTTCAACACTCAATCCTCAATCCTCAATCCTCAGTCCTCAATCATCAATCCTCAATCTTCGATACTCAATCCTCAATCCTCAATCCTCAATCTTCAATCCTCAATCCTCGATCCTCGATACTCAATCCTCAATCCTCAGACCACAAGCATCAATAGTTAACCCTCAGTCCTCGTCCTCAATCCACAACCATCAATCCTCAATCCTCAATCTTCAACCATCAATATTCAATCTTCAAACCTCAATCCTCAATCCTCAATGCTCAATCCTCAATCCTCAATGTTCAATCCTCAATACCCAACCCTCAACCCTCTGTCCTCATCCTCAATTCTCAATTCTCAATCCTCAAACCTCAATCCTCAATCTTCAATCCTCAATAATCAATCTCCTATCCTAGATTCTCAATCCCCCATACTCTATCGTTAATCCTCAATATTCAATCCTCTATCCCCAGGCTACAACCTTCAATCCCCAAAGCTCAATAATCAATCCCCAAACCTCAGTCCTCAATCCTCAATCCTCAATCCTCAATCCTCAATCCTCAGTCATCAATCCTCAATCCTCAATACTCAATCGTCAATCCTCAGTCCTCAATTCTCAATCCTAAATCCTCGTTCCTCAAACCTCAATCCTCAACCCTCAGTCCACATCCTCAATTCTCAATCCTCAATCCTCAAACCTGAATCTTCAATCCTCAATACTCAATCCTCAATCCTCAATACTCAACCATCAATCCTCAATTTGCAATACTCAATAGAATATCCTGAATTCCCAGTATTCAATACTCAAACCTCAATCCTCAACCCTCAGCCCTCATCCTCCATCCTCAATCCTCAATCCTCAATCCTCAATCCTCAATCCTCAATAATCAACATCCAATCCTACATCCTCAATCCCCAATCCTCAATCCTTAATCCTCAATCTTCAATCCTCAATGCACAGTCCTCAATCTTCAATCCTCAATGCTCAATCCTGAATCCTCAATCCTCAGTCATCAGTCCTCAATCCTCAATACTCAATCTTCAATCCTCAATCCTCATTCCTCAATAATCAATCCTCAATCCTCAATCATCAATCTTCAATCCGCAATCCTTGATCCTCGATACTCAATCCTCAATCCTCAATACTCAATCTTCAATCCTCAATCCTCATTCCTCAATAATCAATCCTCAATCCTCAATCATCAATCCTCATTCTTCAATACTCAAACCTCAATCCACAATCCTCAATCCTCAATCCTCAATCCTCAATCCTCAATCTTCAATCCTCCATACTCAATCTTCAATTACCAATCCTCAATCATCAATCCTCAATCGTCAATCCTCAGTCATCAATCCTCAATCTTCAATACTCAATCCTCAATCCCCAGCCCTCAGCCCTCATCCTCCATCTTCAATCCTCAATCCTCAATCCCCAATCATAAATCCTCAATAATCAATCTCCAATGCTAGATCCTCAATCCCCAATCCTCAATCCTTAATCATCAATCTTCAATCCTCAATCCACAGTCCTCAATCTTCAATCCTCAATGCTCAATCCTGAATCCTCAATCCTCAGTCATCAGTCCTCAATCCTCAATCCACAAACCTCAATCCTCAACCGTCAGTCTTCGTCCTCAATCCTCAACCCTCAATCCTCAATCCTCAATCTTCTATCATCATAATACCCAATCTACAATCCTCAATCCTCAATCCTCAATCCTAAAATCCTCAATCCTCAATATTCAACACACGACCCTCAACCATCAATCCCCAATACTCAACCATCAATACTCAATTCTCAATACTCAACAGAATATCCTGAATTCTCAGTTTTCAATACTCAATCCTCAAACTTCAATCTTCATGTCTCCATCCACAAACATCAATTCTCGTCACTCAACCCTCAACACTCAGTGCTCAATCTTCAATCCTCAGTCCTCAATACTCAATCCTCAGTCCTCAGTCCTCAACCTTCAATACTCAATCCTCAATTCTCAATCCGCAATCCTCAATCCTCAATCGTCAATCCTCAATCCCCAATCATCAATCTTCAATCCTCAATCCTCGATCCTCGATACTCAATCCTTAATCCTCAGACCACAAGCATCAATAGTTAACCCTCAGTCCTCGTCCTCAATCCACAACCATCAACCCTCAATCCTCAATCTTCAATCATCAATATTCAATCTTCAATCCTCAATCCTCAATCCTCAATGCTCAATCCTCAATCCTCAATGTTCAATCCTCAATACCCAACCCTCAACACTCTGTCCTCATCCTCAATTCTCAATTCTCAATCCTCAAACCTCAATCCTCAATCTTCAATCCTCAATAATCAATCTCCTATCCTAGATTCTCAATCCCCCATACTCTATCGTTAATCCTCAATATTCAATCCTCTATCCCCAGGCCACAACCTTCAATCCCCAAAGCTATATAATCAATCCTCAAACCTCAGTCCTCAATCGTCAATCATCAATCCACAATCTTCAATACTCAATCCTCAATCCCCAATCCTCAATCCTCAATCCTCAATCATCAACCCTCAATCTTCAATACTCAACCCTCAATCTACAATCCTCAATCCTCAACAGTTAACCATCAATCCTCAATTCTCAATACTCGATAGAATATCCTGAATTCTCAGGATTCAATACTCAAACCTCAATCCTCAGCCCTCAGCACTCATCCTCCATCCTCAATCCTCAATCCTCAATCCTCAATCCTCAATCCTCAATAAGCAACATCCAATCCTACAGCCTCAATCCCCAATCCTCAATCCTTAATCCTCAATCTTCAATCCTCGATCCACAGTCCTCAATCTTCAATCCTCAATGCTCAATCCTCAATCCTCAATCCTCAGTCATCAGTCCTCAATCCTCAACCCTCAAACCTCAATCCTCAACCGCCAGTCCTCGTCCTCAATCCTCAACCCTCAATCCTCAACCCTCAATCTTCAATCATCAATACTCAATCGTCAATCCTCAATCCTCAATCCTCAATCCTAAAATCCACAATCCTCAATATTCAACACACAACCCTCAACCATCAATCCTCAATGATCAACCATCAATACTCAATTCTCAATACTCAATAGAATATCCTGAATTCTCAGTTTTCAACACTCAATCCTCAATCTTCAATCCTCACTCCTCAAACCTCATTCTACAATCCTCAATACCCAATCCTCAATCCTCAATACTCAATCCTCAATCCTCAATCCTCAATCCTCACTCCTCAAACCTCATTCTACAATCCTCAATACCCAATCCTCAATCTTCAATCCTCAATCTTCAATCCTCAATACTCAATCTTCAATCCTCAATCCTCAATCCCCAATCCTCAATGCTCAATCCTCAATCCTCAATCCTCAAACCTCATTCATCAATCCTCAACACCCAATCCTCAATCTTCAACCCTCAATCCTCAATCCTCAATTCTCAATCCCCAATCGTCAATCCTCAATACTCAATCCTCAATCCTCAATCTTCAATCCTGAATCCTCAATCCTCAATCCTCAGTTTTCCATCCTCAATACTCAATCTTCAATCCTCAATCCTCAATCTTCAGTCTTCAATCCTCAATACTCAATCTTCAATCCTCAATCCTCAATCCTCAATCCTCAAACCTCATTCTAGAATCCTCAATACCCAATCCTCAATCTTCAATCCTCAATCCTGAATCCTCAATACTCAATCCTCAATCCTCAATCCTCAATAATCAACCTCCAATCCTACATCCTCAATCCCCATTCCGCAATCCTTAATCCTCAATCTTCAATCCTCAATCCACAGTCCTCAATCTTCAATCCTCAATGCTCAATGCTCAATCCTCAATCCTCAGTCATCAGTCCTCAATCCTCAACCCTCAAACCTCAATCCTCAACCGCCAGTCCTCGTCCTCAATCCTCAATCCTCAATCCTCAATCCTCAATCTTCAGTCATCAATACTCAATCGTCAATCCTCAATCCTCAATCCTCAATCCTAAAATCCACAATCCTCAATATTCAACACACAACCCTCAACCGTCAATCCTCAATGATCAACCATCAATACTCAATTCTCAATACTCAATAGAATATCCTGAATTCTCAGTTTTCAATACTCAATCCTCAATCTTCAATCTTCATGTCTCCATCCACAAACATCAATTCTCATCACTCAACCCTCAACACTCAGTCTACAATCTTCAATCCTCAATCCTCAATACTCAATCCTCAGTCCTCAGTCCTCAATCTTCAATACCCAATCCTCAATCCTAGAATCCTCAATCCTCAATCCTCAATCACCAATCCTCAATCTTCAATCCTCAATCCTCAATCCTCAAGCCTCGATCCTCAATCCTCAATCTTCAATCCTGAGTACTCAATCTTCAATCCTCAATCCTCAATCCTCAATCCTCAATCTTCAATCCTCAATACTCAATCTTCAAACCTCAATCCTCAATCATCAACCCTCAACCCTCAGTCCTCATCCTCAATTCGCAATCCTCAACCCTCAAACCTCAATCTTCAATCCTCAATACTCAATCCTCAATCCTCAATCCTTAATACTCAACCATCAATCCTCAATTCTCAATACTCAATAGAATATCCTGAATTCTCAGTATTCAATACTCAAACCTCAATCCTCAACCCTCAGCCCTCATTCTCCATCCTCAATCCTCAATCCTCAATCCTCAATCTTCAATCCTCAATACTCAATCTTCAATCTTCAATCCTCAATCCTCAATCCTCAATCCTCAATGCTCAATCCTCAGTCATCAATCCTCAATCTTCAATACTCAATCGTCAATCGGCAGTCCTCAATCCTCAATCCTCAATCCTCGTTCCTCAAACCTCAATCCTCAACCCTCAGCCATCACCCTCAATCCTCAATCCTCGTTCCTCAATCCTCAATCCTCAGTCTTCAATCCTCAATAGTCAATCTCAAATCCTAGATCCTCATTCCCCTATCCTCAATCCTTAATCCTCAATCTTCAATCCTCAATCCTCAATCTTCAATCCTCAATCCTTTATCCTCAATCCCCAATCCTCAATCCTCAATCATCAATACTCAATCTTCAATCCCCAATCCTCAATCCTCAATCCTCAAACCTCAATCAACAGTCATGAATTCTCAATATTCATAACTCAATCCTCAATCCTCAATCCTCAAACCTCAGTCCTCAATCCTCAATCCTCATACCTCAAACCTCAATCCTTAACCCTCAGTCCTCATCCTCAATTCTCAATTCTCAATTCTCAATTCTCAATCCTCATTCCTCAATCCTCAATCCTCAATCCCCAATCCTCAATCTTCAATCCTCAATCCTCAATCCTCAAGCCTCATTCCTCAATCCTCAATCTTCAATCCTGAATACTCAATCTTCAATCCTCAATACTCAATCTTCAATCCTCAACCCTCAATCCTCAATCCACAATCCTCAATCCTCAATCATCAACCTTCAATCCGCAATACTCAATCTTCAGTCCTCAATCCTCAATCCTCAATCGTCAATCCTCATTATTCAATCCTCAATACCCAATCCTCAATCGTCAATCCTCAATCCTCCATCCTCAATTCTCAATCCTCAATCCTCAGTCCTCAGTCCTCAATCCTCAATCCTCAACCCTCAGCCCTCATCCTCAATCCTCAATCATAAATCCGCAATCATCAATCTTCAATCCTCAATACTCAGACTTCAATCCTCAATCCTCAATCCTCAATCCCCAATCCTCAATCCTCAATCATCAATCCTCAATCTTCAATACTCAGTCCTCAATCCTCAATTCTCAATCCTCAATACTCAACCATCAATCCTCAGTTCTCAATACTCAATAGAATATCCTGAATTCTCAGTATTCAATGCACAAACCTCAATCCTCAACCATCAGCCCTCATCCTCTATCCTCAATCCTCAATCCTCAATCCTCAATCTTCAATCCTCAATACTCAATCTTCGATCCTCAATCCTCAACCCTCAATCCTCAATCCTCAATCCTCAGTCCTCAGTCCTCAAACCTCAACCCTCAACCCTCAGCCCTCATCCTCAATTCTCAATCCTCAATCCTCAAACCTCAATCTTCAATCCTCAATACTCAATCCTCAATCCCCAATACTCCACCATCAATCCTCAATTCTCAATACTCAATAGTATATCCTGAATTCTCAGTATTCAATACTCAAACCTCAATCCTCGACCCTCAGCCATGATCCTCAATCCTCAATCCTCGTTCCTCAATCCTCAATCCTCAATCCTCAATCCTCATTCCTCAATAGTCAATCTCGAATCCTAGATCCTCAATCCCCAATCCTCAATACTTAATCCTCAATCTTCAATCCTCAATCCTCAATTCTCAATTCTCAATCCTCAATACTCAATCTTCAATCCTCAACCCTCAATCCTCAATCCACAATCCTCAATCCTCAATCATCAACCTTCAATCCTCAATACTCAATCTTCAATCCTCAATCCTCAATCCTGAGTCGTCGATCCTCATTCTTCAATCCTCAATACCCAATCCTCAATCTTCAATCCTCAATCCTCAATCCTCAATACTCAATCTTCAATCCTCAATCCTCAATCCTCAATCCGCAATCCTCAATCTTCAGTCATCAATCCTCAATCCTCAATACTCAATCGTCAATCCTCAGTCCTCAATTCTCAATCCTCAATCCTCGTACCTCAAACCTCAATTCTCAACCGTCAGACCTCATCCTCAATTCTCAATCCACAATCCTCAAACCTTAATCTTCAATCCTCAATACTCAATCCTCAATCCTCAATACACAACCATCAATCCTCAATTCTCAATACTCAATAGGATATCCTGAATTCTCAGTATTCAATACTCAAACCTCAATCCTCAACCCACAGCCCTCATCCTTCATCCTCAATTCTCAATCCTCAAACCTCAATCTTCAATCCTCAATACTCAATCTTCGATTCTCAATTCTCAATCCTCAATCCTCAATCCCCAATCCTCAATCTTCAATCCTCAATCCTCAATCCTCAATCCTCAATCCTCAATCCTCAATCTTCAATCCTCAATCCTCAATCCTCAAGCCTCATTCCTCAATCCTCAATCTTCAATCCTGAATACTCAACCTTCAATCCTCAATACTCAATCTTCAATCCTCAACCCTCAATCCTCAATCCACAATCCTCAATCCTCAATCATCAACCTTCAATCCTCAGTACTCAATCTTCAGTCCTCAATCCTCAATCCTCAATCGTCAATCCTCATTATTCAATCCTCAATACCCAATCCTCAATCGTCAATCCTCAATCCTCCATCCTCAATTCTCAATCCTCAATCCTCAGTCCTCAGTCCTCAATCCTCAATCCTCAACCCTCAGCCCTCATCCTCAATCCTCAATCATAAATCCTCAATCATCAATCTTCAATCCTCAATACTCAGACTTCAATCCTCAATCCTCAATCCTCAATCCTGAATCCTCAATCCTCAATCATCAATCCTCAATCTTCAATACTCAGTCCTCAATCCTCAATCCTCAATCCTCAATACTCAATCTTCAATCCTCAATCATCAATCCTCAATCTTCGATACTCAATCCTCAATCCTCAATCCTCAATCCTCAATACTCAACCATCAATCCTCAGTTCTCAATACTCAATAGAATATCCTGAATTCTCAGTATTCAATGCACAAACCTCAATCCTCAACCATCAGCCCTCATCCTCTATCCTCAATCCTCAATCCTCAATCCTCAATCCTCAATCTTCAATCCTCAATACTCAATCTTCGATCCTCAATCCTCAACCCTCAATCCTCAATCCTCAATCCTCAGTCCTCAGTCCTCAAACCTCAACCCTCAACCCTCAGCCCTCATCCTCAATTCTCAATCCTCAATCCTCAAACCTCAATCTTCAATCCTCAATACTCAATCCTCAATCCCCAATACTCCACCATCAATCCTCAATTCTCAATACTCAATAGTATATCCTGAATTCTCAGTATTCAATACTCAAACCTCAATCCTCGACCCTCAGCCATCATCCTCAATCCTCAATCCTCGTTCCTCAATCCTCAATCCTCAATCCTCAATCCTCATTCCTCAATAGTCAATCTCCAATCCTAGATCCTCAATCCCCAATCCTCAATCCTTAATCCTCAATCTTCAATCCTCAATCCTCAATTCTCAATTCTCAATCCTCAATACTCAATCTTCAATCCTCAACCCTCAATCCTCAATCCACAATCCTCAATCCTCAATCATCAACCTTCAATCCTCAATACTCAATCTTCAATCCTCAATCCTCAATCCTGAGTCGTCGATCCTCATTCTTCAATCCTCAATACCCAATCCTCAATCTTCAATCCTCAATCCTCAATCCTCAATACTCAATCTTCAATCCTCAATCCTCAATCCTCAATCCGCAATCCTCAATCTTCAGTCATCAATCCTCAATCCTCAATACTCAATCGTCAATCCTCAGTCCTCAATTCTCAATCCTCAATCCTCGTACCTCAAACCTCAATCCTCAACCGTCAGACCTCATCCTCAATTCTCAATCCACAATCCTCAAACCTTAATCTTCAATCCTCAATACTCAATCGTCAATCCTCAATACACAACCATCAATCCTCAATTCTCAATACTCAATAGGATATCCTGAATTCTCAGTATTCAATACTCAAACCTCAATCCTCAACCCACAGCCCTCATCCTTCATCCTCAATTCTCAATCCTCAAACCTCAATCTTCAATCCTCAATACTCAATCTTCGATTCTCAATTCTCAATCCTCAATCCTCAATCCCCAACCCTCAATCTTCAATCCTCAATCCTCAATCCTCAATCCTCAATCCTCAATTCTCAATCCTCAATCCTCGTTCCTCAAACCTCAATCCTCAACCCTAAGTCCTCATCCTCAATTCTAAATTCTCAATCCTCAAACCTCAATCTTCAATCCTCAATACTCAATCCTTAATCTTCAACACTCAATCCTCAATCCTCAATCCTCAGTCCTCAATCATCAATCCTCAATCTTCGATACTCAATCCTCAATCCTCAATCCTCAATCTTCAATCCTCAATCCTCGATCCTCGATACTCAATCCTCAATCCTCAGACCACAAGCATCAATAGTTAACCCTCAGTCCTCGTCCTCAATCCACAACCATCAATCCTCAATCCTCAATCTTCAATCATCAATATTCAATCTTCAAACCTCAATCCTCAATCCTCAATGCTCAATCCTCAATCCTCAATGTTCAATCCTCAATACCCAACCCTCAACCCTCTGTCCTCATCCTCAATTCTCAATTCTCAATTCTCAATCCTCAAACCTCAATCCTCAATCTTCAATCCTCAATAATCAATCTCCTATCCTAGATTCTCAATCCCCCATACTCTATCGTTAATCCTCAATATTCAATCCTCTATCCCCAGGCTACAGCCTTCAATCCCCAAAGCTCAATAATCAATCCTCAAACCTCAGTCCTCAATCGTCAATCATCAATCCACAATCTTCAATACTCAATCCTCAATCCCCAATCCTCAATCCTCAATCCTCAATCATCAACCCTCAACCTTCAATACTCAATCCTCAATCTACAATCCTCAATCCTCAACACTTAACCATCAATCCTCAATTCTCAATACTCGATAGAATATCCTGAATTCTCAGGATTCAATACTCAAACCTCAATCCTCAGCCCTCAGCACTCATCCTCCATCCTCAATCCTCAATCCTCAATCCTCAATCGTCAATAATCAACATCCAATCCTACATCCTCAATCACCAATCCTCAATCCATAATCCTCAATCTTCAATCCTCAATGCACAGTCCTCAATCTTCAATCCTCAATGCTCAATCCTCAATCCTCAATCCTCAGTCATCAGTCCTCAATCCTCAACCCTCAAACCTCAATACTCAACCGCCAGTCCTCGTCCTCAATCCTCAACCATCAATCCTCAATCCTCAATCTTCAATCATCAATACTCAATCGTCAATCCTCAATCCTCAATCCTCAATCCTAGAATCCACAATCCTCAATATTCAACACACAACCCTCAACCATCAATCCTCAATGATCAACCATCAATACTCAATTCTAAATACTCAATAGAATATCCTGAATTCTCAGTTTTCAATACTCAATCCTCAATCTTCAATCTTCATGTCTCCATCCACAAACATCAATTCTCATCACTCAACCCTCAACACTCAGTCTACAATCTTCAATCCTCAATCCTCAATACTCAATCCTCAGTCCTCAGTCCTCAATCTTCAATACCCAATCCTCAATCCTAAAATCCTCAATCCTCAATCCTCAATCACCAATCCTCAACCTTCAATCCTCAATCCTCAATCCTCAAGCCTCGATCCTCAATCCTCAACCTTCAATCCTGAGTACTCAATCTTCAATCCTCAATCCTCAATCCTCAATCCTCAATCTTCAGTCCTCAATACTCAATCTTCAATCCTCAATCCTCAATCCTCAATAATCAATCCTCAATCCTCAATCTTCAATCCCCAATACTCAATCCTCAATCCTCAATACTCAACCATCAACCCTCAATTCTCAATACTCAATAGAATATCCTGAATTCTCAGTATTCAATACTCAAACCTCTCTCCTCAACCCTCAGCCCTCATCCTCCATCCTCAATCCTCAATCCCCAAACCTCAATCTTCAATCCTCAATACTCAATCTTCGATTCTCAATTCTCAATCCTCAATCCTCAATCCCCAATCCTCAATCTTCAATCCTCAATCCTCAATCCTCAATCCTCAATCCTCAATTCCCAATCCTCAAACCTCTTTCCTCAAACCTCAATCCTCAACCCTCAGTCCGCATCCTCAAATCTGAATTCTCAATCCTCAAACCTCAATCTTCAATCATCAATACTCAATCCTCAATCTTCAACACTCAATCCTCAATCCTCAATCCTCAATAATCAACCTCCAATCCTACATCCTCAATCCCCAATCCTCAATCCTTAATCGTCAATCTTCAATCCTCAATCGACAGTCCTCAATCTTCAATCCTCAATGCTCAATCCTCAATCCTCAATCCTCAGTCAACAGTCCTCAATCCTCAACCCTCAAACCTCAATCCTCTACCGCCAGTCCTCGTCCTCAATCCTCAACCCTCAATCCTCAATCCTCAATCTTCAATCATCAATACGCAATCGTCAATCCTCAATCCTCAATCCTCAATCCTAAAATCCACAATCCTCAATATTCAACACACAACCCTCAACTATCAATCCTCAATGATCAACCATCAATACTCAATCCTCAATACTCAATAGAATATCCTGAATTCTCAGTTTTCAATACTCAATCCTCAATCTTCAATCTTCATGTCTCCATCCACAAACATCAATTCTCATCACTCAACCCTCAACACTCAGTCCACAATCTTCAATCCTCAATCCTCAATACTCAATCCTCAGTCCTCAGTCCTCAATCTTCAATACCCAATCCTCAATCCTAAAATCCTCAATCCTCAATCCTCAATCACCAATCCTCAATCTTCAATCCTCAATCCTCAATCCTCAAGCCTAGATCCTCAATCCTCAACCTTCAATCCTCAATACTCAATCTTCAATCCTCAATCCTCTATCCTCAATCCTCAATCTTCAATCCTCAATACTCAATCTTCAATCCTCAATCCTCAATCCTCAATAATCAATCCTCAATCCTAAAATCCTCAATCCTCAATATTCAACACACAACCCTCAACCATCAATCCGCAATACTCAACCATCAATCCTCAATTCTCAATACTCAATGGAATATCCTGAATTCTCAGTTTTCAATACTCAACCTCAATCTACAATCTTCAAGTCTCCATCCACAAACATTTATTCTCATCACTCAACCCTCAACACTCAGTCCTCAATCTTTAATCATCAATCCCCAATCCTCAATCTTCAATCCTCATTACTCAGTCTTCAATCCTCAATACTCAACCATCAATCCTCAAATCTCAATACTCAATAGAATATCCTGAATACTCAGGATTCAACACTCAAACCTCAATCCTCAACCCTCAGGCATCATCCTCCATCTTCAATCCTCAATCCTAAATCCTCAATCCTCAGTCATCAATCCTCAATCTTCAATACTCAATCGTCAATCTTCTATACTCAATACTCAATTCTCGATCCTCAATCCTCAATCCTCAAACCTCAATCTACAATCCTCAATACTCAATCTTCGATCCTCAAACCTCAACCCTCAACCCTCAATCCTCAATTCTCAGTCATGAACACTCAATCTTCAATACTCAATCCTCAATCCTCAATCCTCAATCCTCAATCATCAATCCTCAATCCTCAATCCTCAATCCTCAATCCTCATTCCTCAAACCTCAATCCTCAACCGTCAGTCCTCATCCTCAATTCTCAATTCTCAATACTCAATCATCAATTCTCAAACTTCAATCCTCAATAACCAATCTCCAATCCTAGATCCTCAATCCCCAATCCTCAATCGTTAATCCTCCATCTTCAATCCTCAATCCTCAATCCTCAATCCTAAATCCTCAATCCTCAGTCATGAATCCTCAATCTTCAATACTCAATCGTCAAGCTTCTATCCTCAATACTCAATTCTCGATCCTCAATCCTCAATCCTCAATCATCAATCCTCAATACTCAATCATCAATACTCAATTCTCAATACTCAATAGAATATCCAGAATTCTCAGTTTTCAATACTCAATCCTCAATCTTCAATTTTCATGTCTCCATCCACAAACATCAATTCTCATCACTCAACCCTCAACAGTCAGTCCTCAATCTTCAATCCTCAATTCTCAATACTCAATCCTCAGTCCTCAGTCCTCAATCATCAATTCTCAATCCTCAATCCTATAATCCTCAATCCTCAATATTCAACACACAACCCTCAACCATCAATCCGCAATACTCAACCATCAATCCACAATTCTCAATACTCAATGGAATATCCTGAATTCTCAGTTTTCAATACTCAACGTCAATCTACAATCTTCAAGTCTCCATCCACAAACATTTATTCTCATCACTCAACCCTCAACACTCAGTCCTCAATCTTTAATCATCAATCCCCAATCCTCAATCTTTAATCCTCATTACTCAGTCTTCAATCCTCAATCCTCAATCCTCAATCCTCAATCCTCAGTCATCAATCCTCAATCCTCAATCCTCAATCCTCAATCCTCAAACCTCAATCCTCATTCCTCAAACCTCAATCCTCAACCCTCAGTCCTCATCCTCCATCCTCAATCCTCAATCCTCAATCCTCAATTTTCAATCCTCAACACTCAACCTTCGATCCTCTATCCTCAGTCCTCAATCCTCAATCCTCAACCTTCAATACTCAATCCTCAATCTACAATCCTCAATCCTCAACACTTAACCATCAATCCTCAATTCTCAATACTCGATAGAATATCCTGAATTCTCAGGATTCAATACTCAAACCTCAATCCTCAGCCCTCAGCACTCATCCTCCATCCTCAATCCTCAATCCTCAATCCTCAATCGTCAATAATCAACATCCAATCCTACATCCTCAATCACCAATCCTCAATCCATAATCCTCAATCTTCAATCCTCAATGCACAGTCCTCAATCTTCAATCCTCAATGCTCAATCCTCAATCCTCAATCCTCAGTCATCAGTCCTCAATCCTCAACCCTCAAACCTCAATACTCAACCGCCAGTCCTCGTCCTCAATCCTCAACCATCAATCCTCAATCCTCAATCTTCAATCATCAATACTCAATCGTCAATCCTCAATCCTCAATCCTCAATCCTAGAATCCACAATCCTCAATATTCAACACACAACCCTCAACCATCAATCCTCAATGATCAACCATCAATACTCAATTCTAAATACTCAATAGAATATCCTGAATTCTCAGTTTTCAATACTCAATCCTCAATCTTCAATCTTCATGTCTCCATCCACAAACATCAATTCTCATCACTCAACCCTCAACACTCAGTCTACAATCTTCAATCCTCAATCCTCAATACTCAATCCTCAGTCCTCAGTCCTCAATCTTCAATACCCAATCCTCAATCCTAAAATCCTCAATCCTCAATCCTCAATCACCAATCCTCAACCTTCAATCCTCAATCCTCAATCCTCAAGCCTCGATCCTCAATCCTCAACCTTCAATCCTGAGTACTCAATCTTCAATCCTCAATCCTCAATCCTCAATCCTCAATCTTCAGTCCTCAATACTCAATCTTCAATCCTCAATCCTCAATCCTCAATAATCAATCCTCAATCCTCAATCTTCAATCCCCAATACTCAATCCTCAATCCTCAATACTCAACCATCAACCCTCAATTCTCAATACTCAATAGAATATCCTGAATTCTCAGTATTCAATACTCAAACCTCTCTCCTCAACCCTCAGCCCTCATCCTCCATCCTCAATCCTCAATCCCCAAACCTCAATCTTCAATCCTCAATACTCAATCTTCGATTCTCAATTCTCAATCCTCAATCCTCAATCCCCAATCCTCAATCTTCAATCCTCAATCCTCAATCCTCAATCCTCAATCCTCAATTCCCAATCCTCAAACCTCTTTCCTCAAACCTCAATCCTCAACCCTCAGTCCGCATCCTCAAATCTGAATTCTCAATCCTCAAACCTCAATCTTCAATCATCAATACTCAATCCTCAATCTTCAACACTCAATCCTCAATCCTCAATCCTCAATAATCAACCTCCAATCCTACATCCTCAATCCCCAATCCTCAATCCTTAATCGTCAATCTTCAATCCTCAATCGACAGTCCTCAATCTTCAATCCTCAATGCTCAATCCTCAATCCTCAATCCTCAGTCAACAGTCCTCAATCCTCAACCCTCAAACCTCAATCCTCTACCGCCAGTCCTCGTCCTCAATCCTCAACCCTCAATCCTCAATCCTCAATCTTCAATCATCAATACGCAATCGTCAATCCTCAATCCTCAATCCTCAATCCTAAAATCCACAATCCTCAATATTCAACACACAACCCTCAACTATCAATCCTCAATGATCAACCATCAATACTCAATCCTCAATACTCAATAGAATATCCTGAATTCTCAGTTTTCAATACTCAATCCTCAATCTTCAATCTTCATGTCTCCATCCACAAACATCAATTCTCATCACTCAACCCTCAACACTCAGTCCACAATCTTCAATCCTCAATCCTCAATACTCAATCCTCAGTCCTCAGTCCTCAATCTTCAATACCCAATCCTCAATCCTAAAATCCTCAATCCTCAATCCTCAATCACCAATCCTCAATCTTCAATCCTCAATCCTCAATCCTCAAGCCTAGATCCTCAATCCTCAACCTTCAATCCTCAATACTCAATCTTCAATCCTCAATCCTCTATCCTCAATCCTCAATCTTCAATCCTCAATACTCAATCTTCAATCCTCAATCCTCAATCCTCAATAATCAATCCTCAATCCTAAAATCCTCAATCCTCAATATTCAACACACAACCCTCAACCATCAATCCGCAATACTCAACCATCAATCCTCAATTCTCAATACTCAATGGAATATCCTGAATTCTCAGTTTTCAATACTCAACCTCAATCTACAATCTTCAAGTCTCCATCCACAAACATTTATTCTCATCACTCAACCCTCAACACTCAGTCCTCAATCTTTAATCATCAATCCCCAATCCTCAATCTTCAATCCTCATTACTCAGTCTTCAATCCTCAATACTCAACCATCAATCCTCAAATCTCAATACTCAATAGAATATCCTGAATACTCAGGATTCAACACTCAAACCTCAATCCTCAACCCTCAGGCATCATCCTCCATCTTCAATCCTCAATCCTAAATCCTCAATCCTCAGTCATCAATCCTCAATCTTCAATACTCAATCGTCAATCTTCTATACTCAATACTCAATTCTCGATCCTCAATCCTCAATCCTCAAACCTCAATCTACAATCCTCAATACTCAATCTTCGATCCTCAAACCTCAACCCTCAACCCTCAATCCTCAATTCTCAGTCATGAACACTCAATCTTCAATACTCAATCCTCAATCCTCAATCCTCAATCCTCAATCATCAATCCTCAATCCTCAATCCTCAATCCTCAATCCTCATTCCTCAAACCTCAATCCTCAACCGTCAGTCCTCATCCTCAATTCTCAATTCTCAATACTCAATCATCAATTCTCAAACTTCAATCCTCAATAACCAATCTCCAATCCTAGATCCTCAATCCCCAATCCTCAATCGTTAATCCTCCATCTTCAATCCTCAATCCTCAATCCTCAATCCTAAATCCTCAATCCTCAGTCATGAATCCTCAATCTTCAATACTCAATCGTCAAGCTTCTATCCTCAATACTCAATTCTCGATCCTCAATCCTCAATCCTCAATCATCAATCCTCAATACTCAATCATCAATACTCAATTCTCAATACTCAATAGAATATCCAGAATTCTCAGTTTTCAATACTCAATCCTCAATCTTCAATTTTCATGTCTCCATCCACAAACATCAATTCTCATCACTCAACCCTCAACAGTCAGTCCTCAATCTTCAATCCTCAATTCTCAATACTCAATCCTCAGTCCTCAGTCCTCAATCATCAATTCTCAATCCTCAATCCTATAATCCTCAATCCTCAATATTCAACACACAACCCTCAACCATCAATCCGCAATACTCAACCATCAATCCACAATTCTCAATACTCAATGGAATATCCTGAATTCTCAGTTTTCAATACTCAACGTCAATCTACAATCTTCAAGTCTCCATCCACAAACATTTATTCTCATCACTCAACCCTCAACACTCAGTCCTCAATCTTTAATCATCAATCCCCAATCCTCAATCTTTAATCCTCATTACTCAGTCTTCAATCCTCAATCCTCAATCCTCAATCCTCAATCCTCAGTCATCAATCCTCAATCCTCAATCCTCAATCCTCAATCCTCAAACCTCAATCCTCATTCCTCAAACCTCAATCCTCAACCCTCAGTCCTCATCCTCCATCCTCAATCCTCAATCCTCAATCCTCAATTTTCAATCCTCAACACTCAACCTTCGATCCTCTATCCTCAGTCCTCAATCCTCAAACCTCAGTCCTCAGCCCTCAAACCTCAATCCTGAGTCTTCAAACCTGAATCCTCAATCTTCAGACCTCAGTCCTCAACAGTCAGTTGTCAATTCTCAATCCTCAATACTGTATCATCAATTCAGAGTTTTCAATACCCAATACTCAATCTGCAATCTTCAAATCTCTATCCACAAACATCAATTCTCGTCACTGAACCCTCAACACTCAGTCCCCAATCCTCAATCTTCAATCCCCAGCCCTCAATGCTCAATCCTCAATCCTCAACCTTCAATCCTCAATACTCAGTCTTCAATCCTCAATCCTCAATCCCCAATCCTCAATCCTCATTCCTCAATCGTCAGTCTTCAATTCTCAATACTCAATCTGCAATCCTCAGTCCTCAATCCTCAATCCTCAATCCTCATTCTTCAATCCTCAATACCCAATCCCCAATCTTCAACCCTCAATCCTCAATCCTAAAATCCTCAATCCTCAACATTCAACACACAACCCTCAACCATCAATCCCCAATACTCAACCATCAATACTCAATTCTCAATACTCAACAGAATATCCTGAATTCTCAGTTTTCAATACTCAATCCTCAAACATCAATCTTCATGTCTCCATACACAAACATCAATTCTCGTCACTCAACCCTCAACATTCAGTCCTCAATCTTCAATCCTCAGTCCTCAATACTCAATCCTCAGTCCTCAGTCCTCAACCTTCAATACTCAATCCTCAATTCTCAATCCGCAATCCTCAATCCTCAATCGTCAATCCTCAATCCCCAATCCTCAATCTTCAATCCTCAATCCTCGATCCTCGATACTCAATCGTCAATACTCAGTCTTCAGTACTCAATCCTCAATCCTCAATCCTCAGACCTCAAGCATCAATAGTTAACCCTCAGTCCTCGTCCTCAATCCACAACCATCAATCCTCAATCCTCAATCTTCAATCATCAATATTCAATCTTCAATCCTCAATCCTCAATCCTCAATGCTCAATCCTCAATCCTCAATGATCAATCCTCAATACCCAACCCTCAACCCTTAGTCCTCATCCTCAATTCTCAATTCTCAATCCTCAAGCCTCAATCCTCAATCTTCAATCCTCAATAATCAATCTCCTATCCTAGATTCTCAATCCCCCATACTCTATCCTTAATACTCAATATTCAATCCTCTATCCCCAGGCCACAAACTTCAATCCCCAAAGCTCAATAATCAATCCTCAAACCTCAGTCCTCAATCGTCAATCATCAATCCACAATCTTCAATACTCAATCCTCAATCCCCAATCCTCAATCCTCAATTCTCAATCATCAACCCTCAATCTTCAATACTCAATCCTCAATCCACAATCCTCAATCCTCAACACTTAACCATCAATCCTCAATTCTCTAAACTCGATAGAATATCCTGAACTCTCAGGATTCAATACTCAAACATCAATCCTCAGCCCTCAGCACTCATCCTCCATCCTCAATCCTCAATCCTCAATCCTCAATCTTCAATCCTCAATAATCAACCTCCAATCCTACATCCTCAATCCCCCTTCCTCAATCCTTAATCCTCAATCTTCAATCCTCAATCCACAGTCCTCAATCTTCAATCCTCAATGCTCAATCCTCAATCCTCAATCCTCAGTCATCAGTCCTCAATCGTCAACCCTCAAACCTCAATCCTCAACCGCCAGTCCTCGTCCTCAATCCTCAACCCTCAATCCTCAATCCTCAATCTTCAATCATCAATACTCAATCGTCAATCCTCAATCCTCAATCCTCAATCCTAAAATCCACAATCCTCAACATTCAACACACAACCCTCAACCATCAATCCTCAATGCTCAACCATCAATACTCAATTCTCAATACTCAATAGAATATCCGGAATTCTCAGTTTTCAATACTCAATCCTCAATCTTCAATCTTCATGTCTCCATCCACAAACATCAATTCTCATCACTCAACCCTCAACAGTCAGTCCACAATATTCAATCCTCAATCCTCAATACTCAATCCTCAGTACACAGTCCTCAATCTTCAATACCCAATCCTCAATCCCAAAATCCTCAATCCTCAATCCTCAATCCCCAATCCTCAATCTTCAATCCTCAATCCTCAATCCTCAAGCCTCGATACTCAATCCTCAATCTTCAATCCTCAATCCTCAATCCTCAATCCTCAATCGTCAGTCTTCAATCCTCAATACTCGCTCTTCAATTCTCAATCCTCAATCCTCATTCCTCAATCCTCATTCTTCAATCCTCAATGCCCAATCCTCAATCTGCAATCCTCAATCCTCAATCCTCAATTCTCAATCCTCAATCCTCAGTCCTCAGGCCTCTAACCTCAATCCTCAACCCTCAGCCCTCATCCTCAATTCTCAATCCTCAATCCTCAATCCTCAATCTTCAATCCACAATACTCAATCGTCAATCCTCAATCCTCAGTCATCAACCCTCAATTCTGAATCCTCAATCCTGAATCCTCAATCTTCAGCTCTCAGTCCTCAACAACCAGTTGTCAATCCTCAATCCGCAATAGAATATCCTCAATTCACAGTTTTCAATACTCAATACTCAATCTGGAATCTTCCAACCTCTATCCACAAACATCAATTCTCATGACTCAACCCTCAACACTCAGTCCTCAATGTTCAATCCTCAATCCTCGATTCTCTATCCTCAATCCTCAATCCTCAGACCTCAAGCATCAATAGTTAACCCTCAGTCCTCGTCCTCAATCCACAACCATCAATCCTCAATCCTCAATCTTCAATCATCAATATTCAATCTTCCATCCTCAATCCTCAATCCTCAATGCTCATTCCTCAATCCTCAATGTTCAATCCTCAATACCCAACCCTCAAGCCTCTGTCCACATCCTCAATTCTCAATTCTCAATCCTCAAACCTCAATCCTCAATCTTCAATCCTCAATAATCAATCTCCTATCCTAGATTCTCAATCCCCCATACTCTATCGTTAATCCTCAATATTCAATCCTCTATCCCCAGGCCACAACCTTCAATCCCCAAAGCTAAATAATCAATCTTCAAACCTCAGTCCTCAATCGTCAATAATCAATCCACAATCTTCAATACACAATCCTCAATCCCCAATCCTCAATCCTCAATCCTCAATCATCAACCCTCAATCTTCAATACTCAATCCTCAATCTACAATCCTCAATCCTCAACACTTAACCATCAATCCTCAATTCTCAATACTCGATAGACTATCCTGAATTCTCAGGATTCAATACTCAAACCTCAATCCTCAGCCCTCAGCACTCATCCTCCATCCTCAATCCTGAATCCTCAATCCTCAATCCTCAATCCTCAATAATCAACCTCCAATCCTACATCCTCAATCCCCAATCCTCAATCCTTAATCCTCAATCTTCAATCCTCAATCCACAGTCCTCAATCTTCAATCCTCAATGCTCAATCCTCAATCCTCAATCCTCAGTCAACAGTCCTCAATCCTCAACACTCAAACCTCAATCCTCAACCGCCAGTCCTCGTCCTCAATCCTCAACCCTCAATCCTCAATCCTCAATCTTCAATCATCGATACGCAATCGTCAATCCTCAATCCTCAATCCTCAATCCTAAAATCCACAATCCTCAATATTCAACACACAACCCTCAACTATCAATCCTCAATGATCAACCATCAATACTCAATTCTCAATACTCAATAGAATATCCTGAATTCTCAGTTTTCAATACTCAATCCTCAATCTTCAATCTTCATGTCTCCATCCACAAACATCAATTCTCATCACTCAACCCTCAACACTCAGTCCACAATCTTCAATCCTCAATCCTCAATACTCAATCCTCAGTCCTCAGTCCTCAATCTTCAATACCCAATCCTCAATCCTAAAATCCTCAATCCTCAATCCTCAATCACCAATCCTCAATCTTCAATCCTCAATCCTAAATCCTCAAGCCTCGATCCTCAATACTCAACATTCAATCCTCAATACTCAGTCTTCAATCCTCAATCCTCTATCCTCAATCCTCAATCTTCAATCCTCAATACTCAATCATCAATCCTCAATCCTCAATCCTCAATAATCAATCCTCAATCCTCAATCATCAATCCTCATTCTTCAATACTCAATCCTCAATCCTCAATCCTCAATCCTCAATCCTCAATCCTCAATCCTCAATCATCAATCCTCAATCTTCAATACTCAGTCCTCAATCCTCAATCCTCAATACTCAACCATCAATCCTCAAATCTCAATACTCAATAGAATATCCTGAATACTCAGGATTCAATACTCAACCCTCAATCCTCAACCCTCAGGCATCATCCTCCATCTTCAATCCTCAATCCTAAATCCTCAATCCTCAGTCATCAATCCTCAATCTTCAATACTCAATCGTCAATCTTCTATACTCAATACTCAATTCTCGATCCTCAATCCTCAATCCTCAAACCTCAATCTTCAATACTCAATCCTCAATCCTCAATCCTCAATCCTCAATCCTCAATCCTCAATCCTCAATCCTCAATGCTCATTCCTCAAACCTCAATCCTCAACCGTCAGTCCTCATCCTCAATTCTCAATTCTCAATTCTCAATCCTCAATTCTCAAACTTCAATCCTCAACAACCAATCTCCAATCCTAGATCCTCAATCCCCAATCCTCAATCGTTAATCCTCCATCTTCAATCCTCGATCCTCAATCCTCAATCCTAAATCCTCAATCCTCAGTCATCAATCCTCAATCTTCAATACTCAATCGTCAAGCTTCTATCCTCAATACCCAATTCTCGATCCTCAATCCTCAATCCTCAATCATCAATCCTCAATACTCAATCATCAATACTCAATTCTCAATACTCAATAGAATATGCAGAATTCTCAGTTTTCAATACTCAATCCTCAATCTTCAATCTTCATGTCTCCATCCACAAACATCAATTCTCATCACTCAACCCTCAACAGTCAGTCCTCAATCTTCAATCCTCAATTCTCAATACTCAATCCTCAGTCCTCAGTCCTCAATCTTCAATTCTCAATCCTCAATCCTAAAATCCTCAATCCTCATTATTCAACACACAACCCTCAACCATCAATCCGCAATACTCAACCATCAATCCTCAATTCTCAATACTCAATGGAATATCCTGAATTCTCAGTTTTCAATACTCAACCTCAATCTACAATCTTCAAGTCTCCATCCACAAACATTTATTCTCATCACTCAACCCTCAACACTCAGTCCTCAATCTTTAATCATCAATCCCCAATCCTCAATCTTCAATCCTCATTACTCAGTCTTCAATCCTCAATACTCAACCATCAATCCTCAAATCTCAATACTCAATAGAATATCCTGAATACTCAGGATTCAATACTCAAACCTCAATCCTCAACCCTCAGGCATCATCCTCCATCTTCAATCCTCAATCCTAAATCCTCAATCCTCAGTCATCAATCCTCAATCTTCAATACTCAATCGTCAATCTTCTATTCTCAATACTCAATTCTCGATCCTCAATCCTCAATCCTCAAACCTCAATCTTCAATCGTCAATACTCAATCTTCGATCGTCAAACCTCAACCCTCAATCCTCAATCCTCAATTCTCAGTCATGAATACTCAATCTTCAATACGCAATCCTCAATCCTCAATCCTCAATCCTCAATCCTCAATCCTCAATCCTCAATCCTCAATCCTCATTCCTCAAACCTCAATCCTCAACCGTCAGTCCTCATCCTCAATTCTCAATTCTCAATTCTCAATCCTCAATTCTCAAACTTCAATCCTCAATAACCAATCTCCAATCCTAGATCCTCAATCCCCAATCCTCAATCGTTAATCCTCCATCTTCAATCCTCAATCCTCAATCCTCAATCCTAAATCCTCAATCCTCAGTCATCAATCCTCAATCTTCAATACTCAATCGTCAAGCTTCTATCCTCAATACTCAATTCTCGATCCTCAATCCTCAATCCTCAATCATCAATCCTCAATACTCAATCATCAATACTCAATTCTCAATACTCAATAGAATATCCAGAATTCTCAGTTTTCAATACTCAATCCTCAATCTTCAATCTTCATGTCTCCATCCACAAACATCAATTCTCATCACTCAACCCTCAACAGTCAGTCCTCAATCTTCAATCCTCAATTCTCAATACTCAATCCTCAGTCCTCAGTCCTCAACCTTCAATTCTCAATCCTCAATCCTAAAATCCTCAATCCTCAATATTCAACACACAACCCTCAACCATCAATCCGCAATACTCAACCATCAATCCTCAATTCTCAATACTCAATGGAATATCCTGAATTCTCAGTTTTCAATACTCAACCTCAATCTACAATCTTCAAGTCTCCATCCACAAACATTTATTCTCATCACTCAACCCTCAACACTCAGTCCTCAATCTTTAATCATCAATCCCCAATCCTCAATCTTCAATCCTCATTACTCAGTCTTCAATCCTCAATCCTCAATCCTCAATCCTCAATCCTCAGTCATCAATCCTCAATCTTCAATACTCAATCCTCAATCCTCAATCCTCAATCCTCAAACCTCAATCCTCATTCCTCAAACCTCAATCCTCAACCCTCAGTCCTCATCCTCCATCCTCAATCCTCAATCCTCAATCCTCAATTTTCAATCCTCAATACTCAACCTTCGATCCTCAATCCTCAGTCCTCAATCCGCAAACCTCAATCCTCAGTCCTCAAACCTCAATCCTGAGTCTTCAAACCTGAATCCTCAATCTTCAGACCTCAGTCCTCAACAGTCAGTTGTCAATTCTCAATCCTCAATACTGTATCATCAATTCAGAGTTTTCAATACCCAATACTCAATCTGCAATCTTCAAACCTCTATCCACAAACATCAGTTCTCATCACTCAACCCTCAACACTCAGTCCTCAATGTACAATCCTCAATCCTCAATCTTCAATCCTCAATTCTCAATCCTCAATCCTCAATTTTCAATCCTCATTCTTCAATCCTCAATACTCAATCTTCGATCCTCAAACCTCAACCCTCAATCCTCAATCCTCAATCCTCAGTCATGAATACTCAATCTTCAATACTCAATCCTCAATCCTCAATCCTCAATCCTCAATCCTCAATCCTCAATCCTCAATCCTCAATCCTCATTCCTCAAACCTCAATCCTCAACTCTCAGTCCTCATCCTCAATTCTCAATTCTCAATTCTCAATCCTCAATTCTCAAACTTCAATCCTCAATAACCAATCTCCAATCCTAGATCCTCAATCCCCAATCCTCAATCGTTAATCCTCCATCTTCAATCCTCAATCCTCAATCCTCAATCCTAAATCCTCAATCCTCAGTCATCAATCCTCAATCTTCAATACTCAATCGTCAATCTTCTATCCTCAATACTCAATTCTCGATCCTCAATCCTCAATCCTCAATCATCAATCCTCAATACTCAATCATCAATACTCAATTCTCAATACTCAATAGAATATCCAGAATTCTCAGTTTTCAAGACTCAATCCTCAATCTTCAATCTTCATGTCTCCATCCACAAACATTTATTCTCATCACTCAACCCTCAGCACTCAGTCCTCAATCTTTAATCATCAATCCCCAATCCTCAATCTTCAATCCCCATTACTCAATCTTCAATCCTCAATCCTCAATCCTCAATCCTCAATCCTCAGTCATCAATCCTCAATCTTGAATACTCAATCCTCAATCCTCAATCCTCAATCCTCAAACCTCAATCCTCATTCCTCAAACCTCAATCCTCAACCCTCAGTCCTCATCCTCCATCCTCAATCCTCAATCCTCAATCCTCAATTTTCAATCCTCAACACTTAGCCATCAATCCTCAATTCTCAATACTCGATAGAATATCCTGAATTCTCAGTATTCAATACTCAAACATCAATCCTCAGACCTCAGCACTCATCCTCCATCCTCAACCCTCAATCCTCAATCCTCAATCTTCAATGCTCAATAATCAACCTCCAATCCTACATCCTCAATCACCCTTCCTCAATCCTTAATCCTCAATCTTCAATCCTCAATCCACAGTCCTCAATCTTCAATCCTCAATGCTCAATCCTCAATTCTCAGTCCTCAATCCTCAGTCCTCAGTCCTCAAACCTCAATCATCAACCCTCAGCCCTCATCGTCAATCCTCAGTCCTCAATCCTCAATCCTCAACCTTCAATCCTCAATACTCAATCTTCAATCCCCAATCCTCAATTCTCAATCCTCAATCCTCAATCCTCACTCCTCAATCCTCAATCCTCAATCCTCAACCGTCAGCCTTCAATCCTCAATACTCAATCTTCAATCCTCAATCCTCAATCCTCAATCCTCAATCCTCATTCTTCAATCCTCAATACCCAATCCTCAATCTTCAATCCTCAATCCTCAATCCTCAATCCTCAATCTTCAATCCTCAATCCTCAGTCCTCAAACCTCAATTCTGAATCCTCAATCCTGAATCCTCAATCTTCAATCCTCTGTACTCAATCTTCAATCCTCAATACTCAGTCCTCAAACCTCAATTCTGAAACCTCAATCCTGAATTCTCAATCTTCAATCCTCAGTCCCCAATCCTCAATCTTCAATACTCAATCATCAATCCTCAATCCTCAATCCTCAATCTTCAATCCTCAATACTCAATCTTCAATCCTGAATCGTCAACCTTCAATCCTCAATACTCAATCTTCAATACTCAATCCTCAATCCGCAAGCACCAATCCTCATTCTTCAATCCTCAATACCCAATCCTCAATCTTCAATCCTCGATCATCAATCCTCAACCCTCAACCCTCAATCCTCGATACTCAATCTTCAATCCTCAGTCCCAAATCCTCAATCTTCAATTCTCAATCCTCAACCCACGATCTTCAATCCTCAACACTCAATCTTCAATCCTCTATCCGCAATCCTCAATCCTCAATCTTCAATCCTCAATCCTTAATACTCAATCCTCAATCCTCAATCCTCAATCGTCAGTCTTCAATCCTCAATACTCAATCTTCAATCCTCAATCCTCAATCCTCAATCCTCAATCCTCAATCCTCATTCTCCAATCCTCAATACCAAATCCTCAATCTTCAATCCTCAATCCTCAATCCTCAATTCTCAATCCTCAATCCTCGATCTTCAGACCTCAAACATCAATACACAACCCTCAGTCCTCGTCCTCAATCCACAACCCTCAATCCTCAATCCTCAATCTTCAATCATCAATACACAATCTTCAGTCCTCAATCCTCAATACTCAATCTTCAATCCTCAATCCTCAGTCCTCAAACCTCAATTCTGAATCCTCAATCCTGAATCCTCAATCGTCAGTCTTCAATTCTCAATACTCAATCTGCAATCCTCAGTCCTCAATCCTCAATCCTCAATCCTCATTCTTCAATCCTCAATACCCAATCCTCAATCTTCAACCCGCAATCCTCAATCCTAAAATCCTCAATCCTCAATATTCAACACACAACCCTCAACCATCAATCCCCAATACTCAACCATCAATACTCAATTCTCAATACTCAACAGAATATCCTGAATTCTCAGTTTTCAATACTCAATCCTCAAACTTCAATCTTCATGTCTCCATCCACAAACATCAATTCTCGTCACTCAACCCTCAACACTCAGTCCTCAATCTTCAATCCTCAGTCCTCAATACTCAATCCTCAGTCCTCAGTCTTCAACCTTCAATACTCAATCCTCAATTCTCAATCCGCAATCCTCAATCCTCAATCGTCAATCCTCAATCCCCAATCCTCAATCTTCAATCCTCAATCCTCGATCCTCGATACTCAATCGTCAATACTCAGTCTTCAGTACTCAATCCTCAATCCTCAATCCTCAGACCTCAAGCATCAATGGTTAACCCTCAGTCCTCGTCCTCAATCCACAACCATCAATCCTCAATCCTCAATCTTCAATCATCAATATTCAATCTTTAATCCCCAATCCTCAATCCTCAATCCTCAATCATCAGCCCTCAATCTTCAATACTCAATCCTCAATCTACAATCCTCAATCCTCAACACTTAACCATCAATCCTCAATTCTCAATACTCGATAGAATATCCTGAATTCTCAGGATTCAATACTCAAACCTCAATCCTCAGCCCTCAGCACTCATCCTCCATCCTCAATCCTCAATCCTCAATCCTCAATCTTCAATCATCAATACGCAATCGTCAATCCTCAATCCTCAATCCTCAATCCTAAAATCCACAATCCTCAATATTCAACACACAACCCTCAACTATCAATCCTCAATGATCAACCATCAATACTCAATTCTCAATACTCAATAGAATATCCTGAATTCTCAGTTTTCAATACTCAATCCTCAATCTTCAATCTTCATGTCTCCATCCACAAACATCAATTCTCATCACTCAACCCTCAACACTCAGTCCACAATCTTCAATCCTCAATCCTCAATACTCAATCCTCAGTCCTCAGTCCTCAATCTTCAATACCCAATCCTCAATCCTAAAATCCTCAATCCTCAATCCTCAATCACCAATCCTCAATCTTCAATCCTCAATTCTCAATCTTCAATCCTCAGTCCTCAGTCCTCAAACCTCAATCCTCAACCCTCATCCCTCAATCTTCAATCCTCAATACTCAATCTTCAATCCTCAATCCTTAATACTCAATCCTCAATCCTCAATCCTCAATCGTCAGACTTCAATCCTCAATTCTCAATCCTCAATCCTCAACCCTCAGACATCATCCTCAATCCTCAATCCTCAATCCTCAATCCTCAATCATCAATCCTCAATACTCAATCTTCAATCCTCAATCCTCAGTCCTCAAACCTCAATCCTGAATCCTCAATCCTGAATCCTCAATCTTCGGTCCTTAGTCCTCGACAATCAGTTGTCAATCCTCAATCCTCTATAGAATACCCTCAATTCACAGTTTTCAATACTCAATACTCAATCTGCAATCTTCAAACCTCTATCCACAAACATCAGTTCTCGTCACTCAACCCTCAACACTCAGTCCTCAATGTACAATCCTCAATCCTCAATCTTCAATCCTCAATTCTCAATCCTCAGTTCTCAGTCCTCAATCCTCAATGTTCAATCCGCGATACCCAATCCTCAATGTTCAATCCTCAATCCTCAATCCTCAATCCTCAATCCTCAATCATCAATCCTCAATCCCCAATCCTCAATCTTCAATCCTCAATACTCAATCGTCAATCCTCAATCCTCAATCCTCAATCCTCAATCCTCAATGTTCAATCCGCGATACCCAATCCTCAATGTTCAATCCTCAATCCTCAATCCTCAATCCTCAATCCTCAATCCTCAATCCTCAATTCTCAATCCTCAATCCTCAGTCCTCAGTCCTCAAACCTCAATCCTCAGCCCTCAGCCCTCATCCTCAATCCTCAATCCTCAACACTCAATTCTCAATCCTCAATCCTCAATCGTCTGTCTTCAATCCTCAATACTCAATCATCAATCCTCAATCCTCAATCCTCAATCCTCAATCCTCATTCTTCAATCCTCAATACCCAATCCTCAATCTTCAATCCTCAACCCTCAACCCTCAATTCTCATTCCTCAATCCTCAATCCTCAATCCTCAATCCTCAGTCCTCAGTCCTCGAACCTCAATCCTCAACCCTCAGCCCTCATCGTCAATCCTCAGTCTTCAATCCCCAATCCTCAATCTTCAATGCTCAATACTCAACCTTCAATCCACAACACTCAGTCTTCAATCCTCAATCCTCAATCCTCAATCCTCAATCCTCATTCTTCAATCCTCAACACCCAATCCTCAATATTCAATCCTCAATCCTCAGTCCTCAATTCTCAATACTCAATCTTCAATCCTCAATACTCAATCTTCAATCCTCAACCCTCAATCCTCAATCCTCAATCATCAATCCTGAACCCTCAATCCTCGATCCTCAATCTTCAGTCCTTAGTCCCAAATCCTCAGCCTTCAATCCTCAATCCTCAACCCCCAACCTTCAATCCTCAATACTCAATCTTCAATCCTCAATACTCAATCCTCAATCCTCAATCCTCAATCCTCAATCTTCGATCCTCAATACTCAATCTTCGATACTCAATCCTCAATCCTCAATCCTCAATCCTCAATCCTCAATCCTCAGTCCGCAATCCTCAATCTTCAATCCTCAATCCTCAATCCTCAATCCTCAATTTTCAATCCTAATTCTTCAATCCTCAATACCCAATACTCAATCTTCAATCCTCAATCCTCAATCGTCAATTCTCAATCCTCAATCCTCAGTCCTCAGTCTTCGAACCTCAAACCTCATTGTCAATCCTCAATGCTCAATCCTCAATCCTCAATCTTCAATCCTCAATACTCAATCTTCAATCCTCAATCCTCAATTCTCAATCCTCAATCCTCAATCCTCAATCCTCAATCCTCAATCCTCAATCCTCAATCGTCAGTCGTCAATCCTCAATACTCAATTTTCAATTCTCAATCCTCAATCCTCAATCCTCAATACTCATTCTTCAATCCTCAATACCCAATCCTCAATCTTCAATCCTCAATCCTCAATCTTCAATTCTCAATCCTCAATCCTCAGTCCTCAGTCCTCAAACCTCAATCATCAACCCTCAGCCCTCATCGTCGATCCTCAGTCCTCAATCCTCAATCCTCAACCTTCAATACTCAATACTCAATCTTCAATCCCCAATCCTCAATTCTCAATCCTCAATCCTCAATCCTCACTCCTCAATCCTCAATCCTCAATCCTCAATCGTCAGCCTTCAATCCTCAATACTCAATCTTCAATCCTCAATCCTCAATCCTCAATCCTCAATCCTCATTCTTCAATCCTCAATACCCAATCCTCAATCTTCAATCCTCAATCCTCAATCCTCAGTACTCAATCTTCAATCCTCAATCCTCAGTCCTCAAACCTCAATTCTGAATCCTCAATCCTGAATCCTCAATCTTCAATCCTTAATACTCGATATTCAATCCTCAATACTCAGTCCTCAAACCTCAATTCTGAAACCTCAATCCTGAATTCTCAATCTTCAATCCTCAGTCCCCAATCCTCAATCTTCAATACTCAATCATCAATCCTCAATCCTCAATCCTCAATCTTCAATCCTCAATACTCAATCTTCAATCCTGAATCGTCAACCTTCAATCCTCAATACTCAATCTTCAATACTCAATCCTCAATCCGCAAGCACCAATCCTCATTTTTCAATCCTCAATACCCAATCCTCAATCTTCAATCCTCGATCATCAATCCTCAACCCTCAACCCTCAATCCTCGATACTCAATCTTCAATCCTCAGTCCCAAATCCTCAATCTTCAATTCTCAATCCTCAACCCTCGATCTTCAATCCTCAACACTCAATCTTCAATCCTCTATCCTCAATCCTCAATCCTCAATCTTCAATCCTCAATCCTTAATACTCAATCCTCAATCCTCAATCCTCAATCGTCAGTCTTCAATCCTCAATACTCAATCTTCAATCCTCAATCCTCAATCCTCAATCCTCAATCCTCAATCCTCATTCTCCAATCCTCAATACCAAATCCTCAATCTTCAATCCTCAATCCTCAATCCTCAATTCTCAATCCTCAATCCTCGATCTTCAGACCTCAAGCATCAATACACAACCCTCAGTCCTCGTCCTCAATCCACAACCCTCAATACTCAATCCTCAATCTTCAAACATCAATATACAATCTTCAGTCCTCCATCCTCAATACTCAAACATCAATCCTCAATCCTCAATGTTCAACCCGCGATACCCAATCCTCAATGTTCAATCCTCAATCCTCAATCCTCAATCCTCAATCCTCAATCCTCAATCTTCAATCCTCAATCCTCAATCCTCAGTCCCCAAACCTCAATCCTCAATCTTCAATCCTCAAAACTCAATCTTGAATCGTCGATCCTCAATCCTCAATCCTCAACCCTCAATCCTCAATTTTCAATACTCGATACTCAATCTTCAATCCTCAATCCTCAGTCCTCAAACCTCAATTCTGAATCCTCAATCCTGAATCCTCAATCTTCGGCCCTCAGTCCTCAACAGTCAGTTGTCAATTCTCAATCCTCAATACTGTATCATCAATTCACAGTTTTCAATACCCAATACTCAATCTGCAATCTTCAAATCTCATCACTGAACCCTCAACACTCAGTCCCCAGTCCTCAATCTTCATTCCTCAGCCCTCAATGCTCAATCCTCAATCCTCAACCTTCAATCCTCAATACTCACTCTTCAATCCTCAATCCTCAATCCCCAATCCTCAATCCTCAATCCTCAATCGTCAGTCTTCAATTCTCAATACTCAATCTGCAATCCTCAGTCCTCAATCCTCAATCCTCAATCCTCATTCTTCAATCCTCAATACCCAATCCTCAATCTTCAACCCTCAATCCTCAATCCTAAAATCCTCAATCCTCAATATTCAACACAAAACCCTCAACCATCAATCCCCAATACTCAACCATCAATACTCAATTCTCAATACTCAACAGAATATCCTGAATTCTCAGTTTTCAATACTCAATCCTCAAACTTCAATCTTCATGTCTCCATCCACAAATATCAATTCTCGTCACTCAACCCTCAACACTCAGTCCTCAATCTTCAATCCTCAGTCCTCAATACTCAATCCTCAGTCCTCAGTCTTCAACCTTCAATACTCAATCCTCAATTCTCAATCCGCAATCCTCAATCCTCAATCGTCAATCCTCAATCCCCAATCCTCAATCTTCAATCCTCAATCCTCGATCCTCGATACTCAATCGTCAATACTCAGTCTTCAGTACTCAACCCTCAATCCTCAATCCTCAGACCTCAAGCATCAATAGTTAACCCTCAGTCCTCGTCCTCAATCCACAACCATCAATCCTCAATCCTCGATCTTCAATCATCAATATTCAATCTTTAATCCCCAATCCTCAATCCTCAATCCTCAATCATCAACCCTCAATCTTCAATACTCAATCCTCAATCTACAATCCTCAATCCTCAACACTTAACCATCAATCCTCAATTCTCAATACTCGATAGAATATCCTGAATTCTCAGGATTCAATACTCAAACCTCAATCCTCAGCCCTCAGCACTCACCCTCCATCCTCAATCCTCAATCCTCAATCCTCAATCTTCAATCATCAATACGCAATCGTCAATCCTCAATCCTCAATCCTCAATCCTAAAATCCACAATCCTCAATATTCAACACACAACCCTCAACTATCAATCCTCAATGATCAACCATCAATACTCAATTCTCAATACTCAATAGAATATCCTGAATTCTCAGTTTTCAATACTCAATCCTCAATCTTCAATCTTCATGTCTCCATCCACAAACATCAATTCTCATCACTCAACCCTCAACACTCAGTCCACAATCTTCAATCCTCAATCCTCTATACTCAATCCTCAGTCCTCAGTCCTCAATCTTCAATACCCAATCCTCAATCCTAAAATCCTCAATCCTCAATCCTCAATCACCAATCCTCAATCTTCAATCCTCAATTCTCAATCTTCAATCCTCAGTCCTCAGTCCTCAAACCTCAATCCTCAACCCTCATCCCTCAATCTTCAATCCTCAATACTCAATCTTCAATCCTCAATCCTTAATACTCAATCCTCAATCCTCAATCCTCAATCGTCAGACTTCAATCCTCAATTCTCAATCCTCAATCCTCAACCCTCAGACATCATCCTCAATCCTCAATCCTCAATCCTCAATCCTCAATCATCAATCCTCAATACTCAATCTTCAATCCTCAATCCTCAGTCCTCAAACCTCAATTCTGAATCCTCAATCCTGAATCCTCAATCTTCGGTCCTTAGTCCTCGACAATCAGTTGTCAATCCTCAATCCTCTATAGAATACCCTCAATTCACAGTTTTCAATACTCAATACTCAATCTGCAATCTTCAAACCTCTATCCACAAACATCAGTTCTCGTCACTCAACCCTCAACACTCAGTCCTCAATGTACAATCCTCAATCCTCAATCTTCAATCCTCAATTCTCAATCCTCAATCCTCAATTTTCAATCCTCATTCTTCAATCCTCAATACCCAGTACTCAATCTTCAATCCACAATCCTCAATCCTCAATTCTCAATCCTCAATCCTCAGTCCTCAGTCCTCAATCCTCAATGTTCAATCCGCGATACCCAATCCTCAATATTCAATCCTCAATCCTCAATCCTCAATCCTCAATCCTCAATCATCAATCCTCAATCCCCAATCCTCAATCTTCAATCCTCAATACTCAATCGTCAATCCTCAATCCTCAATCCTCAATCCTCAATCCTCAATGTTCAATCCGCGATACCCAATCCTCAATGTTCAATCCTCAATCCTCAATCCTCAATCCTCAATCCTCAATCATCAATCCTCAATCCTCAATCCTCAGTCCCCAAACCTCAATCCTCAATCTTCAATCCTCAATACTCAATCTTCAATCCTCGATACTCAATACTCAATCCTCAATCCTCAATCCTCAATCGTCAGTCTTCAATCCTCAGTCCTCAAACCTCAATTCTGAATCCTCAATCCTGAATCCTCAATCTTCGGCCCTCAGTCCTCAACAGTCAGTTGTCAATTCTCAATCCTCAATACTGTATCATCAATTCACAGTTTTCAATACCCAATACTCAATCTGCAATCTTCAAATCTCATCACTGAACCCTCAACACTCAGTCCCCAGTCCTCAATCTTCATTCCTCAGACCTCAATGCTCAATCCTCAATCCTCAATCTTCAATCCTCAATACTCAATCTTCAATCCTCAATCCTCAATCCCCAATCCTCAATCCTCAATCCTCAATCGTCAGTCTTCAATTCTCAATACTCAATCTGCAATCCTCAGTCCTCAATCCTCAATCCTCAATCCTCAATCCTCAATCCTCAGTCCGCAATCCTCAATCTTCAATCCTCAATCCTCAATCCTCAATCCTCAATTTTCAATCCTAATTCTTCAATCCTCAATACCCAATACTCAATCTTCAATCCTCAATCCTCAATCGTCAATTCTCAATCCTCAATCCTCAGTCCTCAGTCTTCGAACCTCAAACCTCATTGTCAATCCTCAATGCTCAATCCTCAATCCTCAATCTTCAATCCTCAATACTCAATCTTCAATCCTCAATCCTCAATTCTCAATCCTCAATCCTCAATCCTCAATCCTCAATCCTCAATCCTCAATCCTCAATCGTCAGTCGTCAATCCTCAATACTCAATTTTCAATTCTCAATCCTCAATCCTCAATCCTCAATACTCATGCTTCAATCCTCAATACCCAATCCTCAATCTTCAATCCTCAATCCTCAATCTTCAATTCTCAATCCTCAATCCTCAGTCCTCAGTCCTCAAACCTCAACCCTCAACCCTCAGCCCTCATCGTCAATCCTCAGTCCTCAATCCTCAATCCTCAACCTTCAATACTCAATACTCAATCTTCAATCCCCAATCCTCAATTCTCAATCCTCAATCCTCAATCCTCACTCCTCAATCCTCAATCCTCAATCCTCAATCGTCAGCCTTCAATCCTCAATACTCAATCTTCAATACTCAATCCTCAATCCTCAATCCTCAATCCTCATTCTTCAATCCTCAATACCCAATCCTCAATCTTCAATCCTCAATCCTCAATCCTCAGTACTCAATCTTCAATCCTCAATCCTCAGTCCTCAAACCTCAATTCTGAATCCTCAATCCTGAATCCTCAATCTTCAATCCTTAATACTCGATCTTCAATCCTCAATACTCAGTCCTCAAACCTCAATTCTGAAACCTCAATCCTGAATTCTCAATCTTCAATCCTCAGTCCCCAATCCTCAATCTTCAATACTCAATCATCAATCCTCAATCCTCAATCCTCAATCTTCAATCCTCAATACTCAATCTTCAATCCTGAATCGTCAACCTTCAATCCTCAATACTCAATCTTCAATACTCAATCCTCAATCCGCAAGCACCAATCCTCATTCTTCAATCCTCAATACCCAATCCTCAATCTTCAATCCTCGATCATGAATCCTCAACCCTCAACCCTCAATCCTCGATACTCAATCTTCAATCCTCAGTCCCAAATCCTCAATCTTCAATTCTCAATCCTCAACCCTCGATCTTCAATCCTCAACACTCAATCTTCAATCCTCTATCCTCAATCCTCAATCCTCAATCTTCAATCCTCAATCCTTAATACTCAATCCTCAATCCTCAATCCTCAATCGTCAGCCTTCAATCCTCAATACTCAATCTTCAATCCTCAATCCTCAATCCTCAATCCTCAATCCTCAATCCTCATTCTCCAATCCTCAATACCAAATCCTCAATCTTCAATCCTCAATCCTCAATCCTCAATTCTCAATCCCCAATCCTCGATCTTCAGACCTCAAGCATCAATACACAACCCTCAGTCCTCGTCCTCAATCCACAACCCTCAATACTCAATCCTCAATCTTCAAACATCAATATACAATCTTCAGTCCTCAATCCTCAATACTCAAACATCAATCCTCAATCCTCAATGTTCAACCCGCGATACCCAATCCTCAATGTTCAATCCTCAATCCTCAATCCTCAATCCTCAATCCTCAATCCTCAATCTTCAATCCTCAATCCTCAATCCTCAGTCCCCAAACCTCAATCCTCAATCTTCAATCCTCAAAACTCAATCTTGAATCGTCGATCCTCAATCCTCAATCCTCAACCCCCAATCCTCAATTTTCAATACTCGATACTCAATCTTCAATCCTCAATCCTCAGTCCTCAAACCTCAATTCTGAATCCTCAATCCTGAATCCTCAATCTTCGGCCCTCAGTCCTCAACAGTCAGTTGTCAATTCTCAATCCTCAATACTGTATCATCAATTCACAGTTTTCAATACCCAATACTCAATCTGCAATCTTCAAATCTCATCACTGAACCCTCAACACTCAGTCCCCAGTCCTCAATCTTCATTCCTCAGACCTCAATGCTCAATCCTCAATCCGCAATCTTCAATCCTCAATACTCAATCTTCAATCCTCAATCCTCAATCCCCAATCCTCAATCCTCAATCCTCAATCGTCAGTCTTCAATTCTCAATACTCAATCTGCAATCCTCAGTCCTCAATCCTCAATCCTCAATCCTCATTCTTCAATCCTCAATAGTCAATCTCCAATCCTAGATCCTCGATACCCAATCCTCAATCCTTAATCCTCAATCTTCAATCCTAAATCCTCAATTCTCTATCATCAATACTCAATCCTCAATCCTGAATCCTCAGACCCCAATCCTCAATCTTCAATCCTCAATCCACAATCCTCAAGCCTCAATCCTCAATTCTCAATCCTCAATCCTCAGTCCTCAGTCCTCAAACCTCAATCCTCAACCCTCAGCCCTCACCGTCAATCCTCAATCTTAAATCCTCAATCCAAAATCTTCAATGCTCAATACTCAACCTTCAATCCACAATCCGCAATTCTCAATCCTCAATCCTCAATCCTCTATCCTCAATCCTCAATCCTCAATCCTCAATCGTCAGTCTTCAATCCTCAATACTCAATCTTCAATCCTCAATTCTCAATCCTCAATCCTCAATCCTCATTCTTCAATCCTCAATACCCAATCCTCAATCCTCAATCTTTAATCCTCAATCCTCAATCCTCAATTCTCAATCTTCAATCCTCAGTCCTCAGTCCTCAAACCTCAATCCTCAACCCTCATCCCTCAATCTTCAATCCTCAATACTCAACCTTTAATCCTCAATCCTTAATACTCAATCCTCAATCCTCAATCCTCAATCGTCAGTCTTCAATCCTCAATTCTCAATCCTCAATCCTCAACCCTCAGACATCATCCTCAATCCTCAATCCTCAATCCTCAATCCTCAATCCTCAATCATCAATCCTCAATACTCAAACTTCAATCCTCAATCCTCAGTCCTCAAACCTCAATTCTGAATCCTCAATCCTGAATCCTCAATCATCGGTCCTTAGGCCTCGACAATCAGTTGTCAATCCTCAATCCTCTATAGAATACCCCCAATTCACAGTTTTCAATACTCAATACTCAATCTGCAATCTTCAAACCTCTATCCACAAACATCAGTTCTCATCACTCAACCCTCAACACTCAGTCCTCAATGTACAATCCTCAATCCTCAATCTTCAATCCTCAATTCTGAATCCTCAATCCTCAATTTTCAATCCTCATTCTTCAATCCTCAATACCCAGTACTCAATCTTCAATCCTCAATCCTCAATCCTCAATTCCCAATCCTCAATCCTCAATCCTCAGTCCTCAGTCCTCAAACCTCAACCCTCAATCCTCCGCCCTCATCGTCAATCCTCAATCCTCAATCCTCAATCCTCAATCCTCAATCTTCAATCCTCAATTCTCAATCTTCAATCCTCAATCCTCGAGTCTCAATCCTCAATCCTCAATCCTCAATCCTCAATCCTCAATCCTCAATTCTCAATCCTCAATCCTCAGTTCTCAGTCCTCAAACCTCAATCCTCAACCCTCAGCCCTGCTCGTCAATCCTCAGTCCTCAATCCTCAATCCTCAAACTTCAATCCTCAATACTCAATCTTCAATCCTCAATCCTCAATCCTCAATTCTCAATCCTCAATCCTCAAACCTCAATCCTCAATCCCCAATCCTCAATCTTCAATCCTCAATACTCAATCGTCAATCCTCAATCATCAATCCTCAATCCTCAATCCTCAATCCTCATTCTTCAATCCTCAATACCCAATCCTCAATCTTCAATCCTCAATCCTCAATCCTCAATACTCAATCTTCAATCCTCAATCCTCAGTCCTCAAACCTCAATTCTGAATCCTCAATCCTGAATCCTCAACCTTCAATCCTCAATACTCAATCTTCAATCCTCAATACTCAGTCCTCAAACCTCAATTCTGAAACCTCAATCCTGAATTCTCAATCTTCAATCCTCAGTCCCCAATCCTCAATCTTCAATACTCAATCATCATTCCTCAATCCTCAATCCTCAATCTTCAATCCTCAATACTCAATCTTCAATCCTGAATCGTCAACCTTCAATCCTCAATACTCAATCTTCAATCCTCAATCCCCAATCGTCAAGCACCAATCCTCATTCTTCAATCCTCAATACCCAATCCTCAATCTTCAATCCTCGATCATCAATCCTCAACCCTCAACCCTCAATCCTCGATACTCAATCTTCAATCCTCAGTCCCAAATCCTCAATCTTCAATTCTCAATCCTCAACCCTCAACCTTCAATCCTCAATTCTCAATCCTCAATCCTCAATCCTCATTCTTCAATCCTCAATACCCAATCCTCAATCCTCAATCTTTAATCCTCAATCCTCAATCCTCAATTCTCAATCTTCAATCCTCAGTCCTCAGTCCTCAAACCTCAATCCTCAACCCTCATCCCTCAATCTTCAATCCTCAATACTCAACCTTCAATCCTCTATCCTTAATACTCAATCCTCAATCCTCAATCCTCAATCGTCAGTCTTCAATCCTCAATTCTCAATCCTCAATCCTCAACCCTCAGACATCATCCTCAATCCTCAATACTCAATCCTCAATCCTCAATCATCAATCCTCAATACTAAATCTTCAATCCTCAATCCTCAGTCCTCAAACCTCAATTCTGAATCCTCAATCCTGAATCCTCAATCTTCGGTCCTTAGTCCTCGACAATCAGTTGTCAATCCTCAATCCTCTATAGAATACCCTCAATTCACAGTTTTCAATACTCAATACTCAATCTGCAATCTTCAAACCTCTATCCACAAACATCAGTTCTCATCACTCAACCCTCAACACTCAGTCCTCAATGTACAATCCTCAATCCTCAATCTTCAATCCTCAATACTGAATACTCAATCCTCAATCCTCAATCCTCAATCCTCAATTCTCAATCCTCAATCCTCAATTTTCAATCCTCATTCTTCAATCCTCAATACCCAATACTCAATCTTCAATCCTCAATCCTCAATCCTCAATCCTCAATCGTCAGTCTTCAATCCTCAATACTCGCTCTTCAATTCTCAATCCTCAACCCTCATTCCTCAATCCTCATTCTTCAATCCTCAATACCCAATCCTCAATCTGCAATCCTCAATCCTCAATCCTCAATTCTCAATCCTCAATCCTCAGTCCTCAGGCCTCAAACCTCAATCCTCAACCCTCAGCCCTCATCCTCTATCCTCAATCCTCAATCCTCAATCCTCAATCTTCAATCCTCAATACTCAATCGTCAATCCTCAATCCTCAGTCACCAACCCTCAATTCTGAATGCTCAATCCTGAATCCTCAATCTTCAGCTCTCAGTCCTCAACAATCAGTTGTCAATCCTCAATCCGCAATAGAATATCCTCAATTCACAGTTTTCAATACTCAATACTCAATCTGGAATCTTCCAACCTCTATCCACAAACATCAATTCTCATGACTCAACCCTCAACACTCAGTCCTCAATGTTCAATCCTCAATCCTCGATTCTCAATCCTCAATCCTCAATCCTCAGACCTCAAGCATCAATAGTTAACCCTCAGTCCTCGTGCTCAATCCACAACCATCAATCCTCAATCCTCAATCTTCAATCATCAATATTCAATCTTCCATCCTCAATCCTCAATCCTCAATGCTCATTCCTCAATCCTCAATGTTCAATCCTCAATACCCAACCCTCAACCCTCTGTCCTCATCCTCAATTCTCAATTCTCAATCCTCAAACCTCAATCCTCAATCTTCAACCCTCAATAATCAATCTCCTAATCTAGATTCTAAATCCCCCATACTCTATCGTTAATCCTCAATATTCAATCCTCTATCCCCAGGCCACAACCTTCAATCCCCAAAGCTCAATAATCAATCCTCAAACCTCAGTCCTTAATCGTCAATCATCAATCCACAATCTTCAATACACAATCCTCAATCCCCAATCCTCAATCCTCAATCCTCAATCATCAACCCTCAATCTTCAATACTCAATCCTCAATCTACAATCCTCAATCCTCAACACTTAACCATCAATCCTCAATTCTCAATACTCGATAGAATACCCTGAATTCTCAGGATTCAATACTCAAACCTCAATCCTCAGCCCTCAGCACTCATCCTCCATTCTCAATCCTCAATCCTCAATAATCAACCTCCAATCCTACATCCTCAATCCCCAATCCTCAATCCTTAATCCTCAATCTTCAATCCTCAATCCACAGTACTCAATCTTCAATCCTCAATGCTCAATCCTCAATCCTCAATCCTCAGTCATCAGTCCTCAATCCTCAACACTCAAACCTCAATCCTCAACCGCCAGTCCTCGTCCTCAATCCTCAACCCTCAATCCTCAATCCTCAATCCTCAATCATCAATACGCAATCGTCAATCCTCAATCCTCAATCCTCAATCCTAAAATCCACAATCCTCAATATTCAACACACAACCCTCAACTATCAATCCTCAATGATCAACCATCAATACTCAATTCTCAATACTCAATAGAATATCCTGAATTCTCAGTTTTCAATACTCAATCCTCAATCTTCAATCTTCATGTCTCCACCCACAAACATCAATTCTCATCACTCAACCCTCAACACTCAGTCCACAATCTTCAATCCTCAATCCTCAATACTCAATCCTCAGTCCTCAGTCCTCAATCTTCAATACCCAATCCTCAATCCTAAAATCCTCAATCCTCAATCCTCAATCACCAATCCTCAATCTTCAATCCTCAATCCTCAATCCCCAAGCCTCGATCCTCAATCCTCAACCTTCAATCCTCAATACTCAATCTTCAATCCTCAATCCTCTATCCTCAATCCTCAATCTTCAATCCTCAATCCTCAACCTTCAATCCTCAATACTCAATCTTCAATCCTCAATCCTCTATCCTCAATCCTCAATCTTCAATCCTCAATACTCAATCTTCAATCCTCAATCCTCAATCCTCAATAATCAATCCTCAATCCTCAATCATCAATCCTCATTCTACAATACTCAATCCTCAATCCTCAATCCTCAATCCTCAATCCTCAATCCTCAATCCTCAATTCTCAATCCTCAATCCTCAGTCCTCAGTCCTCAAACCTCAATCCTCAGCCCTCAGCCCTCATCCTCAATCCTCAATCCTCAACACTCAATTCTCAATCCTCAATCCTCAATCGTCTGTCTTCAATCCTCAATACTCAATCATCAATCCTCAATCCTCAATCCTCAATCCTCAATCCTCATTCTTCAATCCTCAATACCCAATCCTCAATCTTCAATCCTCAACCCTCAACCCTCAATTCTCATTCCTCAATCCTCAATCCTCAATCCTCAATCCTCAGTCCTCAGTCCTCGAACCTCAATCCTCAACCCTCAGCCCTCATCGTCAATCCTCAGTCTTCAATCCCCAATCCTCAATCTTCAATGCTCAATACTCAACCTTCAATCCACAACACTCAGTCTTCAATCCTCAATCCTCAATCCTCAATCCTCAATCCTCATTCTTCAATCCTCAACACCCAATCCTCAATATTCAATCCTCAATCCTCAGTCCTCAATTCTCAATACTCAATCTTCAATCCTCAATACTCAATCTTCAATCTTCAATCCTCAACCCTCAATCCTCAATCCTCAATCATCAATCCTGAACCCTCAATCCTCGATCCTCAATCTTCAGTCCTTAGTCCCAAATCCTCAGCCTTCAATCCTCAATCCTCAACCCCCAACCTTCAATCCTCAATACTCAATCTTCAATCCTCAATACTCAATCCTCAATCCTCAATCCTCAATCCTCAATCTTCGATCCTCAATACTCAATCTTCGATACTCAATCCTCAATCCTCAATCCTCAATCCTCAATCCTCAATCCTCAGCCCGCAATCCTCAATCTTCAATCCTCAATCCTCAATCCTCAATCCTCAATTTTCAATCCTAATTCTTCAATCCTCAATACCCAATACTCAATCTTCAATCCTCAATCCTCAATCGTCAATTCTCAATCCTCAATCCTCAGTCCTCAGTGTTCGAACCTCAAACCTCATTGTCAATCCTCAATGCTCAATCCTCAATCCTCAATCTTCAATCCTCAATACTCAATCTTCAATCCTCAATCCTCAATTCTCAATCCTCAATCCTCAATCCTCAATCCTCAATCCTCAATCCTCAATCCTCAATCGTCAGTCGTCAATCCTCAATACTCAATTTTCAATTCTCAATCCTCAATCCTCAATCCTCAATACTCATTCTTCAATCCTCAATACCCAATCCTCAATCTTCAATCCTCAATCCTCAATCTTCAATTCTCAATCCTCAATCCTCAGTCCTCAGTCCTCAAACCTCAATCCTCAACCCTCAGCCCTCATCGTCAATCCTCAGTCCTCAATCCTCAATCCTCAACCTTCAATACTCAATACTCAATCTTCAATCCCCAATCCTCAATTCTCAATCCTCAATCCTCAATCCTCACTCCTCAATCCTCAATCCTCAATCCTCAATCGTCAGCCTTCAATCCTCAATACTCAATCTTCAATCCTCAATCCTCAATCCTCAATCCTCAATCCTCATTCTTCAATCCTCAATACCCAATCCTCAATCTTCAATCCTCAATCCTCAATCCTCAGTACTCAATCTTCAATCCTCAATCCTCAGTCCTCAAACCTCAATTCTGAATCCTCAATCCTGAATCCTCAATCTTCAATCCTTAATACTCGATATTCAATCCTCAATACTCAGTCCTCAAACCTCAATTCTGAAACCTCAATCCTGAATTCTCAATCTTCAATCCTCAGTCCCCAATCCTCAATCTTCAATACTCAATCATCAATCCTCAATCCTCAATCCTCAATCTTCAATCCTCAATACTCAATCTTCAATCCTGAATCGTCAACCTTCAATCCTCAATACTCAATCTTCAATACTCAATCCTCAATCCGCAAGCACCAATCCTCATTTTTCAATCCTCAATACCCAATCCTCAATCTTCAATCCTCGATCATCAATCCTCAACCCTCAACCCTCAATCCTCGATACTCAATCTTCAATCCTCAGTCCCAAATCCTCAATCTTCAATTCTCAATCCTCAACCCTCGATCTTCAATCCTCAACACTCAATCTTCAATCCTCTATCCTCAATCCTCAATCCTCAATCTTCAATCCTCAATCCTTAATACTCAATCCTCAATCCTCAATCCTCAATCGTCAGTCTTCAATCCTCAATACTCAATCTTCAATCCTCAATCCTCAATCCTCAATCCTCAATCCTCAATCCTCATTCTCCAATCCTCAATACCAAATCCTCAATCTTCAATCCTCAATCCTCAATCCTCAATTCTCAATCCTCAATCCTCGATCTTCAGACCTCAAGCATCAATACACAACCCTCAGTCCTCGTCCTCAATCCACAACCCTCAATACTCAATCCTCAATCTTCAAACATCAATATACAATCTTCAGTCCTCCATCCTCAATACTCAAACATCAATCCTCAATCCTCAATGTTCAACCCGCGATACCCAATCCTCAATGTTCAATCCTCAATCCTCAATCCTCAATCCTCAATCCTCAATCCTCAATCTTCAATCCTCAATCCTCAATCCTCAGTCCCCAAACCTCAATCCTCAATCTTCAATCCTCAAAACTCAATCTTGAATCGTCGATCCTCAATCCTCAATCCTCAACCCTCAATCCTCAATTTTCAATACTCGATACTCAATCTTCAATCCTCAATCCTCAGTCCTCAAACCTCAATTCTGAACCCTCAATCCTGAATCCTCAATCTTCGGCCCTCAGTCCTCAACAGTCAGTTGTCAATTCTCAATCCTCAATACTGTATCATCAATTCACAGTTTTCAATACCCAATACTCAATCTGCAATCTTCAAATCTCATCACTGAACCCTCAACACTCAGTCCCCAGTCCTCAATCTTCATTCCTCAGCCCTCAATGCTCAATCCTCAATCCTCAACCTTCAATCCTCAATACTCACTCTTCAATCCTCAATCCTCAATCCCCAATCCTCAATCCTCAATCCTCAATCGTCAGTCTTCAATTCTCAATACTCAATCTGCAATCCTCAGTCCTCAATCCTCAATCCTCAATCCTCATTCTTCAATCCTCAATACCCAATCCTCAATCTTCAACCCTCAATCCTCAATCCTAAAATCCTCAATCCTCAATATTCAACACAAAACCCTCAACCATCAATCCCCAATACTCAACCATCAATACTCAATTCTCAATACTCAACAGAATATCCTGAATTCTCAGTTTTCAATACTCAATCCTCAAACTTCAATCTTCATGTCTCCATCCACAAACATCAATTCTCGTCACTCAACCCTCAACACTCAGTCCTCAATCTTCAATCCTCAGTCCTCAATACTCAATCCTCAGTCCTCAGTCTTCAACCTTCAATACTCAATCCTCAATTCTCAATCCGCAATCCTCAATCCTCAATCGTCAATCCTCAATCCCCAATCCTCAATCTTCAATCCTCAATCCTCGATCCTCGATACTCAATCGTCAATACTCAGTCTTCAGTACTCAATCCTCAATCCTCAATCCTCAGACCTCAAGCATCAATAGTTAACCCTCAGTCCTCGTCCTCAATCCACAACCATCAATCCTCAATCCTCGATCTTCAATCATCAATATTCAATCTTTAATCCCCAATCCTCAATCCTCAATCCTCAATCATCAACCCTCAATCTTCAATACTCAATCCTCAATCTACAATCCTCAATCCTCAACACTTAACCATCAATCCTCAATTCTCAATACTCGATAGAATATCCTGAATTCTCAGGATTCAATACTCAAACCTCAATCCTCAGCCCTCAGCACTCACCCTCCATCCTCAATCCTCAATCCTCAATCCTCAATCTTCAATCATCAATACGCAATCGTCAATCCTCAATCCTCAATCCTCAATCCTAAAATCCACAATCCTCAATATTCAACACACAACCCTCAACTATCAATCCTCAATGATCAACCATCAATACTCAATTCTCAATACTCAATAGAATATCCTGAATTCTCAGTTTTCAATACTCAATCCTCAATCTTCAATCTTCATGTCTCCATCCACAAACATCAATTCTCATCACTCAACCCTCAACACTCAGTCCACAATCTTCAATCCTCAATCCTCAATACTCAATCCTCAGTCCTCAGTCCTCAATCTTCAATACCCAATCCTCAATCCTAAAATCCTCAATCCTCAATCCTCAATCACCAATCCTCAATCTTCAATCCTCAATTCTCAATCTTCAATCCTCAGTCCTCAGTCCTCAAACCTGAATCCTCAACCCTCATCCCTCAATCTTCAATCCTCAATACTCAATCTTCAATCCTCAATCCTTAATACTCAATCCTCAATCCTCAATCCTCAATCGTCAGACTTCAATCCTCAATTCTCAATCCTCAATCCTCAACCCTCAGACATCATCCTCAATCCTCAATCCTCAATCCTCAATCCTCAATCATCAATCCTCAATACTCAATCTTCAATCCTCAATCCTCAGTCCTCAAACCTCAATTCTGAATCCTCAATCCTGAATCCTCAATCTTCGGTCCTTAGTCCTCGACAATCAGTTGTCAATCCTCAATCCTCTATAGAATACCCTCAATTCACAGTTTTCAATACTCAATACTCAATCTGCAATCTTCAAACCTCTATCCACAAACATCAGTTCTCGTCACTCAACCCTCAACACTCAGTCCTCAATGTACAATCCTCAATCCTCAATCTTCAATCCTCAATTCTCAATCCTCAATCCTCAATTTTCAATCCTCATTCTTCAATCCTCAATACCCAGTACTCAATCTTCAATCCACAATCCTCAATCCTCAATTCTCAATCCTCAATCCTCAGTCCTCAGTCCTCAATCCTCAATGTTCAATCCGCGATACCCAATCCTCAATATTCAATCCTCAATCCTCAATCCTCAATCCTCAATCCTCAATCATCAATCCTCAATCCCCAATCCTCAATCTTCAATCCTCAATACTCAATCGTCAATCCTCAATCCTCAATCCTCAATCCTCAATCCTCAATGTTCAATCCGCGATACCCAATCCTCAATGTTCAATCCTCAATCCTCAATCCTCAATCCTCAATCCTCAATCATCAATCCTCAATCCTCAATCCTCAGTCCCCAAACCTCAATCCTCAATCTTCAATCCTCAATACTCAATCTTCAATCCTCGATACTCAATACTCAATCCTCAATCCTCAATCCTCAATCGTCAGTCTTCAATCCTCAATCCTCAATTCTCAATCCTCAATCCTCAGTCCTCAGTCCTCAAACCTCAATCCTCAACCCTCAGCCCTCATCCTCAATCCTTAATCCTCAATCTTCAATCCTCAATCCGCAATCCTCAATACTCAATCTTCAACCCTCAATCCTCAGTCCTCAAACCCCAATTCTGAATCCTCAATCCTGAATCCTCAATCTTCAATCCTCAATACTCAATCTTCAATCCTCGATACTCAATACTCAATCCTCAATCCTCAATCCTCAATCGTCATTCTTCAATCCTCAATACTCAATCTTCAATCCTCAATCCCCAATCCTCAATCCTCATTCTTCAATCCTCAATACCCAATCCTCAATCTACAATCCTCAATCCTCAATCCTCAATTCTCAATCCTCAATCCTCAGTCCTCAGTCCTCAAACCTCAATCCTCAGCCCTCAGCCCTCATCCTCAATCCTCAATCCTCAACACTCAATTCTCAATCCTCAATCCTCAATCGTCTGTCTTCAATCCTCAATACTCAATCATCAATCCTCAATCCTCAATCCTCAATCCTCAATCCTCATTCTTCAATCCTCAATACCCAATCCTCAATCTTCAATCCTCAACCCTCAACCCTCAATTCTCATTCCTCAATCCTCAATCCTCAATCCTCAATCCTCAGTCCTCAGTCCTCAGTCCTCGAACCTCAATCCTCAACCCTCAGCCCTCATCGTCAATCCTCAGTCTTCAATCCCCAATCCTCAATCTTCAATGCTCAATACTCAACCTTCAATCCACAACACTCAGTCTTCAATCCTCAATCCTCAATCCTCAATCCTCAATCCTCATTCTTCAATCCTCAACACCCAATCCACAATATTCAATCCTCAATCCTCAGTCCTCAATTCTCAATACTCAATCTTCAATCCTCAATACTCAATCTTCAATCCTCAACCCTCAATCCTCAATCCTCAATCATCAATCCTCAACCCTCAATCCTCGATCCTCAATCTTCAGTCCTTAGTCCCAAATCCTCAGCCTTCAATCCTCAATCCTCAACCCCCAACCTTCAATCCTCAATACTCAATCTTCAATCCTCAATACTCAATCCTCAATCCTCAATCCTCAATCCTCAATCTTCGATCCTCAATACTCAATCTTCGATACTCAATCCTCAATCCTCAGTCCTCAGTCCTCAAACCTCAATCCTCAACCCTCAGCCCTCATCGTCAATCCTCAGTCCTCAATCCTCAATCCTCAACCTTCAATACTCAATACTCAATCTTCAATCCCCAATCCTCAATTCTCAATCCTCAATCCTCAATCCTCACTCCTCAATCCTCAATCCTCAATCCTCAATCGTCAGCCTTCAATCCTCAATACTCAATCTTCAATCCTCAATCCTCAATCCTCAATCCTCAATCCTCATTCTTCAATCCTCAATACCCAATCCTCAATCATCAATCCTCAATCCTCAATCCTCAGTACTCAATCTTCAATCCTCAATCCTCAGTCCTCAAACCTCAATTCTGAATCCTCAATCCTGAATCCTCAATCTTCAATCCTTAATACTCGTTCTTCAATCCTCAATACTCAGTCCTCAAACCTCAATTCTGAAACCTCAATCCTGAATTCTCAATCTTCAATCCTCAGTCCCCAATCCTCAATCTTCAATACTCAATCATCAATCCTCAATCCTCAATCCTCAATCTTCAATCCTCAATACTCAATCTTCAATCCTGAATCGTCAACCTTCAATCCTCAATACTCAATCTTCAATACTCAATCCTCAATCCGCAAGCACCAATCCTCATTCTTCAATCCTCAATACCCAATCCTCAATCTTCAATCCTCGATCATCAATCCTCAACCCTCAACCCTCAATCCTCGATACTCAATCTTCAATCCTCAGTCCCAAATCCTCAATCTTCAATTCTCAATCCTCAACCCTCGATCTTCAATCCTCAACACTCAATCTTCAATCCTCTATCCTCAATCCTCAATCCTCAATCTTCAATCCTCAATCCTTAATACTCAATCCTCAATCCTCAATCCTCAATCGTCAGTCTTCAATCCTCAATACTCAATCTTCAATCCTCAATCCTCAATCCTCAATCCTCAATCCTCAATCCTCATTCTCCAATCCTCAATACCAAATCCTCAATCTTCAATCCTCAATCCTCAATCCTCAATTCTCAATCCTCAATCCTCGATCTTCAGACCTCAAGCATCAATACACAACCCTCAGTCCTCGTCCTCAATCCACAACCCTCAATACTCAATCCTCAATCTTCAAACATCAATATACAATCTTCAGTCCTCAATCCTCAATACTCAAACATCAATCCTCAATCCTCAATGTTCAACCCGCGATACCCAATCCTCAATGTTCAATCCTCAATCCTCAATCCTCAATCCTCAATCCTCAATCCTCAATCTTCAATCCTCAATCCTCAATCCTCAGTCCCCAAACCTCAATCCTCAATCTTCAATCCTCAAAACTCAATCTTGAATCGTCGATACTCAATCCTCAATCCTCAACCCTCAATCCTCAATTTTCAATACTCGATACTCAATCTTCAATCCTCAATCCTCAGTCCTCAAACCTCAATTCTGAATCCTCAATCCTGAATCCTCAATCTTCGGCCCTCAGTCCTCAACAGTCAGTTGTCAATTCTCAATCCTCAATACTGTATCATCAATTCACAGTTTTCAATACCCAATACTCAATCTGCAATCTTCAAATCTCATCACTGAACCCTCAACACTCAGTCCCCAGTCCTCAATCTTCATTCCTCAGACCTCAATGCTCAATCCTCAATCCTCAATCTTCAATCCTCAATACTCAATCTTCAATCCTCAATCCTCAATCCCCAATCCTCAATCCTCAATCCTCAATCGTCAGTCTTCAATTCTCAATACTCAATCTGCAATCCTCAGTCCTCAATCCTCAATCCTCAATCCTCAATCCTCAATCCTCAGTCCGCAATCCTCAATCTTCAATCCTCAATCCTCAATCCTCAATCCTCAATTTTCAATCCTAATTCTTCAATCCTCAATACCCAATACTCAATCTTCAATCCTCAATCCTCAATCGTCAATTCTCAATCCTCAATCCTCAGTCCTCAGTCTTCGAACCTCAAACCTCATTGTCAATCCTCAATGCTCAATCCTCAATCCTCAATCTTCAATCCTCAATACTCAATCTTCAATCCTCAATCCTCAATTCTCAATCCTCAATCCTCAATCCTCAATCCTCAATCCTCAATCCTCAATCCTCAATCGTCAGTCGTCAATCCTCAATACTCAATTTTCAATTCTCAATCCTCAATCCTCAATCCTCAATACTCATTCTTCAATCCTCAATACCCAATCCTCAATCTTCAATCCTCAATCCTCAATCTTCAATTCTCAATCCTCAATCCTCAGTCCTCAGTCCTCAAACCTCAACCCTCAACCCTCAGCCCTCATCGTCAATCCTCAGTCCTCAATCCTCAATCCTCAACCTTCAATACTCAATACTCAATCTTCAATCCCCAATCCTCAATTCTCAATCCTCAATCCTCAATCCTCACTCCTCAATCCTCAATCCTCAATCCTCAATCGTCAGCCTTCAATCCTCAATACTCAATCTTCAATACTCAATCCTCAATCCTCAATCCTCAATCCTCATTCTTCAATCCTCAATACCCAATCCTCAATCTTCAATCCTCAATCCTCAATCCTCAGTACTCAATCTTCAATCCTCAATCCTCAGTCCTCAAACCTCAATTCTGAATCCTCAATCCTGAATCCTCAATCTTCAATCCTTAATACTCGATCTTCAATCCTCAATACTCAGTCCTCAAACCTCAATTCTGAAACCTCAATCCTGAATTCTCAATCTTCAATCCTCAGTCCCCAATCCTCAATCTTCAATACTCAATCATCAATCCTCAATCCTCAATCCTCAATCTTCAATCCTCAATACTCAATCTTCAATCCTGAATCGTCAACCTTCAATCCTCAATACTCAATCTTCAATACTCAATCCTCAATCCGCAAGCACCAATACTCATTCTTCAATCCTCAATACCCAATCCTCAATCTTCAATCCTCGATCATGAATCCTCAACCCTCAACCCTCAATCCTCGATACTCAATCTTCAATCCTCAGTCCCAAATCCTCAATCTTCAATTCTCAATCCTCAATCCTCAATCTTCAATCCTCAATTCTGAATCCTCAATCCTCAATTTTCAATCGTCAGTCTTCAATCCTCAATACCCAGTACTCAATCTTCAATCCTCAATCCTCAATCCTCAATTCCCAATCCTCAATCCTCAATCCTCAGTCCTCAGTCCTCAAACCTCAACCCTCAATCCTCCGCCCTCATCGTCAATCCTCAATCCTCAATCCTCAATCCTCAATCCTCAATCTTCAATCCTCAATTCTCAATCTTCAATCCTCAATCCTCGAGTCTCAATCCTCAATCCTCAATCCTCAATCCTCAATCCTCAATCCTCAATTCTCAATCCTCAATCCTCAGTTCTCAGTCCTCAAACCTCAATCCTCAACCCTCAGCCCTGCTCGTCAATCCTCAGTCCTCAATCCTCAATCCTCAAACTTCAATCCTCAATACTCAATCTTCAATCCTCAATCCTCAATCCTCAATTCTCAATCCTCAATCCTCAAACCTCAATCCTCAATCCCCAATCCTCAATCTTCAATCCTCAATACTCAATCGTCAATCCTCAATCATCAATCCTCAATCCTCAATCCTCAATCCTCATTCTTCAATCCTCAATACCCAATCCTCAATCTTCAATCCTCAATCCTCAATCCTCAATACTCAATCTTCAATCCTCAATCCTCAGTCCTCAAACCTCAATTCTGAATCCTCAATCCTGAATCCTCAATCTTCAATCCTCAATACTCAATCTTCAATCCTCAATACTCAGTCCTCAAACCTCAATTCTGAAACCTCAATCCTGAATTCTCAATCTTCAATCCTCAGTCCCCAATCCTCAATCTTCAATACTCAATCATCATTCCTCAATCCTCAATCCTCAATCTTCAATCCTCAATACTCAATCTTCAATCCTGAATCGTCAACCTTCAATCCTCAATACTCAATCTTCAATCCTCAATCCCCAATCCTCAAGCACCAATCCTCATTCTTCAATCCTCAATACCCAATCCTCAATTTTCAATCCTCGATCATCAATCCTCAACCCTCAACCCTCAATCCTCGATACTCAATCTTCAATCCTCAGTCCCAAATCCTCAATCTTCAATTCTCAATCCTCAACCCTCAACCTTCAATCCTCAATTCTCAATCCTCAATCCTCAATCCTCATTCTTCAATCCTCAATACCCAATCCTCAATCCTCAATCTTTAATCCTCAATCCTCAATCCTCAATTCTCAATCTTCAATCCTCAGTCCTCAGTCCTCAAACCTCAATCCTCAACCCTCATCCCTCAATCTTCAATCCTCAATACTCAACCTTCAATCCTCTATCCTTAATACTCAATCCTCAATCCTCAATCCTCAATCGTCAGTCTTCAATCCTCAATTCTCAATCCTCAATCCTCAACCCTCAGACATCATCCTCAATCCTCAATACTCAATCCTCAATCCTCAATCATCAATCCTCAATACTAAATCTTCAATCCTCAATCCTCAGTCCTCAAACCTCAATTCTGAATCCTCAATCCTGAATCCTCAATCTTCGGTCCTTAGTCCTCGACAATCAGTTGTCAATCCTCAATCCTCTATAGAATACCCTCAATTCACAGTTTTCAATACTCAATACTCAATCTGCAATCTTCAAACCTCTATCCACAAACATCAGTTCTCATCACTCAACCCTCAACACTCAGTCCTCAATGTACAATCCTCAATCCTCAATCTTCAATCCTCAATACTGAATACTCAATCCTCAATCCTCAATCCTCAATCCTCAATTCTCAATCCTCAATCCTCAATTTTCAATCCTCATTCTTCAATCCTCGATACCCAATACTCAATCTTCAATCCTCAATCCTCAATCCTCAATCCTCAATCGTCAGTCTTCAATCCTCAATACTCGCTCTTCAATTCTCAATCCTCAACCCTCATTCCTCAATCCTCATTCTTCAATCCTCAATACCCAATCCTCAATCTGCAATCCTCAATCCTCAATCCTCAATTCTCAATCCTCAATCCTCAGTCCTCAGGCCTCAAACCTCAATCCTCAACCCTCAGCCCTCATCCTCTATCCTCAATCCTCAATCCTCAATCCTCAATCTTCAATCCTCAATACTCAATCGTCAATCCTCAATCCTCAGTCACCAACCCTCAATTCTGAATGCTCAATCCTGAATCCTCAATCTTCAGCTCTCAGTCCTCAACAATCAGTTGTCAATCCTCAATCCGCAATAGAATATCCTCAATTCACAGTTTTCAATACTCAATACTCAATCTGGAATCTTCCAACCTCTATCCACAAACATCAATTCTCATGACTCAACCCTCAACACTCAGTCCTCAATGTTCAATCCTCAATCCTCGATTCTCAATCCTCAATCCTCAATCCTCAGACCTCAAGCATCAATAGTTAACCCTCAGTCCTCGTGCTCAATCCACAACCATCAATCCTCAATCCTCAATCTTCAATCATCAATATTCAATCTTCCATCCTCAATCCTCAATCCTCAATGCTCATTCCTCAATCCTCAATGTTCAATCCTCAATACCCAACCCTCAACCCTCTGTCCTCATCCTCAATTCTCAATTCTCAATCCTCAAACCTCAATCCTCAATCTTCAACCCTCAATAATCAATCTCCTAATCTAGATTCTAAATCCCCCATACTCTATCGTTAATCCTCAATATTCAATCCTCTATCCCCAGGCCACAACCTTCAATCCCCAAAGCTCAATAATCAATCCTCAAACCTCAGTCCTCAATCGTCAATCATCAATCCACAATCTTCAATACACAATCCTCAATCCCCAATCCTCAATCCTCAATCCTCAATCATCAACCCTCAATCTTCAATACTCAATCCTCAATCTACAATCCTCAATCCTCAACACTTAACCATCAATCCTCAATTCTCAATACTCGATAGAATACCCTGAATTCTCAGGATTCAATACTCAAACCTCAATCCTCAGCCCTCAGCACTCATCCTCCATTCTCAATCCTCAATCCTCAATAATCAACCTCCAATCCTACATCCTCAATCCCCAATCCTCAATCCTTAATCCTCAATCTTCAATCCTCAATCCACAGTACTCAATCTTCAATCCTCAATGCTCAATCCTCAATCCTCAATCCTCAGTCATCAGTCCTCAATCCTCAACACTCAAACCTCAATCCTCAACCGCCAGTCCTCGTCCTCAATCCTCAACCCTCAATCCTCAATCCTCAATCCTCAATCATCAATACGCAATCGTCAATCCTCAATCCTCAATCCTCAATCCTAAAATCCACAATCCTCAATATTCAACACACAACCCTCAACTATCAATCCTCAATGATCAACCATCAATACTCAATTCTCAATACTCAATAGAATATCCTGAATTCTCAGTTTTCAATACTCAATCCTCAATCTTCAATCTTCATGTCTCCACCCACAAACATCAATTCTCATCACTCAACCCTCAACACTCAGTCCACAATCTTCAATCCTCAATCCTCAATACTCAATCCTCAGTCCTCAGTCCTCAATCTTCAATACCCAATCCTCAATCCTAAAATCCTCAATCCTCAATCCTCAATCACCAATCCTCAATCTTCAATCCTCAATCCTCAATCCTCAAGCCTCGATCCTCAATCCTCAACCTTCAATCCTCAATACTCAATCTTCAATCCTCAATCCTCTATCCTCAATCCTCAATCTTCAATCCTCAATCCTCAACCTTCAATCCTCAATACTCAATCTTCAATCCTCAATCCTCTATCCTCAATCCTCAATCTTCAATCCTCAATGCTCAATCTTCAATCCTCAATCCTCAATCCTCAATAATCAATCCTCAATCCTCAATCATCAATCCTCATTCTACAATACTCAATCCTCAATCCTCAATCCTCAATCCTCAATCCTCAGTCCTCAATCCTCAAACCTCAATCCTCAGTCCTCAAACCTCAATCCTGAGTCTTCAAACCTGAATCCTCTATCTTCAGACCTCAGTCCTCAACAGTCAGTTGTCAATTCGCAATCCTCAATACTGTATCATCAATTCAGAGTTTTCAATACCCAATACTCAATCTGCAATCTTCAAGTCACTATCCACAAACATGAATTCTCATCACTGAACACTCAACACTCAGTCCCCAATCCTCAATCTTCAATCCTCAGCCCTCAATGCTCAATCCTCAATCCTCAATCTTCAATCCTCAATACTCAATCTTCAATCCTCAATCCTCAATCCCCAATCCTCAATCCTCAATCCTCAATCGTCAGTCTTCAATTCTCAATACTCAATCTGCAATCCTCAGTCCTCAATCCTCAATCCTCAATCCTCATTCTTCAATCCTCAATACCCAATCCTCAATCTTCAAACCTCAACCCTCAATCCTCAATCCTCAGTCATGAATACTCAATCTTCAATACTCAATCCTCAATCCTCAATCCTCAATCCTCAATCCTCAATCCTCAATCCTCAATCCTCAATCCTCAATCCTCATTCCTCAAACCTCAATCCTCAACCCTCAGTCCTCATCCTCAATTCTCAATTCTCAATTCTCAATCCTCAATTCTCAAACTTCAATCCTCAATAACCAATCTCCAATCCTAGGTCCTCAATCCCCAATCCTCAATCGTTAATCCTCCATCTTCAATCCTCAATCCTCAATCCTCAATCCTAAATCCTCAATCCTCAGTCATCAATCCTCAATCTTCAATACTGAATCGTCAATCTTCTATCCTCAATACTCAATTCTCGATCCTCAATCCTCAATCCTCAATCATCAATCCTCAATACTCAATCATCAATACTCAATTCTCAATACTCAATAGAATATCCAGAATTCTCAGTTTTCAATACTCAATCCTCAATCTTCAATCTTCATGTCTCCATCCACAAACATTTATTCTCATCACTCAACCCTCAACACTCAGTCCTCAATCTTTAATCATCAATCCCCAATCCTCAACCTTCAATCCTCATTACTCAATCTTCAATCCTCAATCCTCTATCCTCAATCCTCAATCCTCAGTCATCAATCCTCAATCTTCAATACTCAATCCTAAATCCTCAATCCTCAATCCTCAAACCTCAATCCTCATTCCTCAAACCTCAATCCTCAACCCTCAGTCCTCATCCTCCATCCTCAATCCCCAATCCTCAATCCTCAATTCTCAATCCTCAATCCTCAGTCCTCAGGCCTCAAACCTCAATCCTCAACCCTCAGCCCTCATCCTGTATCCTCAATCCTCAATCCTCAATCCTCAATCTTCAATCCTCAATACTCAATCGTCAATCCTCAATCCTCAGTCATCAACCCTCAATTCTGAATCCTCAATCCTGAATCCTCAATCTTCAGCTCTCAGTCCTCAACAATCAGTTGTCAATCCTCAATCCGAAATAGAATATCCTCAATTCACAGTTTTCAATACTCAATACTCAATCTGGAATCTTCGAACCTCTATCCACAAACATCAATTCTCATGACTCAACCCTCAACACTCAGTCCTCAATGCTCAATCCTCAATCCTCGATTCTCAATCCTCAATCCTCAATCCTCAGACCTCAAGCATCAATAGTTAACCCTCAGTCCTCGTGCTCAATCCACAACCATCAATCCTCAATCCTCAATCTTCAATCATCAATATTCAATCTTCCATCCTCAATCATCAATCCTCAATGCTCATTCCTCAATCCTCAATGTTCAATCCTCAATACCCAACCCTCAACCCTCTGTCCTCATCCTCAATTCTCAATTCTCAATCCTCAAACCTCAATCCTCAATCTTCAATCCTCAATAATCAATCTCCTAATCTAGATTCTCAATCCCCCATACTCTATCGTTAATCCTCAATATTCAATCCTCTATCCCCAGGCGACAACCTTCAATCCCCAAAGCTCAATAATCAATTTCTCAAACCTCAGTCCTCAATCGTCAATCATCAATCCACAATCTTCAATACACAATCCTCAATCCCCAATCCTCAATCCTCAATCCTCAATCATCAACCCTCAATCTTCAATACTCAATCCTCAATCTACAATCCTCAATCCTCAACACTTAACCATCAATCCTCAATCCTCAATCGTCAGTCTGCAATTCTCAATACTCAATCTGCAATCCTCAGTCCTCAATCCTCAATCCTCAATCCTCATTCTTCAATCCTCAATACCCAATCCTCAATCTTCAACCCTCAATCCTCAATCCTCAATCCTCAATCCTCAATCCTCAATGTTCAATCCTCAATCCTCAATCCTCAATCCTCAATCCTCAATCCTCAATCTTCAATCCTCAATCCTCAATCCTCAGTCCCCAAACCTCAATCCTCAATCTTCAATCCTCAAAACTCAATCTTGAATCCTCGATCCTCAATCCTCAATCCTCAACCCTCAATCCTCAACTTTCAATACTCGATACTCAATCTTCAATCCTCAATCCTCAGTCCTCAAACCTCAATTCTGAATCCTCAATCCTGAATCCTCAATCTTCGGCCCTCAGTCCTCAACAATCAGTTGTCAATCCTCAATCCTCAATAGAATACCCTCAATGCACAGCTTTCAATACTCAATACTCAATCTGCAATCTTCAAACCTCTATCCACAAACATCAATTCTCATCACTCAACCCTCATCACTCAGTCCTCAATGTTCAATCCTCAATCATCAATCCTCAATTTTCAATCATCATTCTTCAATCCTCAATACCCAATAGTCAATCTTCAATCATCAATCCTCAATCCTCAATCCTCAATCCTCAATCCTCAATCTTCAATCCTCAATACTCAATCTTCAATCCTCAATCGTCAACATTCAATCCTCAATACTCAATCTTCAATCCTCAATCCTCAATCCTCATTCCTCAAACCTCAATACTCAACCCTCAGTCCTCGTCCTCAATTCCCAATTCTCAATCCTCAATTCTCAATTCTCAATCTTCAATCCTCAGTAATCAATCTTCAATCCTCAATCCCCAGACCTCAATATTCAATCCTCAATGCTCAATCCTCAATCCTCAATCCTCAATCCTCAGTCCTCAAACCTCAATCCTGAGTCTTCAAACCTGAATCCTCAATCTTCAGACCTCAGTCCTCAACAGTCAGTTGTCAATTCTCAATCCTCAATACTGTATCACCAATTCACAGTTTTCAATACCCAATACTCAATCTGCAATCTTCAAATCTCATCACTGAACCCTCAACACTCAGTCCCCAGTCCTCAATCTTCAATCCTCAGCCCTCAATGCTCAATCCTCAATCCTCAATCTTCAATCCTCAATACTCAATCTTCAATCCTCAATCCTCAATCCCCAATCCTCAATCCTCAATCCTCAATCGTCAGTCTTCAATTCTCAATACTCAATCGTTAATCCTCAATTCTCAATCCTCAATCCTCAATCCTCAATCCTCAATCTTCAATCCTCAATACCCAATCCTCAACCTTCAATCCTCAATCCTCAATACTCAATCTTCAATCCTCAATCCTCAGTCCTCAAACCTCAATTCTGAATCCTCAATCCTGAATCCTCAAGCCTCAATCCTCAATTCTCAATCCTCAATCCTCAATCCTCAAACCTCAATCCTCAATCCCCAATCCTCAATCTTCAACCCTCAATACTCAATCGTTAATCCTCAATTCTCAATCCTCAATCCTCAATCCTCAATCCTCAATCTTCAATCCTCAATACCCAATCCTCAACCTTCATTCCTCAATCCTCAATACTCAATCTTCAATCCTCAATCCTCACTCCTCAAACCTCAATTCTGAATCCTCAATCCTGAATCCTCAATCTTCAATCCTCAATACTCAACCTTCAATCCTCAATACTCAGTCCTCAAACCTCAATTCTGAAACCTCAATCCTGAATTCTCACTCTTCAATCCTCAGTCCCCAATCCTCAATCTTCAATACTCAATCATCATTCCTCAATCCTCAATCCTCAATCTTCAATCCTCAATACTCAATCTTCAATCCTGAATCGTCAACCTTCAATCCTCAATACTCAATCTTCAATCCTCAATCCCCAATCCTCAAGCACCAATCCTCATTCTTCAATCCTCAATACCCAATCCTCAATCTTCAATCCTCGATCATCAATCCTCAACCCTCAACCCTCAATCCTCGATACTCAATCTTCAATCCTCAGTCCCAAATCCTCAATCTTCAATTCTCAATCCTCAACCCTCAATCTTCAATCCTCAATACTCAATCTTCAATCCTCTATCCTCAATCCTCAATCCTCAATCTTCAATCCTCACTCCTTAATACTCAATCCTCAATACTCAATCCTCAATCGTCAGTCTTCAATCCTCAATACTCAACCTTCAATCCTCAATTCTCAATCCTCAATCCTCAATCCTCATTCTTCAATCCTCAATACCCACTCCTCAATCCTCAATCTTTAATCCTCAATCCTCAATCCTCAATTCTCAATCTTCAATCCTCAGTCCTCAGTCCTCAAACCTCAATCCTCTACCTTCATCCCTCAATCTTCAATCCTCAATAGTCAACCTTCAATCCTCAATCCTTAATACTCAATCCTCAATCCTCAATCCTCAATCGTCAGTCTTCAATCCTCAATTCTCAATCCTCAATCCTCAACCCTCAGACATCATCCTCAATCCTCAATCCTCAATCCTCAATCCTCAATCATCAATCCTCAATACTCAATCTTCAATCCTCAATCTTCAGTCCTCAAACCCCAATTCTGAATCCTCAATCCTGAATCCTCAATCTTCGGTCCTTAGTCCTCGACAATCAGTTGTCAATCCTCAATCCTCTATAGAATACCCTCAATTCACAGTTTTCAATTCTCAATACTCAATCTGCAATATTCAAACCTCTATCCACAAACATCAGTTCTCATCACTCAACCCTCAACACTCAGTCCTCAATGTACAATCCTCAATCCTCAATCTTCAATCCTCAATTCTCAATCCTCAATACTCAATTTTCAATCCTCATTCTTCAATCCTCAATACCCAGTACTCAATCTTCAATCCTCAATCCTCAATCCTCAATTCTCTATCCTCAATCCTCAGTCCTCAGTCCTCAAACCTCAACCCTCAATCCTCCGCCCTCATCGTCAATCCTCAATCCTCAATCCTCAATCCTCAACCCTCAATCTTCAATCCTCAATACTCAATCTTCAGTCCTCTATCCTCAATCCTCAATCCTCAATCTTCAATCCTCAATCCTGAATACTCAATCCTCAATCCTCAATCCTCAATCCTCAATTCTCAATCCTCAATCCTCAATTTTCAATCCTCATTCTTCAATCCTCAATACCCAATACTCAATCTTCAATCATCAATCCTCAATCCTCAATCCTCAATCCTCAATCTTCAATCCTCAATACTCAATCTTCAATCCTCAATCGTCAACATTCAATCCTCAATACTCAATCTTCAATCCTCAATCCTCAATCCTCATTCCTCAAACCTCAATACTCAACCCTCAGAGCTCGTCCTCAATTCCCAATTCTCAATCCTCAATTCTCAATTCTCAACCTTCAATCCTCAGTAATCAATCTTCAATCCTCAATGCCCAGACCTCAATCTTCAATCCTCAATACTCAATCTTCAATCCTCAATCCTCAGTCCTCAATACTCAATCTTCAACCCTCAATCCTCAGTCCTCAAACCTCAATTCTGAATCCTCAATCCTGAATCCTCAATCTTCAATCCTCAATACTCAATCTTCAATCCTCGATACTCAATACTCAATCCTCAATCCTCAATCCTCAATCGTCATTCTTCAATCCTCAATACTCAATCTTCAATCCTCAATCCTCAATCCTCAATCCTCATTCTTCAATCCTCAATACCCAATCCTCAATCTACAATCCTCAATCCTCAATCCTCAATTCTCAATCCTCAATCCTCAGTCCTCAGTCCTCAAACCTCAATCCTCAGCCCTCAGCCCTCATCCTCAATCCTCAATCCTCAACACTCAATTCTCAATCCTCAATCCTCAATCGTCTGTCTTCAATCCTCAATACTCAATCATCAATCCTCAATCCTCAATCCTCAATCCTCAATCCTCATTCTTCAATCCTCAATACCCAATCCTCAATCTTCAATCCTCAACCCTCAACCCTCAATTCTCATTCCTCAATCCTCAATCCTCAATCCTCAATCCTCAGTCCTCAGTCCTCAAACCTCAATCCTCAACACTCAGCCCTCATCGTCAATCCTCAGTCTTCAATCCTCAATCCTCAATCTTCAATGCTCAATACTCAACCTTCAATCCACAATACTCAATCTTCAATCCTCAATCCTCAATCCTCAATCCTCAATCCTCATTCTTCAATCCTCAACACCCAATCCTCAATATTCAATCCTCAATCCTCAGTCCTCAATTCTCAATACTCAATCTTCAATCCTCAATACTCAATCTTCCATCCTCAACCCTCAATCCTCAATCCTCAATCATCAATCCTCAACCCTCAATCCTCGATCCTCAATCTTCAGTCCTTAGTCCCAAATCCTCAGCCTTCAATCCTCAATCCTCAACCCCCAACCTTCAATCCTCAATACTCAACCTTCAATCCTCAATACTCAATCCTCAATCCTCAATCCTCAATCCTCAATCTTCAATCCTCAATACTCAATCTTCGATCCTCAATCCTCAATTCTCAATCCTCAATCCTCAATCCTCAATCCTCAATCCGCAATCCTCAATCTTCAATCCTCAATCCTCAATCCTCAATCCTCAATCTTCAATCCTAATTCTTCAATCCTCAATACCCAATACTCAATCTTCAATCCTCAATCCTCAATCCTCGATACTCAATCTTCAATCCTCAGTCCCAAATCCTCAATCTTCAATTCTCAATCCTCAACCCTCAATCTTCAATCCTCAATACTCAATCTTCAATCCTCTATCCTCAATCCTCAATCCTCAATCTTCAATCCTCAATCCTTAATACTCAATCCTCAATCCTCAATCCTCAATCGTCAGTCTTCAATCCTCAATACTCCATCTTCAATCCTCAATCCTCAATCCTCAATCCTCAATCCTCAATCCTCATTCTCCAATCCTCAATACCAAATCCTCAATCTTCAATCCTCAATCCTCAATCCTCAATTCTCAATCCTCAATCCTCGATCTTCAGACCTCAAACATCAATACACAACCCTCAGTCCTCGTCCTCAATCCGCAACCCTCAATCCTCAATCCTCAATCTTCAAACATCAATATACAATCTTCAGTCCTCAATCCTCAATACTCAAACCTCAATCCTCAATCCTCAATATTCAACCCGCGATACCCAATCCTCAATGTTCAATCCTCAATCCTCAATCCTCAATCCTCAATCCTCAATCCTCAATCTTCAATCCTCAACCCTCAATCCTCAGTCCCCAAACCTCAATCCTCAATCTTCAATCCTCAAAACTCAATCTTGAATCCTCGATACTCAATCCTCAATCCTCAACCCTCAATCCTCAATTTTCAATACTCGATACTCAATCTACAATCCTCAATCCTCAGTCCTCAAACCTCAATTCTGAATCCTCAATCCTGGATCCTCAATCTTCGGCCCTCAGTCCTCAACAATCAGTTGTCAATCCTCAATCCTCAATAGAATACCCTCAATTCACAGCTTTCAATACTCAATACTCAATCTGCAATCTTCAAACCTCTATCCACAAACATCAATTCTCATCACTCAACCCTCATCACTCAGTCCTCAATGTTCAATCCTCAATCCTCAATCCTCAATCCTCAATTCTCAATCCTCAATCCTCAATTTTCAATCCTCATTCTTCAATCCTCAATACGCAATACTCAATCTTCAATCATCAATCCTCAATCCTCTATCCTCAATCCTCAATCCTCAATCTTCAATCCTCAATACTCAATCTTCAATCCTCAATCGTCAACATTCAATCCTCAATACTCAATCTTCAATCCTCAATCCTCAATCCTCATTCCTCAAACCTGAATACTCAACCCTCAGTCCTCGTCCTCAATTCCCAATTCTCAATCCTCAATTCTGAATTCTCAATCTTCAATCCTCAGTAATCAATCTTCAATCCTCAATCCCCAGACCTCAATCTTCAATCCTCAATGCTCAATCCTCAATCATCAATCCTCAATCCTCAGTCCTCAAACCTCAATCCTGAGTCTTCAAACCTGAATCCTCAATCTTCAGACCTCAGTCCTCAACAGTCAGTTGTCAATTCTCAATCCTCAATACTGTATCATCAGTTCACAGTTTTCAATACCCAATACTCAATCTGCAATCTTCAAATCTCATCACTGAACCCTCAACACTCAGTCCCCAGTCCTCAATCTTCAATCCTCAGCCCTCAATGCTCAATCCTCAATCCTCAATCTTTAATCCTCAATACTCAATCTTCAATACTCAATCTTCAATCCTCTATCCTCAATCCTCAATCCTCAATCTTCAATCCTCACTCCTTAATACTCAATCCTCAATCCTCAATCCTCAATCGTCAGTCTTCAATCCTCAATACTCAACATTCAATCCTCAATTCTCAATCCTCAATCCTCAATCCTCATTCTTCAATCCTCAATACCCAATCCTCAATCCTCAATCTTTAATCCTCAATCCTCAATCCTCAATTCTCAAACCTCAATCCTCAACACTCATCCCTCAATCTTCAATCCTCAATACTCGACATTCAATCCTCAATCCTTAATACTCAATCCTCAATCCTCAATCCTCAATCGTCAGTCTTCAATCCTCAATTCTCAATCCTCAATCCTCAACCCTCAGACATCATCCTCAATCCTCAATCCTCAATCCTCAATCCTCAATCATCAATCCTCAATACTCAATCTTCAATCCTCAATCCTCAGTCCTCAAACCTCAATTCTGAATCCTCAATCCTGAATCCTCAATCTTCGGTCCTTAGTCCTCGACAATCAGTTGTCAATCCTCAATCCTCTATAGAATACCCCCAATTCACAGTTTTCAATACTCAATACTCAATCTGCAATCTTCAAACCTCTATCCACAAACATCAGTTCTCATCACTCAACCCTCAACACTCAGTCCTCAATGTACAATCCTCAATCCTCAATCTTCAATCCTCAATTCTCAATCCTCAATCCTCAATTTTCAATCCTCATTCTTCAATCCTCAATACCCAGTACTCAATCTTCAATCCTCAATCCTCAATCCTCAATTCTCAATCCTCAATCCTCAATCCTCAGTCCTCAGTCCTCAAACCTCAACCCTCAATCCTCCGCCCTCATCGTCAATCCTCAATCCTCAATCCTCAATCCTCAATCCTCAAACTTCAATCCTCAATTCTCAATCTTCAATCCTCAATCCTCGAGTCTCAATCCTCAATCCTCAAACCTCAACCCTCAATCCTCAATCCTCAACTCTCAATCCTCAATCCTCAGTCCTCAGTCCTCAAACCTCAATCCTCAACCCTCAGCCCTACTCGTCAACCCTCAGTCCTCAATCCTCAATCCTCAACCTTCAATCCTCAATACTCAATCTTCAATCCTCAATCCTCAATCCTCAATTCTCAATCCTCAATCCTCAAACCTCAATCCTCAATCCCCAATCCTCAATCTTCAATCCTCAATACTCAATCGTCAATCCTCAATCCTCAATCCTCAATCCTCAATCCTCAATCCTCATTCTTCAATCCTCAATACCCAATCCTCAATCTTCAATCCTCAATCCTCAATCCTCAATACTCAATCTTCAATCCTCAATCCTCAGTCCTCAAACCTCAATTCTGAATCCTCAATCCTGAATCCTCAATCTTCGGCCCTCAGTCCTCAACAATCAGTTGTCAATCCTCAATCCTCAATAGAATACCCTCAATTCACAGCTTTCAATACTCAATACTCAATCTGCAATCTTCAAACCTCTATCCACAAACACCAATTCTCATCACTCAACCCTCATCACTCAGTCCTCAACGTTCAATCCTCAATCCTCAATCCTCAATCCTCAATTCTCAATCCTCACTCCTCAATTTTCAATCCTCATTCTTCAATCCTCAATACCCAATACTCAACCTTCAATCATCAATCCTCAATTCTCAATCCTCAATCCTCAATCTTCAATCCTCAATTCTCAATCTTCAATCCTCAATCGTCAACATTCAATCCTCAATACTCAATCTTCAATCCTCAATCCTCAATCCTCATTCCTCAAACCTCAATCCTCAATCCTCAATCCTCAATCGTCAGACTTCAATCCTCAATACTCAATCTTCAATCCTCAATTCTCAATCCTCAATCCTCAATCCTCATTCTTCAATCCTCAATACCCAATCCTCAATCCTCAATCCTCAATCCTCAATCCTCAATCCTCAATTCTCAATCCTCAATCCTCAGTCCTCAGTCCTCAAACCTCAATCCTCAACCCTCAGCCCTCATCGTCAATCCTCAGTCCTCAATCCTCAATCCTCAACCTTCAATCATCAATACTCAATCTTCAATCCTCAATCCTCAATCCTCAATTCTCAATCCTCAATCCTCAAACCTCAATCCTCAATCCCCAATCCTCAATCTTCAATCCTCAATACTCAATCGTCAATCCTCAATCCTCAATCCTCAATCCTCAGTCCTCAGTCCTCAAACCTCAATCCTCAACCCTCAGCCCTCATCGTCAATCCTCAGTCCTCAATCCTCAATCCTCAACCTTCAATCCTCAATACTCAATCTTCAATCCTCAATCCTCAATTCTCAATCCTGAATCCTCAAACCTCAATCCTCAATCCCCAATCCTCAATCTTCAATCCTCAATACTCAATCGTCAATCCTCAATCCTCAATACACAATCCTCAATCCTCAATGTTCAATCCGCGATACCCAATCCTCAATGTTCAATCCTCAATCCTCAATCCTCAATCCTCAATCCTCAATCATCAATCCTCAATCCCCAATCCTCAATCTTCAATCCTCAATACTCAATCGTCAATCCTCAATCCTCAATCCTCAATCCTCAATCCTCAATGTTCAATCCGCGATACCCAATCCTCAATGTTCAATCCTCAAACCTCAATCCCCAATTCTCAATCCTCAATCATCAATCTTCAATCCTCAATCCTCAGTCCCCAAACCTCAATCCTCAATCTTCAATCCTCAATACTCAATCTTCAATCCTCGATACTCAATTCTCAATCCTCAATCCTCAATCCTCAATCGTCAGTCTTCAATCCTCAATCCTCAATTCTCAATCCTCAATCCTCAGTCCTCAGTCCTCAAACCTCAATCCTCAACCCTCAGCCCTCATCCTCAATCCTTAATCCTCAATATTCAATCCTCAATCCGCAATCCTCAATCATCAATCCTCAATACTCAATCTTCAATCCTCAATCCTCAGACCTCAAACCTCAATTCTGAATCCTCAATCCTGAATCCTCAATCTTCGGCACTCAGTCCTCAACACTCAGTTGTCAATCCTCAATCCTCAATAGAATACCCTCAATTCACAGCTTTCAATACTCAATACTCAATCTGCAATCTTCAAACCTCTATCCACAAACATCAATTCTCATCACTCAACCATCATCACTCAGTCCTCAATGTTCAATCCTCAATCCTCAATCCTCAATCCTCAATTCTCAATCCTCAATCTTCAATCCTCAATCCTCATTCTTCAATCCTCAATAGTCAATCTCCAATCCTAGATCCTCGATACTCAATCCTCAATCCTCAATTCTCAATCCTCAATCCTCAATTTTCAACCCTCATTCTTCAATCCTCAATCCTCAACCCTCAACCATCATCGTCAATCCTCAATCCTCAATCTTCAATCCTCAATCCTCAATACTTAATCTTCAATCCTCAATCCTCAATTCTCAATCCTCAATCCTCAATCCTCAATCCTCAATCCTCAATCCTCAATCCTCAATTGTCAGTCTTCAATCCTCAATACTTTATCTTCAATCCTCAATCCTCAATCCGCAATCCTCAATCTTCAATCCTCAATCCTCAATCCTCAATCCTCACTTCTCAATCTTCAATCCTCAATACTCAATCTTCAATCCTCAATCCTCAATACTCAATCCTCAATCCTCAATCCTCAATGATCAATCTTCAATCCTCAATACTCAATCTTCAATCCTCAATCCTCAATCCTCAATCCTCAATCCTCATTCTTCAATCCTCAATACCCAACCCTCAATCTTCAATCCTCAATCCTCAATCCTCAACACTCAATAGTCAATCTTCAATCCTCAACCCTCAATCCTCAATCCTCAGCCTTCAATCCTCAATACTCAGTCTTCAATCCTCAATCCTCAGTCCTCAAACCTCAGTTCTGAATCCTTAATCCTCGGCCGTCAGTCCTCAACAATCAGTCGTCTATCCTCAATCCTCAATAGAATATCCTCAGTTCACAGTTTTCAATACTCAATACTCAATCTGCAATCTTCAAACCTCTATCCACAAACGTCAATTCTCATCACTCAACCCTCAACACTCAGTCCTCAATGTTCAATCCTCAATCCTCAATCCTCAATCCTCAATCCTCAATCTTCAATCCTCAATACTCAATCTTCAATCCTCAGTCCTCAATCCTCAATCCTCAATTCTCAATAGTCTATCTTCAATCCTCAATCCTCAATCCTCAATCCTCTGTCTTCAATCCTCAATACACAATCTTCAATCCTCAATCCTCAGTCCTCAAACCTCAATTCTGAATCCTCAATCCTGAACCCTTAATCCTCGGCCCTCAGTCCTCAACAATCAGTTGTCAATCCACAATCCTCAATAGAATGTCCTCAATTCACAGTTTTCAATACTCAATACTCAATCTGCAATCTTGAAACCTCTATCCACAAACGTCAATTCTCATCACTCAACCCTCTACACTCAGTCCTCAATGTTCAATCCTCAATCCTCAATCCTCAATCCTCAATCGTCAATCTTTAATCCTCAATACTCAATCTTCAATCCTCAATCCTCAATCCTTAATCCTCAATAATCATTCTCCAATCCTCAATACCCAACCCTCAATCCTCATTCCTCAACCCTCAATCCTCAATTCTCAATCCTCAATCCTCAATTTTCAATCCTCATTCTTCAATCCTCAGTACCCAATACTCAATGTTGAACCCTCAATCCTCAATCCTCAATCCTCAATCCTCAATCCTCAATCGTCAGGCTTCAATCCTCAATACTCAATCTTCAATCCTCAATACTCAATCCTCAATCCTCATTCTTCAATCCTCAATACCCAATCCTCAATCCTCAATCTATAATCCTCAATCCTCAACCCTCAATTCTCAATCCCCAGTCCTCAGTCCTCAGTCCTCAAACCTCAATCCTCAACCCTCATTCCTCATCCTCAATCCTCAATCCTCAATCTTCAATCCTCAATCCTCAATACTTAATCTTCAATCCTCAATCCTCAATTCTCAATCCTCAATCCTCAATCCTCAATCCTCCATCCTCAATCCTCAATCCTCAACTGTCAGTCTTCAATCCTCAATACTTAATCTTCAATCCTCAATCCTCAATCCGCAATCCTCAATCTTCAATCCTCAATCCTCAATCCTCAACCCTCAATAGTCAATCTTCAATCCTCAACCCTCAATCCTCAATCCTCAATCCTCAATCTTCAATCCTCATTATTCAATCCTCAATACCGAATCCTCAATCTTCAATCCTCAATCCTCAATCCTCAATCCTCATCCCGATTGATGAGGATCTTCAATCCCCCAATCCTCAATGTTCAATCCTCAATACCCAATCCTCAATCTTCAATCCTCAATCCTCAATCCTCAATCCTCAATCCTCAATCCTCAATCCTCAATCCTCAGTCCTCAATCCTCAGTCCTCAAACCTCAATCCTGAATCCTCAATCCTGAATCCTCAAACTTCATCCCTGAGTCCTCAACGATCATTTGTCAATCCTCAATCCTCAATAGAATATCCTCAATTCGCAGTTTTCAATACTCAATACTCAATCTGCAATCTTCAGATCTCTATCCACAAGCATCAATTCTCATCACTCAACCCTCAATACTCAGTCCCCAATCCTCAATCTTCAAACCTCAACCCTCAATTCTCAATCCTCAATAATCAATCCTCAATCCTCAATCCTCAATACTCAATCCTCAACGCTCATTCTTCAATCCTCAATCCTCAATCCTCAATCCTCAATCCTCAATCCTCAGTCCTCAAACCTCAATCCTGAATCCTCAATCCTGAATCCTCAAACTTCATCCCTGAGTCCTCAACGATCAGTTGTCAATCCTCAATCCTCAATAGAATATCCTCAAATCGCAGTTTTCAATACTCAATACTCAATCTGCAACCTTCAGATCTCTATCCACAAGCATCAATTCTCATCACTCAACCCTCAATACTCAGTCCCCAATCCTCAACCTTCAAACCTCAACCCTCAATTCTCAATCCTCAATCATCAATCCTCAATCCTCAATCCTCAATCCTCAATCCTCAACCGTCAATCTTCAATCCTCAGACCTCAAACATCAATACTCAACCCTCAGTCCTCGTCCTCAATCCACAACCATCAATCCTCAACCCTCAACCATCAATCCTCAATACTCAACCATCAATCCTCAATTCTCAATACTCAATAGAATATCCTGAATTCTCATGGTTCAATACTCAATCCACAATATTCAATAATCAAACCTCAATCCTCAAACATCTATTCACAACACTCAATCCCCAACACTCAGTCCTCTCACTTCAATCCTCCATACTCAACCCTCAATCCTCAAGCGTCAACCCTCAATCCTCAATACTCAACCCTCAATCCTCAGTCCTCAAACCTTAATCCCGAATCCTCAATCCTGAATCCTCAATCTACAGCCCTCAGTCCTCAACAATCAATTGCCAATCGTCAATCCTCAATAGAATATCCTCAATTCTCAATCCTCAATCCTCGATCCTCAGACATCAAACATCAATACTCAACCCTCAGTCCTCGTCCTCAATACACAACACTCAATCCTCAATGTTCAATCCGCGATACCCAATTCTCAATCCTCAATCCTCAATCCTCAATCTTCAATCATCAATCTTCAATCCTCAATACTCAATCTTCAATCCTCAAACCTCAATTCTCAATCCTCAATCCTCAATCCTCAATCCTCAATCCTCAGTCCTCAATCCTCAATCGTCAGTCTTCAATCCTCAATACTCAATCTTCAATCCTCAATCTTCAATCCTCAATCCTGAACCCTCATTCTTCAATCCTCAATACCCAATACTCAATCTTCAATCCTCAATCATCAATCCTCAATTCTCAATAGTCAATCTTCAATCCTCAATCCTCAATCCCCAGTCCTCAGACTTCAATCATCAATACTCAATTTCAATCATCAATCCTCAGTCCTCAAACCTCAATTCTGAATCCTCAATCCTGAATCCTTAATCCTCGGCCCTCAGTCCTCAACAATCAGTTGTCAATCCTCAATCCTCAATAGAATATCCTCAATTCACAGTTTTCAATACTCAATACTCAATCTGCAATCTTCAAACCTCTATCCACAAACGTCAATTCTCATCACTCAACCCTCAACACTCAGTCCTCAATGTTCAATCCTCAATCCTCAATCCTCAATCCTCAATCGTCAATCTTCAACCCTCAATACTCAATCTTCAATCCTCAATCCTCAATCCTCAATCCCCAATCCTCATTCTTCAATCATCAATACCCAATCCTCAATCTTCAATCCTCAATCCTCAATCCTCAATTCTCAATCCCCAATCCTCAATTTTCAATCCTCATTCTTCAATCCTCAATACCCAATACTCAATCTTGAATCCTCAATCCTCAATCCTCAATCCTCAATTTTCAATCCTCAATCCTCAGTCCTCAGTCCTCAAACCTCAATCCTCAACCCTCAGCCCTCATCGTCAATCCTCAGTCCTCAATCCTCAATCCTCAACCTTCAATCCTCAATACTCAATCTTCAATCCTCAATCCTCAATTCTCAATCCTGAATCCTCAAACCTCAATCCTCAATCCCCAATCCTCAATCTTCAATCCTCAATACTCAATCGTCAATCCTCAATCCTCAATACACAATCCTCAATCCTCAATGTTCAATCCGCGATACCCAATCCTCAATGTTCAATCCTCAATCCTCAATCCTCAATCCTCAATCCTCAATCATCAATCCTCAATCCCCAATCCTCAATCTTCAATCCTCAATACTCAATCGACAATCCTCAATCCTCAATCCTCAATCCTCAATCCTCAATGTTCAATCCGCGATACCCAATCCTCAATGTTCAATCCTCAAACCTCAATCCCCAATCCTCAATCCTCAATCATCAATCTTCAATCCTCAATCCTCAGTCCCCAAACCTCAATCCTCAATCTTCAATCCTCAATACTCAATCTTCAATCCTCGATACTCAATTCTCAATCCTCAATCCTCAATCCTCAATCGTCAGTCTTCAATCCTCAATCCTCAATTCTCAATCCTCAATCCTCAGTCCTCAGTCCTCAAACCTCAATCCTCAACCCTCAGCCCTCATCCTCAATCCTTAATCCTCAATATTCAATCCTCAATCCGCAATCCGCAATCCTCAATACTCAATCTTCAACCCTCAATCCTCAGTCCTCAAACCTCAATCCTCAACCCTCATCCCTCAATCTTCAATCCTCAATACTCAACCTTCAATCCTCAATCCTTAATACTCAATCCTCAATCCTCAATCCTCAATCGTCAGTCTTCAATCCTCAATTCTCAATCCTCAATCCTCAACCCTCAGACATCATCCTCAATCCTCAATCCTCAATCCTCAATCCTCAATCCTAAATCATAAATCCTCAATACTCAATCTTCAATCCTCAATCCTCAGTCCTCAAACCTCAATTCTGAATCCTCAATCCTGAATCATCAATCTTCGGTCGTTAGTCCTCGACAATCAGTTGTCAATCCTCAATCCTCTATAGAATACCCCCAATTCACAGTTTTCAATACTCAATACTCAATCTGCAATCTTCAAACCTCTATCCACAAACATCAGTTCTCATCACTCTACCCTCAACACTCAGTCCTCAATGTACAATCCTCAAACCTCAATCTTCAATCCTCAATTCTCAATCCTCAATCCTCAATTTTCAATCCTCATTCTTCAATCCTCAATACCCAGTACTCAATCTTCAATCCTCAATCCTCAATCCTCAATTCTCAATCCTCAATCCTCAATCCTCAGTCCTCAGTCCTCAAACCTCAACCCTCAATCCTCCGCCCTCATCGTCAATCCTCAATCCTCAATCCTCAATCCTCAATCCTCAATCTTCAATCCTCAATTCTCAATCTTCAATCCTCAATCCTCGAGCCTCAATCCTCAATCCTCAATCCTCAATCCTCAATCCTCAATCCTCAATTCTCAATCCTCAATCCTCAGTCCTCAGTCCTCAATCCTCAATCCTCAATCCTCATTCTTCAATCCTCAATACCCAATCCTCAACCTTCAATCCTCAATCCTCAATCCTCAATACTCAATCTTCAATCCTCAATCCTCAGTCCTCAAACCTCAATTCTGAATCCTCAATCCTGAATCCTCAATCTTCAATCCTCAATACTCAATCTTCAATCCTCAATACTCAGTCCTCAAACCTCAATTCTGAAACCTCAATCCTGAATTCTCAATCTTCAATCCTCAGTCCCCAATCCTCAATCTTCAATACTCAATCATCATTCCTCAATCCTCAATCCTCAATCTTCAATCCTCAATACTCAATCTTCAATCCTGAATCGTCAACCTTCAATCCTCAATACTCAATCTTCAATCCTCAATCCCCAATCCTCAAGCACCAATCCTCATTCTTCAATCCTCAATACCCAATCCTCAATCTTCAATCCTCGATCATCAACCCTCAACCCTCAACCCTCAATCCTCGATACTCAATCTTCAATCCTCAGTCCCAAATCCTCAGTCTTCAATTCTCAATCCTCAACCCTCAATATTCAATCCTCAATACTCAATCTTCAATCCTCTATCCTCAATCCTCAATCCTCAATCTTCAATCCTCACTCCTTAATACTCAATCCTCAATACTCAATCCTCAATCGTCAGTCTTCAATCCTCAATACTCAACCTTCAATCCTCAATTCTCAATCCTCAATCCTCAATCCTCATTCTTCAATCTTCAATACCCAATCCTCAATCCTCAATCTTTAATCCTCAATCCTCAATCCTCAATTCTCAATCTTCAATCCTCAGTCCTCAGTCCTCAAACCTCAATCCTCTACCCTCATCCCTCAATCTTCAATCCTCAATACTCAACCTTCAATCCTCAATCCTTAATACTCAATCCTCAATACTCAATCCTCAATCCTCAATCGTCAACATTCAATCCTCAATACTCAATCTTCAACCCTCAATCCTCAATCCTCATTCCTCAAACCTCAATACTCAACCCTCAGACCTCGTCCTCAATTCCCAATTCTCAATACTCAATTCTCAATTCTCAACCTTCAATCCTCAGTAATCAATCTTCAATCCTCAATCCCCAGACCTCAATCTTCAATCCTCAATACTCAATCTTCAATCCTCAATCCTCAGTCCTCAATACTCAATCTTCAACCCTCAATCCTCAGTCCTCAAACCTCAATTCTGAATCCTCAATCCTGAATCCTCAATCTTCAATCCTCAATACTCAATCTTCAATCCTCGATACTCAATACTCAATCCCCAATCCTCAATCCTCAATCGTCATTCTTCAATCCTCAATACTCAATCTTCAATCCTCAATCCTCAATCCTCAATCGTCAGTCTTCAATCCTCAATACTCCATCTTCAATCCTCAATCCTCAATCCTCAATCCTCAATCCTCAATCCTCATTCTCCAATCCTCAATACCAAATCCTCAATCTTCAATCCTCAATCCTCAATCCTCAATTCTCAATCCTCAATCCTCGATCTTCAGACCTCAAACATCAATACACAACCCTCAGTCCTCGTCCTCAATCCGCAACCCTCAATCCTCAATCCTCAATCTTCAAACATCAATATACAATCTTCAGTCCTCAATCCTCAATACTCAAACCTCAATCCTCAATCCTCAATGTTCAACCCGCGATACCCAATCCGAAATGTTCAATCCTCAATCCTCAATCCTCAATCCTCAGTCCTCAATCCTCAATCCTCTATCTTCAATCCTCAACCCTCAATCCTCAGTCCCCAAACCTCAATCCTCAATCTTCAATCCTCAAAACTCAATCTTGAATCCTCGATACTCAATCCTCAATCCTCAACCCTCAATCCTCAATTTTCAATACTCGATACTCAATCTTCAATCCTCAATCCTCAAACCTCAATCCCCAATCCTCAATCCTCAATCATCAATCCTCAATCCTCAATCCTCAGTCCCCAAACCTCAATCCTCAATCTTCAATCCTCAATACTCAATCTTCAATCCTCGATACTCAATCCTCAATCTTCAATCCTCAATCCTCAATTCTCAATCCTCAATCCTCAGTCCTCAGTCCTCAAACCTCAATCCTCAACCCTCAGCCCTCATCCTCAATCCTTAATCCTCAATCTTCAATCCTCAATCCGCAATCCGCAATCCTCAATACTCAATCTTCAACCCTCAATCCTCAGTCCTCAAACCTCAATTCTGAATCCTCAATCCTGAATCCTCAATCTTCAATCCTCAATGCTCAATCTTTAATCCTCAATACCCAGTCCTCAAACCTCAATTCTGAATCCTCAATCCTGAATTCTCAATCTTCAATCCTCAGTCCCCAATCCTCAATCTTCAATCCTCAATCCTCAATCCCCAATCCTCATTCCTCAAACCTCAATACTCAGCCCTCAGTCCTCGTCCTCAATTCCCAATTCTCAATCCTCAATTCTCAATTCTGAATCTTCAATCCTCAGTAATCAATCTTCAATCCTCAATCCCCAGACCTCAATCTTCAATCCTCAATGCTCAACCCTCAATCCTCAATCCTCTGTCCTCAACCCTCAATCCTCAATCCTCAATCCTCATTCTTCAATCCTCAAAACTCAATCTTGAATCCTCGATCCTCAATCCTCAATCCTCAACCCTCAATCCTCAATTTTCAATACTCGATACTCAATCTTCAGTCCTCAATCCTCAATCCTCAAACCTCAATTCTGAATCCTCAGTCCTGAATCCTCAATCTTCGGCCCTCAGTCCTCAACAATCAGTTGTCAATCCTCAATCCTCAATAGAATATCCTCAATTCACAGTTTTCAATACACAATACTCAATCTGCAATCTTCAAACCTCTATCCACAAACATCAATTCTCATCACTCTACCCTCAACCTTCAATCCTCAATCCTCAATCCTCAATCCTCAATCCTCACTCTTTAATCCTCAATACCCAACCCTCAATCTTCAATCCTCAATCCTCAATCCTCAATTCTAAATCCTCAATCCTCAGTCCTCAGTCCTCAAACCTCAATCCTCAACCCTCAGACCTCATCCTCAATCCTCAATCCTCAATCCTCAATCCTCAATCATCAATCCTCAATACTCAATCTTCAATCCTCAATCCTCAGACCTCAAACCTCAATTCTGAATCCTCAATCCTGAATCCTCAATCTTCGGCACTCAGTCCTCAACAATCAGTTGTCAATCCTCAATCCTCAATAGAATACCCTCAATTCACAGCTTTCAATACTCAATACTCAATCTGCAATCTTCAAACCTCTATCCACAAACATCAATTCTCATCACTCAACCATCATCACTCAGTCCTCAATGTTCAATCCTCAATCCTCAATCCTCAATCCTCAATTCTCAATCCTCAATCTTCAATCCTCAATCCTCATTCTTCAATCCTCAATAGTCAATCTCCAATCCTAGATCCTCGATACTCAATCCTCAATCCTTAATCCTCAATCTTCAATCCTCAATCCTCAATTCTCAATCATCAATACTCAATCCTCAATCCTGAATCCTCAGTCCCCAATCCTCAATCTTCAATCCTCAATCCACAATCCTCAAGCCTCAATCCTCAGTTCTCAATCCTCAATCCTCAGTCCTCAGTCCTCAAACCACAATCCTCAACCCTCAGCCCTCAACGTCAATCCTCAATCTTCAATCCTCAATCCAAAATCTTCAATGCTCAATACTCAACCTTCAATCCACAATCCGTAATTCTCAATCCTCAATCCTCAATCCTCTATCCTCAATCCTCAATACTCAATCCTCAATCGTCAGTCTTCAATCCTCAATACTCAATGTTCAATCCGCGATACCCAATCCTCAATGTTCAATCCTCAATCCTCAATCCTCAATCCTCAATCCTCAATCATCAATCCTCAATCCTCAATCCTCAGTCCCCAAACCTCAATCCTCAATCTTCAATCCTCAATACTCAATCTTCAATCCTCAATCCGCAATCCTCAATACTCAATCTTCAACCATCAATCCTCAGTCCTCAAACCTCAATTCTGAATCCTCAATCCTGAATCCTCAATCTTCAATCCTCAATACTCAATGTTTAATCCTCAATACCCAGTCCTCAAACGTCAATTCTGAATCCTCAATCCTGAATTCTCAATCTTCAATCCTCAGTCCCCAATCCTCAGTCTTCAATCCTCAATCCTCAATCCTCAATCCCCAATCCTCAATCTTCAATCCTCAATACTCAATCTTCAATCCTCAATCATCAACATTCAATCCTCAATACTCAATCTTCAATCCTCAATCCTCAATCCTCATTCTTCAATCCTCAATACCCAATCCTCAATCTTCAATCCTCGATCCTCAATCCTCAATCCTCAACCCTCAATCCTCGATCCTCATTCTTCAATCCTCAATACTCAATCTTCAATCCTCAATCCTCAATCCTCAATCCTCAATCCTCAATCCTCAATCCTCAATCCTCAGTCCCCAAACCTCAATCCTCAATCTTCAATCCTCAAAACTCAATCTCACAATCCTCGATCCTCAATACTCAATCCTCAATCCTGAATCCACAATCCTCAATCGTCAGTCTTCGATCCTCAATACTCAATATTCAATCCTCAATCCTCAATCCTCAATCCCCAATCCTCATTCCTCAATCCTCAATACCCAATCCTAAATCTTCAATCCTCAATCCTCAATCCTCAATTCTCAATCCTCAATCCTCAGTCCTCAGTCCTCAAACCACAATCCTCAACCCTCAGACCTCATCCTCAATCCTCAATCCTCAACCCTCAATCCTCAATCTTCAATCCTCGATACTCAATCTTCAATCCTCAATCCTCAGTCCTCAAACCTCAATTCTGAATCCTCAATCCTGATTCCTCAATCTTCGACCCTCAGTCCTCAACAATCAATTGTCAATACTCAATCCTCAATAGAATATCCTCAATTCACAGTTTTCAATAGTCAATCCCCATTCTTCAATCTTCAAACCTCATTCCACAAACAACAATTCCCATCACTCAACCCTCAACACTCAGTACTCAATCTTCAATCCTCAATCCTCAATCCTCAATCTTCAATCCTCAATACTCAATCTTCAATCCTCAATCCTCAATTCTCAATCCTCAATACTCAATCCTCAATCGTCAATCCTCAATTCTCAATCCTCAATCCTCAGTCCTCAGTCCTCAAACCTCAATCCTCAACCCTCAGCCCTCACCGTCAATCCTCAATCTTCAATCCTCAATCCAAAATCTTCAATGCTCAATACTCAACCTTCAATCCACAATCCGCAATTCTCAATCCTCAATCCTCAATCCTCTATCCTCAATCCTCAATCCTCAATCCTCAATCGTCAGTCTTCAATCCTCAATACTCAATGTTCAATCCGCGATACCCAATCCTCAATGTTCAATCCTCAATCCTTAATCCTCAATCCTCAATCCTCAATCATCAATCCTCAATCCTCAATCATCAGTCCCCTAACCTCAATCCTCAATCTTCAATCCTCAATACTCATTCTTCAATCCTCGATACTCAATACTCAATCCTCAATCCTCAATCCTCAATCGTCAGTCTTCAATCCTCAATCCTCAATTCTCAATCCTCAATCCTCAGTCCTCAGTCCTCAAACCTCAATCCTCAACCCTCAGCCCTCATCCTCAATCCTCAATCCTCAATCTTCAATCCTCAATCCGCAATCCTCAATACTCAATCTTCAACCCTCAATCCTCAGTCCTCAAACCTCAATTCTGAATCCTCAATCCTGAATCCTCAACCTTCAATCCTCAATACTCAATCTTTAATCCTCAATATCCAGTCCTCAAACGTCAATTCTGAATCCTCAATCCTGAATTCTCAATCTTCAATCCTCAGTCCCCAATTCTCAATCTTCAATCCTCAATCCTCAATCCTCAATCCCCAATCCTCAATCTTCAATCCTCAACTGTCAGTCTTCAATCCTCAATACTTAATCTTCAATCCTCAATCCTCAATCCGCAATCCTCAATCTTCAATCCTCAATCCTCAATCCTCAATCCTCACTTCTCAATCTTCAATCCTCAATACTCAATCTTCAATCCTCAATCCTCAATCCTCAATCCTCAATCCTCAATCCTCAATCATCAATCTTCAATCCTCAATACTCAATCTTCAATCCTCAATCCTCAATCCTCAATCCTCAATCCTCATTCTTCAATCCTCAATACCCAATCCTCAATCTTCAATCCTCAATCCTCAATCCTCAACCCTCAATAGTCAATCTTCAATCCTCAACCCTCAATCCTCAATCCTCAATCCTCAATCTTCAATCCTCATTATTCAATCCTCAATACCGAATCCTCAATCTTCAATCCTCAATCCTCAATCCTCAATCCTCATCCCGATTGATGAGGATCTTCAATCCCCCAATCCTCAATGTTCAATCCTCAATACCCAATCCTCAATCTTCAATCCTCAATCCTCAATCCTCAATCCTCAATCCTCAATCCTCAATCCTCAATCCTCAGTCCTCAATCCTCAGTCCTCAAACCTCAATCCTGAATCCTCAATCCTGAATCCTCAAACTTCATCCCTGAGTCCTCAACGATCATTTGTCAATCCTCAATCCTCAATAGAATATCCTCAATTCGCAGTTTTCAATACTCAATACTCAATCTGCAATCTTCAGATCTCTATCCACAAGCATCAATTCTCATCACTCAACCCTCAATACTCAGTCCCCAATCCTCAATCTTCAAACCTCAACCCTCAATCCTCAATCCTCAATAATCAATCCTCAATCCTCAATCCTCAATACTCAATCCTCAACGCTCATTCTTCAATCCTCAATCCTCAATCCTCAATCCTCAATCCTCAATCCTCAGTCCTCAAACCTCAATCCTGAATCCTCAATCCTGAATCCTCAAACTTCATCCCTGAGTCCTCAACGATCAGTTGTCAATCCTCAATCCTCAATAGAATATCCTCAAATCGCAGTTTTCAATACTCAATACTCAATCTGCAACCTTCAGATCTCTATCCACAAGCATCAATTCTCATCACTCAACCCTCAATACTCAGTCCCCAATCCTCAACCTTCAAACCTCAACCCTCAATTCTCAATCCTCAATCATCAATCCTCAATCCTCAATCCTCAATCCTCAATCCTCAACCGTCAATCTTCAATCCTCAGACCTCAAACATCAATACTCAACCCTCAGTCCTCGTCCTCAATCCACAACCATCAATCCTCAACCCTCAACCATCAATCCTCAATACTCAACCATCAATCCTCAATTCTCAATACTCAATAGAATATCCTGAATTCTCATGGTTCAATACACAATCCACAATATTCAATAATCAAACCTCAATCCTCAAACATCTATTCACAACACTCAATCCCCAACACTCAGTCCTCTCACTTCAATCCTCCATACTCAACCCTCAATCCTCAAGCGTCAACCCTCAATCCTCAATACTCAACCCTCAATCGTCAGTCCTCAAACCTTAATCCCGAATCCTCAATCCTGAATCCTCAATCTACAGCCCTCAGTCCTCAACAATCAATTGCCAATCGTCAATCCTCAATAGAATATCCTCAATTCTCAATCCTCAATCCTCGATCCTCAGACATCAAACATCAATACTCAACCCTCAGTCCTCGTCCTCAATACACAACACTCAATCCTCAATGTTCAATCCGCGATACCCAATTCTCAATGTTCAATCCTCAATCCTCAATCTTCAATCATCAATCTTCAATCCTCAATACTCAATCTTCAATCCTCAAACCTCAATTCTCAATCCTCAATCCTCAATCCTCAATCCTCAATCCTCAGTCCTCAATCCTCAATCGTCAGTCTTCAATCCTCAATACTCAATCTTCAATCCTCAATTTTCAATCCTCAATCCTGAACCCTCATTCTTCAATCCTCAATACCCAATACTCAATCTTCAATCCTCAATCATCAATCCTCAATTCTCAATAGTCAATCTTCAATCCTCAATCCTCAATCCCCAGTCCTCAGACTTCAATCATCAATACTCAATTTCAATCATCAATCCTCAGTCCTCAAACCTCAATTCTGAATCCTCAATCCTGAATCCTTAATCCTCGGCCCTCAGTCCTCAACAATCAGTTGTCAATCCTCAATCCTCAATAGAATATCCTCAATTCACAGCTTTCAATACTCAATACTCAATCTGCAATCTTCAAACCTCTATCCACAAACGTCAATTCTCATCACTCAACCCTCAACACTCAGTCCTCAATGTTCAATCCTCAATCCTCAATCCTCAATCCTCAATCGTCAATCTTCAACCCTCAATACTCAATCTTCAATCCTCAATCCTCAATCCTCAATCCCCAATCCTCATTCTTCAATCATCAATACCCAATCCTCAATCTTCAATCCTCAATCCTCAATCCTCAATTCTCAATCCTCAATCCTCAATTTTCAATCCTCATTCTTCAATCCTCAATACCCAATACTCAATCTTGAATCCTCAATCCTCAATCCTCAATCCTCAATTTTCAATCCTCAATCCTCAGTCCTCAGTCCTCAAACCTCAATCCTCAACCCTCAGCCCTCATCGTCAATCCTCGATCTTCAATCCTCAATCCTCAATCTTCAATGCTCAATACTCAATCTTCAATCCTCAATCCTCAATTCTCAATCCTCAATCCTCAATCCTCAATCCTCAATCCTCAATCCTCAATCCTCAATCGTCAGTCTTCAATCCTCAATACTCAATCATCAATCCTCAATCCTCAATCCTCAATCCACAATCCTCATTCTTCAATCCTCAATACCCAATCCTCAATACTCAATCTATAATCCTCAAACCTCAATCCTCAATTCTCAATCCTCAATCCTCAGTCCTCAGTCCTCAAACCTCAATCCTCAACCCTCATTCCTCATCCACCATCCTCAATCCTCAATCCTCAATCCTCAATCCTCAATCCTCAATCCTCAATCCTCACTCTTTAATCCTCAATACCCAACCCTCAATCTTCAATCCTCAATCCTCAATCCTCAATTCTAAATCCTCAATCCTCAGTCCTCAGTCCTCAAACCTCAATCCTCAACCCTCAGACCTCATCCTCAATCCTCAATCCTCAATCCTCAATCCTCAATCATCAATCCTCAATACTCAATCTTCAATCCTCAATCCTCAGACCTCAAACCTCAATTCTGAATCCTCAATCCTGAATCCTCAATCTTCGGCACTCAGTCCTCAACAATCAGTTGTCAATCCTCAATCCTCAATAGAATACCCTCAATTCACAGCTTTCAATACTCAATACTCAATCTGCAATCTTCAAACCTCTATCCACAAACATCAATTCTCATCACTCAACCATCATCACTCAGTCCTCAATGTTCAATCCTCAATCCTCAATCCTCAATCCTCAATTCTCAATCCTCAATCTTCAATCCTCAATCCTCATTCTTCAATCCTCAATAGTCAATCTCCAATCCTAGATCCTCGATACTCAATCCTCAATCCTTAATCCTCAATCTTCAATCCTCAATCCTCAATTCTCAATCATCAATACTCAATCCTCAATCCTGAATCCTCAGTCCCCAATCCTCAATCTTCAATCCTCAATCCACAATCCTCAAGCCTCAATCCTCAGTTCTCAATCCTCAATCCTCAGTCCTCAGTCCTCAAACCACAATCCTCAACCCTCAGCCCTCAACGTCAATCCTCAATCTTCAATCCTCAATCCAAAATCTTCAATGCTCAATACTCAACCTTCAATCCACAATCCGTAATTCTCAATCCTCAATCCTCAATCCTCTATCCTCAATCCTCAATACTCAATCCTCAATCGTCAGTCTTCAATCCTCAATACTCAATGTTCAATCCGCGATACCCAATCCTCAATGTTCAATCCTCAATCCTCAATCCTCAATCCTCAATCCTCAATCATCAATCCTCAATCCTCAATCCTCAGTCCCCAAACCTCAATCCTCAATCTTCAATCCTCAATACTCAATCTTCAATCCTCAATCCGCAATCCTCAATACTCAATCTTCAACCATCAATCCTCAGTCCTCAAACCTCAATTCTGAATCCTCAATCCTGAATCCTCAATCTTCAATCCTCAATACTCAATGTTTAATCCTCAATACCCAGTCCTCAAACGTCAATTCTGAATCCTCAATCCTGAATTCTCAATCTTCAATCCTCAGTCCCCAATCCTCAGTCTTCAATCCTCAATCCTCAATCCTCAATCCCCAATCCTCAATCTTCAATCCTCAATACTCAATCTTCAATCCTCAATCATCAACATTCAATCCTCAATACTCAATCTTCAATCCTCAATCCTCAATCCTCATTCTTCAATCCTCAATACCCAATCCTCAATCTTCAATCCTCGATCCTCAATCCTCAATCCTCAACCCTCAATCCTCGATCCTCATTCTTCAATCCTCAATACTCAATCTTCAATCCTCAATCCTCAATCCTCAATCCTCAATCCTCAATCCTCAATCCTCAATCCTCAGTCCCCAAACCTCAATCCTCAATCTTCAATCCTCAAAACTCAATCTCACAATCCTCGATCCTCAATACTCAATCCTCAATCCTGAATCCACAATCCTCAATCGTCAGTCTTCGATCCTCAATACTCAATATTCAATCCTCAATCCTCAATCCTCAATCCCCAATCCTCATTCCTCAATCCTCAATACCCAATCCTAAATCTTCAATCCTCAATCCTCAATCCTCAATTCTCAATCCTCAATCCTCAGTCCTCAGTCCTCAAACCACAATCCTCAACCCTCAGACCTCATCCTCAATCCTCAATCCTCAACCCTCAATCCTCAATCTTCAATCCTCGATACTCAATCTTCAATCCTCAATCCTCAGTCCTCAAACCTCAATTCTGAATCCTCAATCCTGATTCCTCAATCTTCGACCCTCAGTCCTCAACAATCAATTGTCAATACTCAATCCTCAATAGAATATCCTCAATTCACAGTTTTCAATAGTCAATCCCCATTCTTCAATCTTCAAACCTCATTCCACAAACAACAATTCCCATCACTCAACCCTCAACACTCAGTACTCAATCTTCAATCCTCAATCCTCAATCCTCAATCTTCAATCCTCAATACTCAATCTTCAATCCTCAATCCTCAATTCTCAATCCTCAATACTCAATCCTCAATCGTCAATCCTCAATTCTCAATCCTCAATCCTCAGTCCTCAGTCCTCAAACCTCAATCCTCAACCCTCAGCCCTCACCGTCAATCCTCAATCTTCAATCCTCAATCCAAAATCTTCAATGCTCAATACTCAACCTTCAATCCACAATCCGCAATTCTCAATCCTCAATCCTCAATCCTCTATCCTCAATCCTCAATCCTCAATCCTCAATCGTCAGTCTTCAATCCTCAATACTCAATGTTCAATCCGCGATACCCAATCCTCAATGTTCAATCCTCAATCCTTAATCCTCAATCCTCAATCCTCAATCATCAATCCTCAATCCTCAATCATCAGTCCCCTAACCTCAATCCTCAATCTTCAATCCTCAATACTCATTCTTCAATCCTCGATACTCAATACTCAATCCTCAATCCTCAATCCTCAATCGTCAGTCTTCAATCCTCAATCCTCAATTCTCAATCCTCAATCCTCAGTCCTCAGTCCTCAAACCTCAATCCTCAACCCTCAGCCCTCATCCTCAATCCTCAATCCTCAATCTTCAATCCTCAATCCGCAATCCTCAATACTCAATCTTCAACCCTCAATCCTCAGTCCTCAAACCTCAATTCTGAATCCTCAATCCTGAATCCTCAACCTTCAATCCTCAATACTCAATCTTTAATCCTCAATATCCAGTCCTCAAACGTCAATTCTGAATCCTCAATCCTGAATTCTCAATCTTCAATCCTCAGTCCCCAATTCTCAATCTTCAATCCTCAATCCTCAATCCTCAATCCCCAATCCTCAATCTTCAATCCTCAACTGTCAGTCTTCAATCCTCAATACTTAATCTTCAATCCTCAATCCTCAATCCGCAATCCTCAATCTTCAATCCTCAATCCTCAATCCTCAATCCTCACTTCTCAATCTTCAATCCTCAATACTCAATCTTCAATCCTCAATCCTCAATCCTCAATCCTCAATCCTCAATCCTCAATCATCAATCTTCAATCCTCAATACTCAATCTTCAATCCTCAATCCTCAATCCTCAATCCTCAATCCTCATTCTTCAATCCTCAATACCCAATCCTCAATCTTCAATCCTCAATCCTCAATCCTCAACCCTCAATAGTCAATCTTCAATCCTCAACCCTCAATCCTCAATCCTCAATCCTCAATCTTCAATCCTCATTATTCAATCCTCAATACCGAATCCTCAATCTTCAATCCTCAATCCTCAATCCTCAATCCTCATCCCGATTGATGAGGATCTTCAATCCCCCAATCCTCAATGTTCAATCCTCAATACCCAATCCTCAATCTTCAATCCTCAATCCTCAATCCTCAATCCTCAATCCTCAATCCTCAATCCTCAATCCTCAGTCCTCAATCCTCAGTCCTCAAACCTCAATCCTGAATCCTCAATCCTGAATCCTCAAACTTCATCCCTGAGTCCTCAACGATCATTTGTCAATCCTCAATCCTCAATAGAATATCCTCAATTCGCAGTTTTCAATACTCAATACTCAATCTGCAATCTTCAGATCTCTATCCACAAGCATCAATTCTCATCACTCAACCCTCAATACTCAGTCCCCAATCCTCAATCTTCAAACCTCAACCCTCAATCCTCAATCCTCAATAATCAATCCTCAATCCTCAATCCTCAATACTCAATCCTCAACGCTCATTCTTCAATCCTCAATCCTCAATCCTCAATCCTCAATCCTCAATCCTCAGTCCTCAAACCTCAATCCTGAATCCTCAATCCTGAATCCTCAAACTTCATCCCTGAGTCCTCAACGATCAGTTGTCAATCCTCAATCCTCAATAGAATATCCTCAAATCGCAGTTTTCAATACTCAATACTCAATCTGCAACCTTCAGATCTCTATCCACAAGCATCAATTCTCATCACTCAACCCTCAATACTCAGTCCCCAATCCTCAACCTTCAAACCTCAACCCTCAATTCTCAATCCTCAATCATCAATCCTCAATCCTCAATCCTCAATCCTCAATCCTCAACCGTCAATCTTCAATCCTCAGACCTCAAACATCAATACTCAACCCTCAGTCCTCGTCCTCAATCCACAACCATCAATCCTCAACCCTCAACCATCAATCCTCAATACTCAACCATCAATCCTCAATTCTCAATACTCAATAGAATATCCTGAATTCTCATGGTTCAATACACAATCCACAATATTCAATAATCAAACCTCAATCCTCAAACATCTATTCACAACACTCAATCCCCAACACTCAGTCCTCTCACTTCAATCCTCCATACTCAACCCTCAATCCTCAAGCGTCAACCCTCAATCCTCAATACTCAACCCTCAATCGTCAGTCCTCAAACCTTAATCCCGAATCCTCAATCCTGAATCCTCAATCTACAGCCCTCAGTCCTCAACAATCAATTGCCAATCGTCAATCCTCAATAGAATATCCTCAATTCTCAATCCTCAATCCTCGATCCTCAGACATCAAACATCAATACTCAACCCTCAGTCCTCGTCCTCAATACACAACACTCAATCCTCAATGTTCAATCCGCGATACCCAATTCTCAATGTTCAATCCTCAATCCTCAATCTTCAATCATCAATCTTCAATCCTCAATACTCAATCTTCAATCCTCAAACCTCAATTCTCAATCCTCAATCCTCAATCCTCAATCCTCAATCCTCAGTCCTCAATCCTCAATCGTCAGTCTTCAATCCTCAATACTCAATCTTCAATCCTCAATTTTCAATCCTCAATCCTGAACCCTCATTCTTCAATCCTCAATACCCAATACTCAATCTTCAATCCTCAATCATCAATCCTCAATTCTCAATAGTCAATCTTCAATCCTCAATCCTCAATCCCCAGTCCTCAGACTTCAATCATCAATACTCAATTTCAATCATCAATCCTCAGTCCTCAAACCTCAATTCTGAATCCTCAATCCTGAATCCTTAATCCTCGGCCCTCAGTCCTCAACAATCAGTTGTCAATCCTCAATCCTCAATAGAATATCCTCAATTCACAGCTTTCAATACTCAATACTCAATCTGCAATCTTCAAACCTCTATCCACAAACGTCAATTCTCATCACTCAACCCTCAACACTCAGTCCTCAATGTTCAATCCTCAATCCTCAATCCTCAATCCTCAATCGTCAATCTTCAACCCTCAATACTCAATCTTCAATCCTCAATCCTCAATCCTCAATCCCCAATCCTCATTCTTCAATCATCAATACCCAATCCTCAATCTTCAATCCTCAATCCTCAATCCTCAATTCTCAATCCTCAATCCTCAATTTTCAATCCTCATTCTTCAATCCTCAATACCCAATACTCAATCTTGAATCCTCAATCCTCAATCCTCAATCCTCAATTTTCAATCCTCAATCCTCAGTCCTCAGTCCTCAAACCTCAATCCTCAACCCTCAGCCCTCATCGTCAATCCTCGATCTTCAATCCTCAATCCTCAATCTTCAATGCTCAATACTCAATCTTCAATCCTCAATCCTCAATTCTCAATCCTCAATCCTCAATCCTCAATCCTCAATCCTCAATCCTCAATCCTCAATCGTCAGTCTTCAATCCTCAATACTCAATCATCAATCCTCAATCCTCAATCCTCAATCCACAATCCTCATTCTTCAATCCTCAATACCCAATCCTCAATACTCAATCTATAATCCTCAAACCTCAATCCTCAATTCTCAATCCTCAATCCTCAGTCCTCAGTCCTCAAACCTCAATCCTCAACCCTCATTCCTCATCCACCATCCTCAATCCTCAATCCTCAATCCTCAATCCTCAATCCTCAATCGTCAATACTCAACCCTCAATCCTCAGTCCTCAAACCTCAATCCCGAATCCTCAATCCTGAATCCTCAATCTTCAGCCCTCGGTCCTCAACAATCAATTGTCAATCCTCAATCCTCAATAGAACATCCTCAATTCACAGTTTTCAATACTCAATCCCCATTCTTCAATCTTCAAACCTCAATCCACAAACATCAATTCCCATCACTCGACCCTCAACACTCAGTCCTCAGTCTTCAATCCTCAATCCTCAATCCTCAATCTTCAGTCCTCAATACTCGATCTTCAATCCTCAATCCTCAATTCTCAATCCTCAATACTTAATCCTCAACCGTCAATCCTCAATCCCCAATTCTCAGTATTCAATAGTCAAACCTCAATCCTGAATCCTCAATCCTCAATCTTGAATCCTCAATACTCAATCTTCAATCCTCAATCCACAATCCTCAATCCTCAATCCTCAATGCTCAATCCTCAATCCTCAATCTTCAATCCTCAATACTCAATCTTCAATCCTCAATCCTCAATCCTCAATTCTCAATCCTCAATCCTCATTCTTCAATCCTCAATACCAAATCCTCAATCTTCAATCCTCAATTCTCAATCCTCAATTCTCAATCCTCAATCCTCGATCCTCAGACCTCAAACATCAATACTCGACGCTCAGTCCTCGTCCTCAATCCACAACACTGAATCGTCAATCCTCAATCTTCAATCATCAATATACAATCTTCAGTCCACAATCCTCAATACTCAATCCTCAACCCTCAATCCTCAAAGTTCAATCCGCGATACCCAATCCTCAATGTTCAATCCTCAATCCTCAATCCTCAATCATCAATCTTCAATCCTCAATACTCAATCCTCATTCTTCATTCCTCAATTCTCAATACTCAATCCTCAATCATCAATCCTCAATCCTCAGGCCTCAATTCTCAATCCCCAGTCCTCAGTCCTCAGTCCTCAAACCTCAATCCTCAACCCTCATTCCTCATCCTCAATCCTCAATCCTCAATCTTCAATCCTCAATCCTCAATTCTCAATCCTCAATACTCAATCCTCAACTGTCAATCCTCAATCCGCAATCCTCAACTCTCAATCCTCAATTCTCAGTCCTCAGTCCTCAAACCTCAATCCTCAACCCTCATTCCTCATCCTCAATCCTCAATCCTCAATCTTCAATCCTCAATCCTCAATCCTCAATACTCAATCTTCAATACTCAATGCTCAATTCTCAATCCTCAATCCTCAATCCTCAATCCTCAATCCTCAATTCTCAATCCTCAATTGTCAGTCTTCAATCCTCAATACTTAATCTTCAATCCTCAATCCTCAATCCGCAATCGTCAATCTTCAATCCTCAATTCTCAACCCTCAATCCTCAATCCTCAATCTTCAATTCTCAATACTAAATCTTCAATCCTCAATCCTCAATCCTCAATCCTCAATCCTCACTCCTCAATCCTCAATCCTGAATATTCAATCCTCAATACTCAATCTGCAATCCTCAATCCTAAATACTCAATACTCAATCCTCATTCTTCATTCCTCAATACCGAATCCTCAGTCTTCAATCCTCAATCCTCAATCCTCAATCCTCATCCCTCAATCCTCAATGTTCAATCCTCAATACCCAATCCTCAATCTTCAATCCTCAATCCTCAATCCTCAATACTCAATCCTCAATACTCAGTCCTCAAACCTCAATCCTGAATCCTCAACCCTTAATCCGCAACCTTCAGCCCTGAGTCCCCATCGATCGTTTGGCAATCCTCAATCCTCAATAGAATATCCTCAATTCACAGTTTTCAATACTCAATACTCAATCTGCAATCTTCAGATCTCTATCCACAAACATCAATACTCATCACTCAACCCTCAATACTCTGTCCCCAACCCTCAATCCTCAAACCTCAAACCTCAATCTCCAATCATCAATCCTCAATCCTCAATCCTCAATCCTCAATCCTCAATCGTCAACCTTCAATCCTCAATACTCAATCTTCAATCCTCAATCCAGAATCCTCAGACCTCAGTCCTGAATCCTCAACCCTCAACCCTCAGCCCTCATCCTCAATCCTCAATCCTCAACCCTCAATCCTCAATCTTCAATCCTCGATACTCAATATTCAATCCTCAATCCTCAGTCCTCAAACCTCAATTCTGAATCCTCAATCTTCAATCCTCAATCCTCAATCCTCAATTCTCAATCCTCAATCCTCAATTTTCAATCCTCATTCTTCAATCCTCAATACCCAATACTCAATCTTCAATCCTCAATCCTCAATCCACAATCCTCAATTCTCAATCCTCAATTCTCAGTCCTCAGTCCTCAAACCTCAATCCTCAACACTCAACCCTCATCGTCAATCCTCAATCTTCAATCCTCAATCCTCAATCTTCAATGCTCAATACACAATCTTCAATCCTCAATCCTCAATCCTCAATCCTCAAACCTCAATCGTCAGTCATCAATCCTCAATACTCAATCTTCAATCCTCAGTCCTCAATCCTGAATCCTCAATCCTCATTCTTCAATCCTCAATACCCAATCCTCAATCCTCAATCCTCAGTCCTCAAACCTCAATCCCGAATCCTCAATCCTGAATCCTCAATCTACAGCCCTCAGTCCTCAACAATCAATTGTCAATCGTCAATCCTCAATAGAATATCCTCAATTCTCAATCCTCAATCCTCGATCCTCAGACCTCAAACATCAATACTCAACCCTCAGTCCTGGTCCTCAATCCACAACACTCAATCCTCAATACTCAATCATCAACACTCAATCCTCAATGTTCAATCCGCGATACCCAATCCTCAATGTTCAATCCTCAATCCTCAATACTCAATCATGAATCTGCAATCCTCAATACTCAATCTTCAATCCTCAATCCTCAATTCTCAATCCTCAATCCTCAATCTTCAACACTCAATACTCAATCTTCAATCCTCAATCCTCAATCCTCAATCCCCAATCCTCATTCTTCAATCCTCAATACCCAATCCTCAATCTTCAATCCTCAATCCTCAATCCTCAGTCCTCAATCCTCAATCGTCAGTCTTCAATCCTCAATACTCAATCTTCAATCCTCAATCCTCAATCCTCAATCCTCAATCCTCAATCCTCAATACCCAATCCTCAATCTTCAATCCTCAATCCTCAATCCTCAATTCTCAATAGTCAATCTTCAATCCTCAATCCTCAATCCCCAGTCCTCAGTCTTCAATCATCAATACTCAATTTCAATCATCAATCCTCAGTCCTCAATCCTCAATTCTGAATCCTCAATCCTGAATCCTTAATCCTCGGCCCTCAGTCCTCAACAATCAGTTGTCAATCCTCAATCCTCAATAGAATATCCTCAATTCACAGTTTTCAATACTCAATACACAATCTGCAATCTTCATACCTCTATCCACAAACGTCAATTCTCATCACTCAACCCCCAACACTCAGTCCTCAATGTTCAATCCTCAATCCTCAATCCTCAATCCTCAATCGTCAATCTTCAACCCTCAATACTCAATCTTCAATCCTCAATCCTCAATCCTCAATCTCCAATCCTCATTCTTCAATCCTCAATACCCAATCCTCAATCTTCAATCCTCAATCCTCAATCCTCCATTCTCAATCCTCAATCCTCAATTTTCAATCCTCTTTCTTCACTCCTCAATACCCAATACTCAATCTTGAATCCTCAATCCTCAATCCTCAATCCTCAATTCTCAGTCCTCAATCCTCAGTCCTCAGTCCTCAAACCTCAACCCTCAACCCTCAGCCCTCATCGTCAATCCTCGATCTTCAATCCTCAATCCTCAATCCTCAATCCTCAATCCTCAGTCCTCAATTCTCAATCCCCAGTCCTCAGTCCTCAGTCTTCAAACCTCAATCCTCAACCCTCATTCCTCATCCTCAATCCTCAATCCTCAATCTTCAATCCTCAATACTCAATCCTCAACCGTCAATCCTCAATCCCCAATTCTCAGTCTTCAATAGTCAAACCTCAATCCTCAATTCTCAATCCTCAATTCTGAATCCCCAATCCTCGATCCTCAGACCTCAAACATCAATACTCGACCCTCTGTCCTCGTCCTCAATCAACAACTCAATACCCAATCCTCAATACCCAATCCTCAATCCTCAATCCTCAATTCTCAATCCCCAGTCCTCAGTCCTCAGTCCTCAAACCTCAATCCTCAACCCTCATTCCTCATCCTCAATCCTCAATCCTTAATCTTCAATCCTCAATCCTCAATACTTAATCTTCAATCCTCAATCCTCAATTCTCAATCCTCAATCCTCAATCCTCAATCCTCAATCCTCAATCCTCAATCCTCAATTGTCAGTCTTCAATCCTCAATACTTAATCTTCAATCCTCAATCCTCAATCCGCAATCCTCAATCTTCCATCCTCAATCCTCAATCCTCAATCCTCACTTCACAATCTTCAATCCTCAATACTCAATCTTCAATCCTCAATCCTCAATCCTCAATCCTCAATCCTCAATCCTCAATCATCAATCCTCAATACTCAATCTTGAATCCTCAATCCTCAATCCTCAATCCTCAATCCTCATTCTTCAATCCTCAATACCCAATCCTCAATCTTCAATCCTCAATCCTCAATCCTCAACCCTCAATAGTCAATCTTCAATCCTCAACCCTCAATCCTCAATCCTCAGCCTTCAATCCTCAATACTCAGTCTTCAATCCTCAATCCTCAGTCCTCAAACCTCAGTTCTGAATCCTTAACCCTGAATCCTTAATCCTCGGCCCTCAGTCCTCAACAATCAGTCGTCTATCCTCAATCCTCAATAGAATATCCTCAATTCACAGTTTTCAATACTCAATACTCAATCTGCAATCTTCAAACCTCTATCCACAATCGTCAATTCTTATCACTCAACCCTCACCACTCAGTCCTCAATGTTCAATCCTCAATCCTCAATCCTCAATCCTCAATCCTCAATCTTCAATCCTCAATACTCAATCTTCAATCCTCAATCCTCAATCCTCAATCCTCAATCCTCATCCTTCAATCCTCAATACCCAATCCTCAATCTTCAATCCTCAATCCTCAATCCTCAATTCTCAATCTTCAATCCTCAATCCTCAATCCTCATTCTTCAATCCTCAATACCCAATCCTCAATCCTCAATCTATAATCCTCAACCCTCAATCCTCAATTCTCAATCCTCAATCCTCAGTCCTCAGTCCTCAAACCTCAACCCTCAACCCTCATTCCTCATCCTCAATCCTCAATCCTCAACCTTCAATCCTCAATCCTCAATCCTCAATCCTCAATCCTCAATCCTCATTCTTCAATCGTCAATACCCAATCCTCAATCTTCAATCCTCAATCCTCAATCCTCAATTCTCAATCCTCAATCCTCAATTTTCAATCCTCATTCTTCAATCCTCAACCCTCAACCCTCAACCATCATCGTCAATCCTCAATCTTCAATCCTCAATCCTCAACCTTCAATGCTCAATACACAATCTTCAATCCTCAATCCTCAATTCTCAAGCTTCAATCCTCAATCCTCAATCCTCAATCCTCAATCCTCAAACCTCAATCGTCAGTCATCAATCCTCAATACTCAATCTTCAGTCCTCAATCCTCAATCCTGAATCCTCAATCCTCATTCTTCAATCCTCAATACCCAATCCTCAATCCTCAATCTTTAATCCTTAATCCTCAATCCTCAATTCTAAATCCTCAATCCTCAGTCCTCAGTCCTCAAACCTCAACCCTCAACCCTCATCCCTCATCCTCAATCCTCAATCCTCAATCTTCAATCCTCAATACTCAATCCTCAACACTCAATCTTGAACCCTCAATCCTCAATTCTCAATCGTCAATCCTCAATCCTCAATCCTCAATCCTCAATCCTCAATCCTCAATCGTCAGTCTTCAATCCTCAATACTCAATCTCCAATGCTCAATCCTCAATCCCCAATCCTCAATCTTCAATCCTCAATCCTCAATCCTCAATCCTCAATCCTCAATCTTCAATCCTCAATACTCAATCTTCAATCCTCAATCCTCAATCCTCAATCCTCAATCCTCAATCCTCAATCCTCAATCTTCAATCCTCATTCTTCAATCCTCAATACCGAATCCGCAATCTTCAATTCTCAATCCTCAATCCTCAATCCTCATCCCCCAATCCTCAATGTTCAATCCTCAATACCCAATCCTCAATCTTCAATCCTCAATCCTCAATCCTCAATCCTCAATCCTCAGTCCTCAATCCTCAATCCTCAATCCTCAATCCTCAGTCCTCAAACCTCAATCCTGAGTCCTCAATCCTCAATCCTCAATAGAATATCCTCAATTCGCAGTTTTCAATACTCAATACTCAATCTGCAATCTTCAGATCTCTATCCACAAGCATCAATTCTCATCACTCAACCCTCAATACTCAGTCCCCAATCCTCAATCTTCAAACCTCAACCCTCAATTCTCAATCCTCAATAATCAATCCTCAATCCTCAATCCTCAATACTCAATCCTCAACGCTCATTCTTCAATCCTCAATACCCAATCCTCAATCTTCAATCCTCAATCCTCAATCCTCAATTCTCAATAGTCAATCTTCAATCCTCAATCCTCAATCCTCAATCCTCATTCTTCAATCCTCAATACCGAATCCTCAATCTTCAATCCTCAATCCTCAATCCTCAATCCTCATCCCTCAATCCTCAATGTTCAATCCTCAATACCCAATCCTCAATCTTCAATCCTCAATCCTCAATCCTCAATCCTCAATCCTCAATCCTCAATCCTCAATCCTCAGTCCCCAAACCTCAATCCTGAATCCTCAATCCTGAATCCTCAATCTACAGCCCTCAGTCCTCAACAATCAATTGTCAATCGTCAATCCTCAATAGAATATCCTCAATTCTCAATCCTCAATCCTCGATCCTCAGACATCAAACATCAATACTCAACCCTCAGCCTCGTCCTCAATCCACAACACTCAATCCTCAATGTCCAATCCGCGATACCCAATTCTCAATGTTCAATCCTCAATCCTCAATCTTCAATCATCAATCTTCAATCCTCAATACTCAATCTTCAATCCTCAACCCTCAATTCTCAATCCTCAATCATCAATCATCAATCCTCAATCCTCAATCCTCAATCCTCAATCCTCAACCGTCAATCTTCAATCCTCAGACCTCAAACATCAATACTCAAACCTCAGTCATCGTCCTCAATCCACAACCATCAATCCTCAACCCTCAACCATCAATCCTCAATACTCAACCATCAATTCTCAATTCTCAATACTCAATAGAATATCCTGAATTCTCATGGTTCAATACTCAATCCACAATATTCAATAATCAAACCTCAATCCTCAAACATCTATTCACAACACTCAATCCCCAACACTCAGTCCTCTCACATCAATACTCCATCCTCAACCCTCAATCCTCAAGCGTCAACCCTTAATCCTCAATACTCAACCCTCAATCCTCAGTCCTCAAACCTTAATCCCGAATCCTCAATCCTGAATCCTCAATCTACAGCCCTCAGTCCTCAACAATCAATTGTCAATCGTCAATCCTCAATAGAATATCCTCAATTCTCAATCCTCAATCCTCGATCCTCAGACATCAAACATCAATACTCAACCCTCAGTCCTCGTCCTCAATCCACAACACTCAATCCTCAATGTTCAATCCGCGATACCCAATTCTCAATGTTCAATCCTCAATCCTCAATCTTCAATCATCAATCTTCAATCCTCAATACTCAATCTTCAATCCTCAATCCTCAATTCTCAATCCTCAATCCTCAATCCTCAATCCTCAATCCTCAGTCCTCAATCCTCAATCGTCAGTCTTCAATCCTCAATACTCAATCTTCAATCCTCAATCCTCAATCCTCAATCCTCAACCCTCATTCTTCAATCCTCAATACCCAATACTCAATCTTCAATCCTCAATCCTCAATCCTCAATTCTCAATAGTCAATCTTCAATCCTCAATCCTCAATCCCCAGTCCTCAGTCTTCAATCATCAATACTCAATTTCAATCATCAATCCTCAGTCCTCAAACCTCAATTCTGAATCCTCAATCCTGAATCCTTAATCCTCGGCCCTCAGTCCTCAACAATCAGTTGTCAATCCTCAATCCTCAATAGAATATCCTCAATTCACAGTTTTCAATACTCAATACTCAATCTGCAATCTTCAAACCTCTATCCACAAACGTCAATTCTCATCACTCAACCCTCAACACTCAGTCCTCAATGTTCAATCCTCAATCCTCAATCCTCAATCCTCAATCGTCAATCTTCAACCCTCAATACTCAATCTTCAATCCTCAATCCTCAATCCTCAATCCCCAATCCTCATTCTTCAATCATCAATACCCAATCCTCAATCTTCAATCCTCAATCCTCAATCCTCAATTCTCAATCCTCAATCCTCAATTTTCAATCCTCATTCTTCAATCCTCAATACCCAATACTCAATCTTGAATCCTCAATCCTCAATCCTCAATCCTCAATTCTCAATCCTCAATCCTCAGTCCTCAGTCCACAAACCTCAATCCTCAACCCTCAATCCTCAATCCTCAATCCTCAATCCTCAATCGTCAGTCTTCAATCCTCAATACCCAATCCTCAATCCTCAACCTATAATCCTCAAACCTCAATCCTCAATTCTCAATCCTGAATCCTCAGTCCTCAGTCCTCAAACCTCAACCCTCAACCCTCATTCCTCATCCTCCATCCTCAATCCTCAATCTTCAATCCTCAATCCTCAATCCTCAATACTCAACCCTCAATCCTCAGTCCTCAAACCTCAATCCCGAATCCTCAATCCTGAATCCTCAATCTTCAGCCCTCAGTCCTCAACAATCAATTGTCAATCCTCAATCCTCAATAGAATATCCTCAATTCACAGTTTTCAATACTCAATACTCAATCTGCAATCTTCAAACCTCTATCCACAAACGTCAATTCTCATCACTCAACCCTCAACACTCAGTCCTCAATGTTCAATCCTCAATCCTCAATCCTCAATCCTCAATCGTCCATCTTCAACCCTCAATACTCAATCTTCAATCCTCAATCCTCAATCCTCAATCCCCAATCGTCATTCTTCAATCCTCAATACCCAATCCTCAATCTTCAATCCTCAATCCTCAATCCTCAATTCTCAATCCTCAATCCTCAATTTTCAATCCTCTTTCTTCAATCCTCAATACCCAATACTCAATCTTGAATCCTCAATCCTCAATCCTCAATCCTCAATTCTCAATCCTCAATCCTCAGTCCTCAGCCCTCAAACCTCAACCCTCAACCCTCAGCCCTCATCGTCAATCCTCGATCTTCAATCCTCAATCCTCAATCTTCAATGCTCAATACTCAATCTTCAATCCTCAGTCCTCAGTTCTCAATCCTCAATCCTCAATCCTCAATCCTCAATCCTCAATCCTCAATCCTCAATCCTCAATCGTCAGTCTTCAATCCTCAATACTCAATCATCAATCCTCGATCCTCAGACCTCAAACATCAATACTCGACCCTCAGTCCTCGTCCTCAATCCACAACACTGAATCGTCAATCCTCAATCTTCAATCATCAATATACAATCTTCAGTCCACAATCCTCAATACTCAATCCTCAACCCTCAATCCTCAATGTTCAATCCGCGATACCCAATCCTCAATGTTCAATCCTCAATCCTCAATCCTCAATCATCAATCTTCAATCCTCAATACTCAATCCTCATTCTTCAATCCTCAATTCTCAATCCTCAATCCTCAATCATCAATCCTCAATCCTCAGGCCTCAATTCTCAATCCCCAGTCCTCAGTCCTCAGTCCTCAAACCTCAATCCTCAACCCTCATTCCTCATCCTCAATCCTCAATCCTCAATCTTCAATCCTCAATCCTCTATTCTCAACCCTCAATACTCAATCCTCAACCGTCAATCCTCAATCCCCAATTCTCAGCCTTCAATAGTCAAACCTCAATCCTCAGTTCTCAATCCTCAATTCTCAATCCTCAATCCTCGATCCTCAGACCTCAAACATCAATACTCGACCCTCAGTCCTCGTCCTCAATCCACAACACTGAATCGTCAATCCTCATTCTTCAATCCTCAATACCCAATCCTCAATCTTCAATCCTTTAATCCTCAATCCTCAATTCTCAAGAGTCTATCTTCAATCCTCAATCCTCAATCCTCAATCCTCAGTCTTCAATCCTCAATACTCAATTCTCAATCCTCAATCCTCAATTTTCAATCGTCATTCTTCAATCCTCAGTACCCAATACTCAATCTTGAATCCTCAATCCTCAATCCTCAATCCTCAATCCTCAATCGTCAGTCTTCAATCCTCAATACTCAATCTTCAATCCTCAATCCTCAATCCTCAATCCTCATTCTTCAATCCTCAATACCCAGTCCTCAATCCTCAATCTATAACCCTCAATCCTCAATCCTCAATTCTCAATCCTCAATCCTCAGTCCTCAGTCCTCAAACCTCAATCCTCAACCCTCATTCCTCATCCTCAATCCTCAATCCTCAACCTTCAATCCTCAATCCGCAATACTCAATCCTCAATCCTCAATCCTCATTCTTCAATCCTCAATACCCAATCCTCAATCTTCAATCCTCAATCCTCAATCCTCAATTCTCAATCCTCAATCCTCAATTTTCAATCCTCATTCTTCAATCCTCAATCCTCAACCCTCAACCATCATCGTCAATCCTCAATCTTCAATCCTCAATCCTCAATCTTCGATGCTCAATACACAATCTTCAATCCTCAATCCTCAATTCTCAAGCCTCAATCCTCAATCCTCAATCCTCAATCCTCAATCCTCAAATCTCAATCGTCAGTCATCAATCCTCAATACTCAATCTTCAATCCTCAATCCTCAATCCTGAATCCTCAATCCTCATACTTCAATCCTCAATACCCAATCCTCAATCCTCAATCTTTAATCCTCAATCCTCAATCCTCAATTCTCAATCCTCAATCCTCAGTCCTCAGTCCTCAAACCTCAACCCTCAACCCTCATCCCTCATCCTCAATCCTCAATCCTCAATCTTCAATCCTCAATACTCAATCCTCAATACTCAATCTTGAACCCTCAATCCTCAATTCTCAATCGTCAATCCTCAATCCTCAATCCTCAATCCTCAATCCTCAATCCTCAATCGTCAGTCTTCAATCCTCAATACTCAATCTCCAATCCTCAAACCTCAATCCCCAATCCTCAATCTTCAATCCTCAATCCTCAATCCTCAATCCTCAATGCTCAATCTTCAATCCTCAATACTCAATCTTCAATCCTCAATCCTCAATCCTCAATCCTCAATCCTCAATCCTCAATCCTCAATCTTCAATCCTCATTCTTCAATCCTCAATACCGAATCCTCAATCTTCAATCCTCAATCCTCAATCCTCAATCCTCATCCCTCAATCCTCAATGTCCAATCCTCAATACCCGATCCTCAATCTTCAATCCTCAATCCTCAATCCTCAATCCTCAATCCTCAATCCTCAATCCTCAATCCTCAATCCTCAATCCTCAATCCTCAGTCCTCAAACCTCAATCCTGAATCCTCAATCCTGAATCCTCAGACTTCATCCCTGAGTCCTCAACGATCAGTTGTCAATCCTCAATCCTCAATAGAATATCCTCAATTCGCAGTTTTCAATACTCAATACTCAATCTGCAATCTTCAGATCTCTATCCACAAGCATCAATTCTCATCACTCAACCCTCAATACTCAGTCCCCAATCCTCAATCTTCAAACCTCAACCCTCAATTCTCAATCCTCAATAATCAATCCTCAATCCTCAATCCTCAATACTCAATCCTCAACGCTCATTCCTCAATCCTCAATACACAATCCTCAATCTTCAATCCTCAATCCTCAATCCTCAATTCTCAATAGTCAATCTTCAATCCTCAATCCTCAATCCTCAATCCTCATTCTTCAATCCTCAATACCGAATCCTCAATCTTCAATCGTCAATCCTCAATCCTCAATCCTCATCCCTCAATCCTCAATGTTCAATCCTCAATACCCAATCCTCAATCTTCAATCCTCAATCCCCAATCCTCAATCCTCAATCCTCAATCCTCAGTCCTCAAACCACAATCCTGAATCCTCAAACTTCATCCCTGAGTCCTCAACGATCAGTTGTCAATCCTCAATCCTCAATAGAATATCCTCAAATCGCAGTTTTCAATACTCAATACTCAATCTGCAATCTTCAGATCTCTATCCACAAGCATCAATTCTCATCACTCAACCCTCAATACTCAGTCCCCAATCCTCAATCTTAAAACCTCAACCCTCAATTCTCAATCCTCAATCATCAATCCTCAATCCTCAATCCTCAATCCTCAATCCTCAACCGTCAATCTTCAATCCTCAGACCTCAAACATCAATACTCAACCCTCAGTCCTCGTCCTCAATCCACAACCATCAATCCTCAACCCTCAACCATCAATCCTCAATACTCAACCATCAATCCTCAATTCTCAATACTCAATAGAATATCCTGAATTCTCATGGTTCAATACTCAATCCACAATATTCAATAATCAAACCTCAATCCTCAAACATCTATTCTCAACACTCAATCCCCAACACTCAGTCCTCTCACTTCAATCCTCCATCCTCAACCCTCAATCCTCAAGCGTCAACCCTCAAACCTCAATACTCAACCCTCAATCCTCAGTCCTCAAGCCTCAATCCCGAATCCTCAATCCTGAATCCTCAATCTACAGCCCTCAGTCCTCAACAATCAATTGTCAATCGTCAATCCTCAATAGAATATCCTCAATTCTCAATCCTCAACCCTCGATCCTCAGACCTCAAACATCAATACTCAACCCTCAGTCCTCGTCCTCAATCCACAACACTCAATCCTCAATGTTCAATCCGCGATACCCAATCCTCAATGTTCAGTCCTCAATCCTCAATCTTCAATCATCAATCTTCAATCCTCAATACTCCAATCTTCAATCCTCAATCCTCAATTCTCAATCCTCAATCCTCAATCCTCAATCCTCAATCCTCAGTCCTCAATCCTCAATCGTCAGTCTTCAATCCTCAATACTCAATCTTCAATCCTCAATCCTCAATCCTCAATCGTCAACCCTCATTCTTCAATCCTCAATACCCAATACTCAATCTTCAATCCTCAATCCACAATCCTCAATTCTCAATAGTCAATCTTCAATCCTCAATCCTCAATCCCCAGTCCTCAGTCTTCAATCATCAATACTCAATTTCAATCATCAATCCTCAGTCCTCAAACCTCAGTTCTGAATCCTCAATCCTGAATCCTTAATCCTCGGCCCTCAGTCCTCAACAATCAGTTGTCAATCCTCAATCCTCAATAGAATATCCTCAATTCACAGTTTTCAATACTCAATACTCAATCTGCGATCTTCAAACCTCTATCCACAAACGTCAATTCTCATCACTCAACCCTCAACACTCAGTCCTCAATGTTCAATCCTCAATCCTCAATCCTCAATCCTCAATCGTCAATCTTCAACCCTCAATACTCAATCTTCAATCCTCAATCCTCAATCCTCAATCCCCAATCCTCATTCTTCAATCATCAATACCCAATCCTCAATCTTCAATCCTCAATCCTCAATCCTCAATTCTCAATCCTCAATCCTCAATTTTCAATCCACATTCTTCAATCCTCAATACCCAATACTCAATCTTGAATCCTCAATCCTCAATCCTCAATCCTCAATTCTCAATCCTCAATCCTCAGTCCTCAGTCCTCAAACCTCAATCCTCAACCCTCAGCCCTCATCGTCAATCCTCGACCTTCAATCCTCAATCCTCAATCTTCAATGCTCAATACTCAATCTTCAATCCTCAATCCTCAATTCTCAATCCTCAATCCTCAATCCTCAATCCTCAATCCTCAGTCCTCAATCCTCAATCGTCACTCTTCAATCCTCAATACTCAATCATCAATCCTCAATCCTCAATCCTCAATCCACAATCCTCATTCTTCAATCCTCAATACCCAATCCTCAATCCTCAATCTATATTCCTCAAACCTCAATCCTCAATTCTCAATCCCCAGTCCTCAGTCCTCAGTCCTCAAACCTCAATCCTCAACCCTCATTCCTCATCCTCAATCCTCAATCCTCAATCTTCAATTCTCAATCCTCAATACTTAATCTTCAATCCTCAATCCTCAATTCTCAATTCTCAATCCTCAATCCTCAATCGTCAATCCTCAATCCTCAATCCTCAATCCTCAATCCTCAATCCTCAATCCTCAATCCTCAATCATCAATCTTCAATCCTCAATACTCAATCTTCAATCCTCAATACTCAATCCTCAATCCTCAATCCTCATTCTTCAATCCTCAATACCCAATCCTCCATCTTCAATCCTCAATCCTCAATCCTCAATCCTCAATAGTCAATCTTCAATCCTCAACCCTCAATCCTCAATACTCAGCCTTCAATCCTCAATACTCAGTCTTCAATCCTCAATCCTCAGTCCTCAATCCTCAAACCTCAATCCTCAATCGTCAGTCTTCAATCCTCAATACTCAATCTCCAATCCTCAATCCTCAATCCTCAATCCTCAATACTCAATACTCAATCCTCAACGCTCAATCTTCAATCCTCAATACCCAATCCTCAATCTTCAATCCTCAATCCTCAATCCTCAATTCTCAATAGTCAATCTTCAATCCTCAATCCTCAATCCTCAATCCTCATTCTTCAATCCTCAATACCGAATCCTCAATCTTCAATCCTCAATCCTCAATCCTCAATCCTCATCCCTCAATCCTCAATGTTCAATCCTCAATACCCAATCCTCAATCTTCAATCCTCAATCCTCAATCCTCAATCCTCAATCATCAATCCTCAGTCCTCAAACCTCAATCCTGAATCCTCAATCCTGAATCCTCAAACTTCATCCCTGAGTCTTCAACGATCAGTTGTCAATCCTCAATCCTCAATAGAATATCCTCAAATCGCAGTTTTCAATACTCAATACTCAATCTGCAATCTTCAGATCTCTATCCAGAAGCATCAATTCTCATCACTCAACCCTCAATACTCAGTCCCTAATCCTAAATCTTCAAACCTCAACCCTCAATTCTCAATCCTCAATCATCAATCCTCAATCCTCAATCCTCAATCCTCAATCCTCAACCGTCAATCTTCAATCCTCAGACCTCAAACATCAATACTCAACCCTCAGTCCTCGTCCTCAATCCACAACCATCAATCCTCAACCCTCAACCATCAATCCTCAATACTCAACCATCAATCCTCAATTCTCAATACTCAATAGAATATCCTGAATTCTCATGGTTCAATACTCAATCCACAATATTCAATAATCAAACCTCAATCCTCAAACATCTATTCTCAACACTCAATCCCCAACACTCAGTCCTCTCACTTCAATCCTCCATCCTCAACCCTCAATCCTCAAGCGTCAACCCTCAATCCTCAATACTCAAACCTCAATCCTCAGTCCTCGAACCTTAATCCCGAATCCTCAATCCTGAATCCTCAATCTACAGCCCTCAGTCCTCAACAATCAATTGTCAATCGTCAATCCTCAATAGAATATCCTCAATTCTCAATCCTCAATCCTCGATCCTCAGACCTCAAACATCAATACTCAACCCTCAGCCCTCGTCCTCAATCCACAACACTCAATCCTCAATGTTCAATCCGCGATACCCAATCCTCAATCCTCAATCCTCAATTCTCAATAGTCAATCTTCAATCGACAATCCTCAATCCCCAGTCCTCAGTCTTCAATCGTCAATACTCAATTTCAATCATCAATCCTCAGTCCTCAAACCTCAATTCTGAATCCTCAATACTGAATCCTTAATCCTCGGCCCTCAGTCCTCAACAATCAGTTGTCAATCCTCAATCCTCAATAGAATATCCTCAATTCACAGTTTTCAATACTCAATACTCAATCTGCAATCTTCAAACCTCTATCCACAAACGTCAATTCTCATCACTCAACCCTCAACACTCAGTCCTCAATGTTCAATCCTCAATCCTCAATGCTCAATCCTCAATCGTCAATCTTCAATCCTCAATACTCAATCTTCAATCCTCAATCCTCAGTCCTCAAACCTCAATTCTGAATACTCAATCCTGAATCCTTAATCCTCGGCCCTCAGTCATCAACAATCAGTTGTCAATCCTCAATCCTCAATAGAATATCCTCAATTCACAGTTTTCAATACTCAATACTCAATCTGCAATCTTCAAACCTCTATCCACAAACGTCAATTCTCATCACTCAACCCTCAACACTCAGTCCTCAATGTTCAATTCTCAATCCTCAATCCTCTATCATCAATCGTCAGTCTTCAATCCTCAATAATCAATCTTCAATCCTCAATCCTCAATACTCAATCCTCAATCCGCATTCTTCAATCCTCAATACCCAATGCTCAATCCTCAATCTTTAATCCTCAATCCTCAATCCTCAATTCTCAATCCTCAATCCTCAATCCTCAGTCCTCAAACCTCAATCCTCAACCCTCAGCCCTCATCGTCAATCCTCAATCTTCAATCCGCAATCCTCAATCTTCAATGCTCAATACTCAATCTTCAATACTCAATCCTCAATTCTCAATCATCAATCCTCAATCCTCACTCTTCAATCCTCAATCCTCAATCATCAATCGTCAGTCTTCAATCCTCAATACTCAATCTTCAATCCTCAATCCTCAATACTCAATCCTCAATCCGCATTCTTCAATCCTCAATACCCAATCCTCAATCCTCAAACTTTAATCCTCAATCCTCAATCCTCAATCCTCAATCTTCAATCCTCAATACTCAATCTTCAATCCTCAATCCACAATCCTCAATCCTCAATCCTCATTCTTCAATCCTCAATACCCAATCCTCAATCTTCAATCCTCAATCCTCAATCCTCAATTCTCAATTCCCGATCCTCAATTTTCAATCCTCATTCTTCAATCCTCAATACCCAATACTCAATCTTCAATCCTCAATCCTCATTCCTCAATCCTCAATTCTCAATCCTCAATTCTCAGTCCTCAGTCCTCAAACCTCAATCCTCAACACTCAACCCTCATCGTCAATCCTCAATCTTCAATCCTCAATCCTCAATCTTCAATGCTCTATACACAATCTTCAATCCTCAATCCTCAATCCTCAATCCTCAAACCTCAATCGTCAGTCATCAATCCTCAATACTCAATCTTCAATCCTCAATCCTCAATCCTGAATCCTCAATCCTCATTCTTCAATCCTCAATACCCAATCCTCAATCCTCAATCTTTAATCCTCAATCCTCAATCCTCAATTCTCAATCCTCAATCCTCAGTCCTCAGTACTCAAACCTCAACCCTCAACCCTCATCCCTCATCCTCAATCCTCAATCCTCCATCTTCAACCCTCAATACTCAGTCCCCAATCCTCAATCTTCAAACCTCAACCCTCAATTCTCAATCCTCAATCATCAATCCTCAATCCTCAATCCTCAATCCTCAATCCTCAACCGTCAATCTTCAATCCTCAGACCTCAAACATCAATACTCAACCCCCAGTCCTCGTCCTCAATCCACAACCATCAATCCTCAACCCTCAACCATCAGTCCTCAATACTCAACCATCAATCCTCAATCCTCAATCCTCAATCCCCAATCCTCATTCTTCAATCCTCAATACCCAATCCTCAATCTTCAATCCTCAATCCTCAATCCTCAATTCTCAATCCTCAATCCTCAATTAAAATCCTCTTTCTTCAATCCTCAATACCCAATACTCAATCTTGAATCCTCTATCCTCAATCCTCAATCCTCAATTCTCAATCCTCAATCCTCAGTCCTCAGTCCTCAAACCTCAACCCTCAACCCTCAGCCCTCATCGTCAATCCTCGATCTTCAATCCTCAATCCTCAATCTTCAATGCTCAATACTCAATCTTCAATCCTCAATCCTCAGTTCTCAATCCTCAATCCTCAATCCCCAATCCTCAATCCTCAATCCTCAATCCTCAATCGTCAGTCTTCAATCCTCAATACTCAATCATCAATCCTCAATCCTCAATCCTCAATCCTCAATCCTTATTCTTCAATCCTCAATACCCAATCCTCAATCCTCAATCGATAATCCTCAATCCTCAGTCCTCAATTCTCAATCCTCAATCCTCAGTCCTCAGTCCTCAAACCTCAATCCTCAACCCTCATTCCTCATCCTCCATCCTCAATCCTCAATCTTCAATCCTCAATCCTCAGTCCTCAATACTCAACCCTCAATCCACAGTCCTCAAACCTCAATCCCGAATCCTCAATCCTGAATCCTCAATCTTCAGCCCTCAGTCCTCAACAATCAATTGTCAATCCTCAATCCTCAATAGAATATCCTCAATTCACAGTTTTCAATACTCAATCCCCATTCTTCGATCTTGAAACCTCAATCCACAAACATCAATTCCCATCACTCGACCCTCAACACTCAGTCCTCAGTCTTCAATCCTCAATCCTCAATCCTCAATCCTCAATCTTCAGTCCTCAATACTCAATCTTCAATCCTCAATCCTCAATTCTCAATCCTCAATACTCAATCCTCAACCGTCAATCCTCAATCCCCAATTCTCAGTCTTCAATAGTCAAACCTCAATCCTCAATCCTCAATCCTCAACCTTGAATCCTCAATACTCAATCTTCAATCCTCAATCCACAATCCTCAATCCTCAATCCTCAATGCTCAATCCTCAATCCTCAATCTTCAATCCTCAATACTCAATCTTCAATCCTCAATCCTCAATCCTCAATTCTCAATCCTCAATCCTCATTCTTCAATCCTCAATACCAAATCCTCAATCTTCAATCCTCAATTCTCAATCCTCAATTCTCAATCCTTAATCCTCGATCCTCAGACCTCAAACATCAATACTCGACCCTCAGTCCTCGTCCTCAATCCACAACACTGAATCGTCAATCCTCAATCTTCAATCATCAATATACAATCTTCAGTCCACAATCCTCAATACTCAACCCTCAACCCTCAATCCTCAATGTTCAATCCGCGATACCCAATCCTCAATATTCAATCCTCAATCCTCAATACTCAATCATCAATCTTCAATCCTCAATACTCAATCCTCATTCTTCAATCCTCAATTCTCAATCCTCAATCCTCAATCCTCAATCCTCAATCCTCAGGCCTCAATTCTCAATCCCCAGTCCTCAGTCCTCAGTCCTCAAACCTCAATCCTCAACCCTCATTCCTCATCCTCAATCCTCAATCCTCAATCTTCAATCCTCAATACTCAATTCTCAATCCTCAATACTCAATCCTCAACCGTCAATCCTCAATCCCCAATTCTCAGTCTTCAATAGTCAAACCTCAATCCTCAATTCTCAATCCTCAATTCTGAATCCTCAATCCTCGATGCTCAGACCTCAAACATCAATACTCGACCCTCAGTCCTCGTCCTCAATCCACAACACTGAATCGTCAATCCTCATTCTTCAATACTCAATACCCAATCCTCAATCTTCAATCCTTTAATCCTCAATCCTCAATTCTCAATAGTCTATCTTCAATCCTCAATCCTCAATCCTCAATCCTCTGTCTTCAATCCTCAATACTCAATCTTCAATCCTCAATCCTCAGTCCTCAAACCTCAATTCTGAATCCTCAATCCTGAACCCATAATCCTCGGCCCTCAGTCCTCAACAATCAGTTGTCAATCCACAATCCTCAATAGAATATCCTCAATTCACATTTTTCAATACTCAATACTCAATCTGCAATCTTGAAACCTCTATCCACAAACGTCAATTCTCATCACTCAACCCTCTACAATCAGTCCTCAACGTTCACTCCTCAATCCTCAATCCTCAATCCTCAATCGTCAATCTTTAATCCTCAATACTCAATCTTCAATCCTCAATCCTCAATCCTTAATCCTCAATCCTCATTCTCCAATCCTCAATACCCAACCCTCAATCCTCATTCCTCAACCCTCAATCCTCAATTCTCAATCCTCAATCCTCAATTTTCAATCCTCATTCTTCAATCCTCAGTACACAATACTCAATCTTGAATCCTCAATCCTCAATCCTCAATCCTCAATCCTCAATCCTCAATCCTCAATCGTCAGTCTTCAATCCTCAAAACTCAATCTTCATTCCTCAATACTCAATCCTCAATCCTCATTCTTCAATCCTCAATACCCAATCCTCAATCCTCAATCTATAATCCTCAATCCTCAATCCTCAATTCTCAATCCCCAGTCCTCAGTCCTCAGTCCTCAAACCTCAATCCTCAACCCTCATTCCTCATCCTCAATCCTCAATCCTCAATCTTCAATCCTCAATCCTCAATACTTAATCTTCAATCCTCAATCCTCAATTCTCAATCCTCAATCCTCAATCCTCAATCCTCAATCCTCAATCCTCAATCCTCAATTGTCAGTCTTCAATCCTCAATACTTAATCTTCAATCCTCAATCCTCAATCCGCAATCCTCAATCTTCAATCCTCAATCCTCAATCCTCAATCCTCACTTCTCAATCTTCAATCCTCAATACTCAATCTTCAATCCTCAATCCTCAATCCTCAATCCTCAATCCTCAATCCTCAATCATCAATCCTCAATCCTCAATACTCAATCTTCAATCCTCAATCCTCAATCCTCAATCCTCAATCCTCATTCTTCAATCCTCAATACCCAATCCTCAATCTTCAATCCTCAATCCTCAATCCTCAACCCTCAATAGTCAATTTTCAATCCTCAACCCTCAATCCTCAATCCTCAGCCTTCAATCCTCAATACTCAGTCTTCAATCCTCAATCCTCGGTCCTCAAACCTCAGCTCTGAATCCTTAATCCTGAATCCTGAATCCTCGGCCCTCAGTCCTCAACAATCAGTCGTCTATCCTCAATCCTCAATAGAATATCCTCAATTCACAGTTTTCAATACTCAATACTCAATCTGCAATCTTCAAACCTCTATCCACAAACGTCAATTCTCATCACTCAACCCTCAACACTCAGTCCTCAATGTTCAATCCTCAATACCCAACCCTCAATCCTCATTCCTCAACCCTCAATCCTCAATTCTCAATCCTCAATCCTCAATTTTCAATCCTCATTCTTCAATCCTCAGTACCCAATACTCAATCTTGAATCCTCAATCCTCAATCCTCAATCCTCAATCCTCAGTCCTCAATCTTCAATCCTCAATACTCAATCTTCAATCCTCAATCCTCAATCCTCAATCCTCAATCCTCATCCTTCAATCCTCAATACCCAATCCTCAATCTTCAATCCTCAATCCTCAATCCTCAATTCTCAATCTTCAATCCTCAATCCTCAATCCTCATTCTTCAATCCTCAATACCCAATCCTCAATCCTCAATCTATAATCCTCAACCCTCAATCCTCAATTCTCAATTCTCAATCCTCTGTCCTCATTCTTCAATCCTCAATACCCAATCCTCAATCCTCAATCTATAATCCTCAATCCTCAATCCTCAATTCTCAATCCTCAATCCTCAGTCCTCAGTCCTCAAACCTCAATCCTCAACCCTCATTCCTCATGCTCAATCCTCAATCCTCAACCTTCAATCCTCAATCCTCAATCCTCAATCCTCAATCCTCAATCCTCATTCTTCAATCCTCAATACCCAATCCTCAATCTTCAATCCTCAATCCTCAATCCTCAATTCTCAATCCTCAATCCTCAATTTTCAATCCTCATTCTTCAATCCTCAATCCTCAACCCTCAACCATCATCGTCAATCCTCAATCCTCAATCTTCAATCCTCAATCCTCAATACTTAATCTTCAATCCTCAATCCTCAATTCTGAATCCTCAATCCTCAATCCTCAACCCTCAATCCTCAATCCTCAATCCTCAATTGTCAGTCTTCAATCCTCAATACTTAATCTTCAATCCTCAATCCTCAATCTTCAATCCTCAATCCTCAATCCTCAATCCTCATCCCCCAATCCTCAATGTTCAATCCTCAATACCCAATCCTCAATCTTCAATCCTCAATCCTCAATCCTCAATCCTCAATCCTCAATCCTCAATCCTCAATCCTCAATCCTCAATCCTCAATCCTCAGTCCTCAAACCTCAATCCTGAATCCTCAATCCTGAATCCTCAAACTTCATCCCTGAGTCCTCAACGATCAGTTGTCAATCCTCAATCCTCAATAGAATATCCTCAATTCGCAGTTTTCAATACTCAATACTCAATCTGCAATCTTCAGATCTCTATCCACAAGCATCAATTCTCATCACTCAACCCTCAATACTCAGTCCCCAATCCTCAATCTTCAAACCTCAACCCTCAATTCTCAATCCTCAATAATCAATCCTCAATCCTCAATCCTCAATACTCAATCCTCAACGCTCATTCTTCAATCCTCAATACCCAATCCTCAATCTTCAATCCTCAATCCTCAATCCTCAATTCTCAATAGTCAATCTTCAATCCTCAATCCTCAATCCTCAATCCTCATTCTTCAATCCTCAATACCGAATCCTCAATCTTCAATCCTCAATCCTCAATCCTCAATCCTCATCCCTCAATCCTCAATGTTCAATCCTCAATACCCAATCCTCAATCTTCAATCCTCAATCCTCAATCCTCAATCCTCAATCCTCAATCCTCAGTCCTCAAACCTCAATCCTGAATCCTCAATCCTGAATCCTCAAACTTCATCCCTGAGTCCTCAACGATCAGTTGTCAATCCTCAATCCTCAATAGAAGATCCTCAAATCGCAGTTTTCAATACTCAATACTCAATCTGCAACCTTCAGATCTCTATCCACAAGCATCAATTCTCATCACTCAACCCTCAATACTCAGTCCCCAATCCTCAATCTTCAAACCTCAACCCTCAATTCTCAATCCTCAATCATCAATCCTCAATCCTCAATCCTCAACCCTCAATGCTCAACCGTCAAACTTCAATCCTCAGACCTCAAACATCAATACTCAACCCTCAGTCCTCGTCCTCAATCCGCAACCATCAATCCTCAACCCTCAACCATCAATCCTCAATACTCAAGCATCAATCCTCAATTCTCAATACTCAATAGAATATCCTGAATTCTCATGGTTCAATACTCAATCCACAATATTCAATAATCAAACCTCAATCCTCAAACATCTATGCACAACACTCAATCCCCAACACTCAGTCCTCTCACTTCAATCCTCCATCCTCAACCCTCAATCCTCAAGCGTCAACCCTCAATCCTCAATACTCAACCCTCAATCCTCAGTCCTCAATCCTCAATCCTCAATCCTCAATCCTCAATCGTCAGTCTTCAATCCTCAATACTCAATCTTCAATCCTCAATCCTCAATTCTCAATCCTCAATACCCAATCCTCAATCTTCAATCCTCAATCCTCAATCCTCACCTCTCAATAGTCAATCTTCAATCCTCAATACTCAATCTTCAATACTCAATCCTCAGTCCTCAAACCTCAATTCTGAATCCACAATCCTGAACCCTTAATCCTCGGCCCTCAGTCCTCAACAATCAGTTGTCAATCCACAATCCTCAATAGAATATCCTCAATTCACAGTTTTCAATACTCAGTACTCAATCTGCAATCTTGAAAGCTCTATCCACAAATGTCAATTCTCATGACTCAACCCTCTACACTCAGTCCTCAATGTTCAATCCTCAATCCTCAATCCTCAATCCTCAATCGTCAATCTTCAATCCTCAATACTCAATCTTCAATCCTCAATACTCAATCCTTAATCCTCAATCCTCATTCTTCAATCCTCAATACCCAATCCTCAATCCTCATTCCTCAACCCTCAATCCTCAATTCTCAATCCTCAATCCTCAATTTTCAATCCTCATTCTTCAATCCTCAGTACCCAATACTCAATCTTGAATCCTCAATCCTCAATCCTCAATCCTCAATCCTCAATCGTCAGTCTTCAATCCTCAATACTCAATCTTCAATCCTCAATCCTCAATCCTCAATCCTCATTCTTCAATCCTCAATACCCAATCCTCAATCCTCAATACTCAATCTTCAATCCTCAATCCTCAATCCTCAATCCTCAATCCTCATTCTTCAATCCTCAATACCCAATCCTCAATCTTCAACCCTCAATCCTCAATCCTCAATCCTCAATAGTCAATCTTCAATCCTCAACCCTCAATCCTCAATCCTCAGCCTTCAATCCTCAATACTCAGTCTTCAATCCTCAATCCTCAGTCCTCAAACCTCAGTTCTGAATCCTTAATCCTGAATCCTTAATCCTCGGCCCTCAGTCCTCAACAATCAGTCGTCTATCCTCAATCCTCAATAGAATATCCTCAATTCACAGTTTTCAATACTCAATACTCAATCTGCAATCTTCAAACCTCTATCCGCAAACGTCAATTCTCATCACTCAACCCTCAACACTCAGTCCTCAATGTTCAATCCTCAATCCTCAATCCTCAATCCTCAATCGTCAATCTTCAATCCTCAATCCTCAATCTTCAATCCTCAATCCTCAATCCTCAATTCTCAATCCTCAATCCTCAATTTTCAATCCTCAATCCTCAATCCTCATTCTTCAATCCTCAATACCCAATACTCAATCTTCAATCCTCAATCCTCAATCCTCAATTCTCAATCCTCAATCCTCAATTTTCAATCCTCATTCTTCAATCCTCAATCCTCAACCCTCAACCATCATCGTCAATCCTCAATCTTCAATCCTCAATCCTCAATCTTCAGTGCTCAATACGCAATCTTCAATCCTCAAACCTCAATTCTCAAGCCTCAATCCTCAATCCTCAATCCTCAATCCTCAATCCTCAAACCTCAATCGTCGGTCATCAATCCTCAATACTCAATCGTCAATCCTCAATCCTCAATCCTGAATCCTCAATCCTCATTCTTCAATCCTCAATACCCAATCCTCAATCCTCAATTCTGGATCCTCAATCCTGAATCCTCAATCTTCGGCCCTCAGTCCTCAACAATCAATTGTCAATACTCAATCCTCAATAGAATATCCTCAATTCACAGTTTTCAATAATCAATCCCCATTCTTCAATCTTCAAACCTCATTCCACAAACAACAATTCCCATCACTCAACCCTCAACACTCAGTACTCAATCTTCAATCCTCAATCCTCAATCCTCAATCTTCAATCCTCAATACTCAATCTTCAATCCTCAATCCTCAATTCTCAATCCTCAATACTCAATCCTCAATCGTCAATCCTCAATCCCCAATTCTCAATCTTCAATCCTCAAACCTCAATCCTCAATCCCCAATCCTCAATCTTCAATCCTCAATACTCAATCGTCAATCCTCAATCCTCAACCCTCGATCCTCAATCCTCAATGTTCAATCCGCGATACCCAATCCTCAATGTTCAATCCTCAATCCTCAATCCTCAATCCTCAATCCTCAATCATCAATCCTCAACCCTCAATCCTCAGTCCCCAAAGCTCAATCCTCAATCTTCAATCCTTAATACTCAATCTTCAATCCTCGATACTCAATACTCAATCCTCAATCCTCAATCCTCAATCGTCATTCTTCAATCCTCAGTACTCAATCTTCAATCCTCAATCCTCAATCCTCAATCCTCATTCTTCAATCCTCAATACCCAATCCTCAATCTACAATCCTCAATCCTCAATCCTCAATCCTCAATCCTCAATCCTCAGTCCTCAGTGCTCAAACCTCAATCCTCAGCCCTCAGCCCTCATCCTCAATCCTCAATCCTCAACCCTCAATTCTCAATCCTCAATCCTCAATCGTCTGTCTTCAATCCTCAATACTCTATCTTCAACCCTCAATCCTCAATCCGCAATCCTCAATCTTCAATCCTCAATGCTCAATCCTCAATCCTGAATCCTCAACCCTCAACCCTCAGCTCTCATCCTCAATCCTCAATCCTCAACCCTCAATCCTCAATCCTCAATCCTCAATCTTCAATCCTCAATACTCAATCTGCAATCCTCAATCCTCAACCGTCAATCCTCAATCGTCAGTCTACAATCCTCAATACTCAATTTTCAATCCTCAATACTCAATCCCCAATCCTCAGTCTTCAATCCTCAATCCTCAATGCTCAATCCTCAATCCTCAATCCACAACCTTCAATCCTCAATACACAATCTTCAATCCTCAATCACAATCCACAATCCTCAATCCTCAATCCTCAATCCTGAATCTTCAATCCTCAATACTCAATCTGCAATCCTCAATCCTCAATACTCAATCCTCAATACTCATTCTTCAATCCTCGATACCGAATCCTCAATCTTCAATCCTCAATCCTCAATGCTCAATCCTCAATCCTCAATCCTCAACCTTCAATCCTCAATCCTGAAGCCTCAATCCTCAATCCTCAATCCTCAATCGTCAGTCCTCAAACCTCAATCCTGAATCGTCAATCCTGAATCCTCAACCTTCAGCCTGAGACCTCAACGATCAGTTGTCAATCCTCAATCCTCAATAGAATATACTCAATTCACAGTTTTCAATACTCAATACTCAATCTGCAATCTTCAAACCTCAATCCACAAACACCAATTCTCATCACTCAACCCTCAACACTCAGTCCTCAATGTTCAATCCTCAGTCCTCAATCCTCAATCCTCAATCGTCAATCTTCAACCCTCAATACTCAATCTTCAATCCTCAATCCTCAATCCTCAATCCCCAATCCTCATTCTTCAATCCTCAATACCCAATCCTCAATCTTCAATCCTCAATCCTCAATCCTCAATCTTCAGCCCTCAGTCCTCAACAATCAATTGTCAATCCTCAATCCTCAATAGAATATCCTCAATTCACAGTTTTCAATACTCAATCCCCATTCTTCAATCTTCAAACCTCAATCCACAAACATCAATTCCCATCACTCGACCCTCAACACTCAGTCCTCAGTCTTCAATCCTCAATCCTCAATCCTCAATCTTCAGTCCTCAATACTCAATCTTCAATCCTCAATCCTCAATTCTCAATCCTCAATACTCAATCCTCAACCGTCAATCCTCAATCCCCAATTCTCAGTCTTCAATAGTCAAACCTCAATCCTCAATTCTCAATCCTCAATTCTGAATCCCCAATCTTCGATCCTCAGACCTCAAACATCAATACTCGACCCTCAGTCCTCGTCCTCAATCAACAACACTGAATCGTCAATCCTCATTCCTCAACCCTCAATCCTCAATTCTCAATCCTCAATCCTCAATTTTCAATCCTCATTCTTCAATCCTCAGTACCCAATACTCAATCTCGAATCCTCAATCCTCAATCCTCAATCCTCAATCCTCAATCCTCAATCGTCAGTCTTCAATCCTCAATACTCAATCTTCAATCCTCAATACTCAATCCTCAATCCTCATTCTTCAATCCTGAATACCCAATCCTCAATCCTCAATCCTCAATTCTCAATCCCCAGTCCTCAGTCCTCAGTCCTCAAACCTCAATCCTCAACCCTCATTCCTCATCCTCAATCCTCAATCCTCAATCTTCAATCCTCAATCCTCAATACTTAATCTTCAATCCTCAATCCTCAATTCTCAATCCACAATCCTCAATCCTCAATCCTCAATCCTCAATCCTCAATCCTCAATTGTCAGTCTTCAATCCTCAATACTTAATCTTCAATCCTCAATCCTCAATCCGCAATCCTCGATCTTCAATCCTCAATCCTCAATCCTCAATCCTCACTTCTCAATCTTCAATCCTCAATACTCAGTCTTCAATCCTCAATCCTCAATCCTCAATCCTCAATTTTCAATCCTAATTCTTCAATCCTCAATCCTCAACCCTCAACCATCATCGTCAATCCTCAATCTTCAATCCTCAATCCTCAATCTTCAATGCTCAATACACAATCTTCAATCCTCAATCCTCAATTCTCAAGCCTCAATCCTCAATCCTCAATCCTCAATCCTCAATCCTCAAACCTCAATCGTCAGTCATCAATCCTCAATACTCAATCTTCAGTCCTCAATCCTCAATCCTGAATCCTCAATCCTCATTCTTCAATCCTCAATACCCAATCCTCAATCCTCAATCTTTAATCCTTAATCCTCAATCCTCAATTCTCAATCCTCAAACCTCAGTCCTCAGTCCTCAAACCTCAGCCCACAACCCTCATCCCTCATCCTCAATCCTCAATCCTCAATCTTCAATCCTCAATACTCAATCCTCAATACTCAATCTTGAACCCTCAATCCTCAATTCTCAATCGTCAATCCTCAATCCTCAATCCTCAATCCTCAGTCCTCAAACCTCAATCCTGAATCCTCAATCCTGAATCCTCAAACTTCATCCCTGAGTCCTCAACGATCAGTTGTCAATCCTCAATCCTCAATAGAATATCCTCAAATCGCAGTTTTCAATACTCAATACTCTATCTGCAATCTTCAGATCTCTATCCACAAGCATCAATTCTCATCACTCAACCCTCAATACTCAGTCCCCAATCCTCAATCTTCAAACCTCAACCCTCAATTCTCAATCCTCATTCATCAATCCTCAATCCTCAATCCTCAATCCTCAATCCTCAACCGTCAATCTTCAATCCTCAGACCTCAGACATCAATACTCAACCCTCAGTCCTCGTCCTCAATCCACAACCATCAATCCTCAACCCTCAACCATCAATCCTCAATACTCAACCATCAATCCTCAATTCTCAATACTCAATAGAGTATCCTGAATTCTCATGGTTCAATACTGAATCCACAATATTCAATAATCAAACCTCAATCCTCAAACATCTATTCTCAACACTCAATCCCCAACACTCAGTCCTCTCACTTCAATCCTCCATTCTCAACCCTCAATCCTCAAGCGTCAACCCTCAATCCTCAATACTCAACCCTCAATCCTCAGTCCTCAAACCTCAATCCCGAATCCTCAATCCTGAATCCTCAATCTACAGCCCTCAGTCCTCAACAATCAATTGTCAATCGTCAATCCTCAATAGAATATCCTCAATTCTCAATCCTCAATCCTCGATCCTCAGACCTCAAACATCAATACTCAATCCTCAGTCCTCGTCCTCAATCCACAAAACTCAATCCTCAATGTTCAATCCGCGATACCCAATCCTCAATGTTCAATCCTCAATCCTCAATCTTCAATCATCAATCTTCAATCCTCAATACTCAATCTTCAATCCTCAATCCTCAATTCTCAATCCTCAATCCTCAATCCTCAATCCTCAATCCTCAGTCCTCAATCCTCAATCGTCAGTCTTCAATCCTCAATACTCAATCTTCAATCCTCAATCCTCAATCCTCAATCCTCAACCCTCATTCTTCAATCCTCAATACCCAATACTCAATCTTCAATCCTCAATCCTCAATCCTCAATTCTCAATAGTCAATCTTCAATCCTCAATCCTCAATCCCCAGTCCTCAGTCTTCAATCATCAATACTCAATTTCAATCATCAATCCTCAGTCCTCAAACCTCAATTCTGAATCCTCAATCCTGAATCCTTAATCCTCGGCCCTCAGTCCTCAACAATCTGTTGTGAATCCTCAATCCTCAATAGAATATCCTCAATTCACAGTTTTCAATACTCAATACTCAATCTGCAATCTTCAAACCTCTATCCACAAACGTCAATTCTCATCACTGAACCCTCAACACTCAGTCCTCAATGTTCAATCCTCAATCCTCAATCCTCAATCCTCAATCGTCAATCTTCAACCCTCAATACTCAATCTTCAATCCTCAGTCCTCAATCCTCAATCCCCAATCCTCATTCTTCAATCATCAATACCCAATCCTCAATCTTCAATCCTCAATCCTCAATCCTCAATTCTCAATCCTCAATCCTCAATTTTCAATCCTCATTCTTCAATCCTCAATACCCAATACTCAATCTTGAATCGTCAATCCTCAATCCTCAATCCTCAATTCTCAATCCTCAATCCTCAGTCCTCAGTCCTCAAATCTCAATCCTCAACCCTCAGCCCTCATCGTCAATCCTCGTTCTTCAATCCTCAATCCTCAATCTTCAATGCTCAATACTCAATCTTCAATCCTCAATCCTCAATTCTCAATCCTCAATCCTCAATCCTCAATCCTCAATCCTCAATCCTCAATCCTCAATCGTCAGTCCTCAATCCTCAATACTCAATCATCAATCCTCAATCCTCAATACTCAATCCACAATCCTCATTCTTCAATCCTCAATACCCAATCCTCAATCCTCAATCTATAATCCTCAAACCTCAATCCTCAATTCTCAATCCTCAATCCTCAGTCCTCAGTCCTCAAACCTCAATCCTCAACCCTCATTCCTCATCCTCCATCCTCAATCCTCAATCTTCAATCCTCAATCCTCAATCCTCAATACTTAACCCTCAATCCTCAGTCCTGAAACCTCAATCCCGAATCCTCAATCCTGAATCCTCAATCTTCAGCCCTCAGTCCTCAACAATCAATTGTCAATCCTCAATCATCAATAGAATATCCTCAATTCACAGTTTTCAATACTCAATCCCCATTCTTCAATCTTCAAACCTCAATCCACAAACATCAATTCCCATCACTCAACCCTCAACACTCAGTCCTCAATCTTCAATCCTCAATCCTCAATCCTCAATCTTCAATCCTCAATACTCAATCTTCAATCCTCAATCCTCAATTCTCAATCCTCAATACTCAATCCTCAACCGTCAATCCTCAATCCCCAATTCTCAGTCTTCAATAGTCAAACCTCAATCCTCAATCCTCAATCCTCAATCTTCAATCCTCAATACTCAATCTTCAATCCTCAATCCTCAATCCTCAATCCTCAATCCTCAATCCTCAATCCTCAATCCTCAATCTTCAATCCTCAATACTCAATCTTCAATCCTCAATCCTCAATCCTCAATCCTCAATCCTCATTCTTCAATCCTCAATACCAAATCCTCAATCTTCAATCCTCAATTCTCAATCCTCAATTCTCAATCCTCAATCCTCGATCCTCAGACCTCAAACATCAATACTCGACCCTCAGTCCTCGTCCTCAATCCACAACACTCAATCCTCAATCCTCAATCTTCAATCATCAATATACAATCTTCAGTCCACAATCCTCAATACTCAATCCTCAACCCTCAATCCTCAATGTTCAATCCGCGATACCCAATCCTCAATGTTCAATCCTCAATCCTCAATCCTCAATCATCAATCTTCAATCCTCAATACTCAATCTTCAATCCTCAATCCTCTATTCTCAATCCTCAATCCTCAATCCTCAATCCTCAATCCTCAGGCCTCAATCCTCAATCGTCAGTCTTCAATCCTCAATACTCAATCTTCAATCCTCAATCCTCAATCCTCAATCCTCAACCCTCATTCTTCAATCCTCAATACCCAATCCTCAATGTTCAATCCTTTAATCCTCAATCCTCAATTCTCAATAGTCAATCTTCAATCCTCAATCCTCAATCCTCAATCCTCCGTCTTCAATCCTCAATACTCAATCTTCAATCCTCAATCCTCAATACTCAATCCTCAATCCGCATTCTTCAATCCTCAATACCCAATCCTCAATCCTCAATCTTTAATTCTCAATCCTCAATCCTCAATCCTCAATCTTCAATCCTCAATACTCAATCCTCAATCCTCAATCCTCAATCCACAATCCTCAATCCTCAATCCTCATTCTTCAATCCTCAATACCCGATCCTCAATCTTCAATCCTCAATCCACAATCCTCAATTCTCAATCCTCAATACTCAATTTTCAATCCTCATTCTTCAATCCTCAATACCCAATACTCAATCTTCAATCCTCAATCCTCAATCCTCAATCCCCAATTCTCAATCCTCAATTCTCAGTCCTCAGTCCTCAAACCTCAATCCTCAACACTCAACCCTCATCGTCAATCCTCAATCTTCAATCCTCAATCCTCAATCTTCAATGCTCAATACACAATCTTCAATCCTCAATGCTCAATTCTCAAGCCTCAATCCTCAATCCTCAATCCTCAATCCTCAATCCTCAATCCTCAATCCTCAATCCTCAAACCTCAATCATCAGTCATCAATCCTCAATACTCAATCTTCAATCCTCAATCCTCAATCCTGAATCCTCAATCCTCATTCTTCAATCCTCAGAACCCAATCCTCAATCCTCAATCTTTAATCCTCAATCCTCAATCCTCAATTCTCAATCCTCAATCCTCAGTCCTCAGTACTCAAACCTCAACCCTCAACCCTCATCCCTCATCCTCAATCCTCAATCCTCAATCTTCAACCCTCAATACTCAGTCCCCAATCCTCAATCATCAAACCTCAACCCTCAATTCTCAATCCTCAATCATAAATCCTCAATCCTCAATCCTCAATCCTCAATCCTCAACCGTCAATCTTCAATCCTCAGACCTCAAACATCAATACTCAACCCACAGTCCTCGTCCTCAATCCACAACCATCAATCCTCAACCCTCAACCATCAATCCTCAATATTCAACCATCAATCCTCAATTCTCAATACTCAATAGAATATCCTGAATTCTCATGGTTCAATACTCAATCCACAATATTCAATAATCAAACCTCAATCCTCAAACATCTATCCTCAACACTCAATCCCCAACACTCAGTCCTCTCACTTCAATCCTCCATCCTCAACCCTCAATCCTCAAGCGTCAACCCTCAATCCTCAATACTCAACCCTCAATCCTCAGTCCTCAAACCTCAATCCCGAATCCTCAATCCTGAATCCTCAATCAACAGCCCTCAGTCCTCAACAATCAATTGTCAATCGTCAATCCTCAATAGAATATCCTCAATTCTCAATCCTCAATCCTCGATCCTCAGACCTCAAACATCAATACTCAACCCTCAGTCCTCGTCCTCAATCCACAACACTCAATCCTCAATACTCAATCATCAACACTCAATCCTCAATGTTCAATCCGCGATACCCAATCCTCAATGTTCAATCCTCCATCCTCAATCCTCAATCATGAATCTTCAATCCTCAATACTCAATCTTCAATCATCAATCCTCTATTCTCAATCCTCAATCCTCAATCCTCAATCCTCAAGCCTCAGTACTCAATCCTCAATCGTCAGTCTTCAATCGTCAATACTCAATCTTCAATCCTCAATCCTCAATCCTCAATCCTCAACCCTCATTCTTCAATCCTCAATACCCAATCCTCAATCTTCAATCCTCAATTCTCAAGCCTCAATCCTCAATCCTCAATCCTCAATCCTCAATCCTCAATCCTCAATCCTCAATCCTCAATCCTCAATTGTCAGTCTTCAATCCTCAATACTTAATCTTCAATCCTCAATCCTCAATCCGCAATCCTCAAACTTCAATCCTCAATCCTCAATCCTCAATCCTCACTTCTCAATCTTCAATCCTCAATACTCAATCTTCAATCCTCAATCCTCAATCCTCAAACCTCAATCCTCAATCCTCAATCATCAATCTTCAATCCTCAATACACAATCTTCAATCCTCAATCCTCAATTCTCAAGCCTCAATCCTCAATCCTCAATCCTCAATCCTCAATCCTCAAACCTCAATCGTCAGTCATCAATCCTCAATACTCAATCTTCAATCCTGAATCCTCAATCCTGAATCCTCAATCCTCATTCTTCAATCCTCAATACCCAATCCTCAATCCTCAATCTTTAATCCTCAATCCTCAATCCTCAATTCTCAATCCTCAATCCTCAGTCCTCAGTCCTCAAACCCCAACCCTCAACCATCATCCCTCATCCTCAATCCTCAATCCTCAATCTTCAATCCTCAATACTCAATCCTCAATACTCAATCTTGAACCCTCAATCCTCAATTCTCAATCGTCAATCCTCAATCCTCAATCCTCAATCCTCAATCCTCAATCCTCAATCGTCAGTCTTCAATCCTCAATACTTAATCTCCAATCCTCAATCCTCAATCCCCAATCCTCAATCCTCAATCTTCAATCCTCAATAGTCAATCTTCAATCCTGAATCCTCAATCCTCAATCCTCAATCCTCAATCCTCAATCCCCAATCTTCAATCCTCGTTCCTCAATCCTCAATACCGAATCCTCAATCTTCAATCCTCAATCCTCAATCCTCAATCCTCATCCCTCAATCGTCAATGTTCAATCCTCAATACCCAATCCTCAATCTTCAATCCTCAATCCTCAATCCTCAATCCTCAATCCTCAATCCTCAATCCTCAATCATCAATCCTCAATCCTCAGTCCTCAAACCTCAATCCTGAATCCTCAATCCTGAATCCTCAAACTTCATCCCTGAGTCCTCAACGATCAGTTGTCAATCCTCAATCCTCAATAGAATATCCTCAATTCGCAGTGTTCAATACTCAATACTCAATCTGCAATCTTCAGATCTCTATCCACAAGCATCAATTCTCATCACTCAACCCTCAATACTCAGTCCCCAATCCTCAATCTTCAATCCTCAACCCTCAATCCTCAATCCTCAATAATCAATCTACAGCCCTCAGTCCTCAACAATCAATTGTCAATCGTCAATCCTCAATAGAATATCCTCAATTCTCAATCCTCAATCCTCGATCCTCAGACCTCAAACATCATTACTCAACCCTCAGTCCTCGTCCTCAATCCACAACACTCAATCCTCAATACTCAATCATCAACACTCAATCCTCAATGTTCAATCCGCGATACCCAATCCTCAATGTTCAATCCTCAATCCTCAATCCTCAATCATGAATCTCCAATCCTCAATACTCAATCTTCAATCATCAATCCTCAATTCTCAATCCTCAATCCTCAATCCTCAATCCTCAATCCTCAGTCCTCAATCCTCAATCGTCAGTCTTCAATCCTCAATACTCAATCTTCAATCCTCAATCCTCAATCCTCAATCCTCAACCCTCATTCTTCAATCCTCAATACCCAATCCTCAATCTTCAATCCTCAATTCTCAAGCCTCAATCCTCAATCCTCAATCCTCAATCCTCAATCCTCAATCCTCAATCCTCAATCCTCAATTGTCAGTCTTCAATCCTCAATACTTAATCTTCAATCCTGAATCCTCAATCCGCAATCCTCAAACTTCAATCCTCAATCCTCAATCCTCAATCCTCACTTCTCAATCTTCAATCCTCAATACTCAATTTTCAATCCTCAATCCTCAATCCTCAAACCTCAATCCTCAATCCTCAATCATCAATCTTCAATCCTCAATACACAATCTTCAATCCTCAATCCTCAATTCTCAAGCCTCAATCCTCAATCCTCAATCCTCAATCCTCAATCCTCAAACCTCAATCGTCAGTCATCAATCCTCAATACTCAATCTTCAATCCTGAATCCTCAATCCTGAATCCTCAATCCTCATTCTTCAATCCTCAATACCCAATCCTCAATCCTCAATCTTTAATCCTCAATCCTCAATCCTCAATTCTCAATCCTCAATCCTCAGTCCTCAGTCCTCAAACCTCAACACTCAACCCTCATCCCTCATCCTCAATCCTCAATCCTCAATCTTCAATCCTCAATACTCAATCCTCAATACTCAATCTTGAACCCTCAATCCTCAATTCTCAATCGTCAATCCTCAATCCTCAATCCTCAATCCTCAATCCTCAATCCTCAATCGTCAGTCTTCAATCCTCAATACTTAATCTCCAATCCTCAATCCTCAATCCCCAATCCTCAATCCTCAATCTTCAATCCTCAATACTCAATCTTCAATCCTGAATCCTCAATCCTCAATCCTCAATCCTCAATCCTCAATCCTCAATCTTCAATCCTCATTCTTCAATCCTCAATACCGAATCCTCAATCTTCAATCCTCAATCCTCAATCCTCAATCCTCATCCCTCAATCCTCAATGTTCAATCCTCAATACCCAATCCTCAATCTTCAATCCTCAATCCTCAATCCTCAATCCTCAATCCTCAATCCTCAATCCTCAATCCTCAATCCTCAATCCTCAGTCCTCAAACCTCAATCCTGAATCCTCAATCCTGAATCCTCAAACTTCATCCCTGAGTCCTCAACGATCAGTTGTCAATCCTCAATCCTCAATAGAATATCCTCAATTCGCAGTGTTCAATACTCAATACTCAATCTGCAATCTTCAGATCTCTATCCACAAGCATCAATTCTCATCACTCAACCCTCAATACTCAGTCCCCAATCCTCAATCTTCAAACCTCAACCCTCAATTCTCAATCCTCAATAATCAATCTACAGCCCTCAGTCCTCAACAATCAATTGTCAATCGTCAATCCTCAATAGAATATCCTCAATTCTCAATCCTCAATCCTCGATCCTCAGACCTCAAACATCATTACTCAACCCTCAGTCCTCGTCCTCAATCCACAACACTCAATCCTCAATACTCAATCAGCAACACTCAATCCTCAATGTTCAATCCGCGATACCCAATCCTCAATGTTCAATCCTCAATCCTCAATCCTCAATCATGAATCTTCAATCCTCAATACTCAATCTTCAATCATCAATCCTCAATTCTCAATCCTCAATCCTCAATCCTCAATCCTCAATCCTCAGTCCTCAATCCTCAATCGTCAGTCTTCAATCCTCAATACTCAATCTTCAATCCTCAATCCTCAATCCTCAATCCTCAACCCTCATTCTTCAATCCTCAATACCCAATCCTCAATCTTCAATCCTCAATTCTCAAGCCTCAATCCTCAATCCTCAATCCTCAATCCTCAATCCTCAATCCTCAATCCTCAATCCTCAATTGTCAGTCTTCAATCCTCAATACTTAATCTTCAATCCTGAATCCTCAATCCGCAATCCTCAAACTTCAATCCTCAATCCTCAATCCTCAATCCTCACTTCTCAATCCTCAATCCTCAATACTCAATTTTCAATCCTCAATCCTCAATCCTCAAACCTCAATCCTCAATCCTCAATCATCAATATTCAATCCTCAATACACAATCTTCAATCGTCAATCCTCAATTCTCAAGCCTCAATCCTCAATCCTCAATCCTCAATCCTCAATCCTCAAACCTCAATCGTCAGTCATCAATCCTCAATACTCAATCTTCAATCCTGAATCCTCAATCCTGAATCCTCAATCCTCATTCTTCAATCCTCAATACCCAATCCTCAATCCTCAATCTTTAATCCTCAATCCTCAATCCTCAATTCTCAATCCTCAATCCTCAGTCCTCAGTCCTCAAACCTCAACCCTCAACCCTCATCCCTCATCCTCAATCCTCAATCCTCAATCTTCAATCCTCAATACTCAATCCTCAATACTCAATCTTGAACCCTCAATCCTCAATTCTCAATCGTCAATCCTCAATCCTCAATCCTCAATCCTCAATCCTCAATCCTCAATCGTCAGTCTTCAATCCTCAATACTCAATCTCCAATCCTCAATCCTCAATCCCCAATCCTCAATCCTCAATCTTCAATCCTCAATACTCAATCTTCAATCCTCAATCCTCAATCCTCAATCCTCAATCCTCAATCCTCAATCCTCAATCTTCAATCCTCATTCTTCAATCCTCAATACCGAATCCTCAATCTTCAATCCTCAATCCTCAATCCTCAATCCTCATCCCTCAATCCTCAATGTTCAATCCTCAATACCCAATCCTCAATCTTCAATCCTCAATCCTCAATCCTCAATCCTCAATCCTCAATCCTCAATCCTCAATCCTCAATCCTCAATCCTCAGTCCTCAAACCTCAATCCTGAATCCTCAATCCTGAATCCTCAAACTTCATCCCTGAGTCCTCAACGATCAGTTGTCAATCCTCAATCCTCAATAGAATATCCTCAATTCGCAGTGTTGAATACTCAATACTCAATCTGCAATCTTCAGATCTCTATCCACAAGCATCAATTCTCATCACTCAACCCTCAATACTCAGTCCCCAATCCTCAATCTTCAAACCTCAACCCTCAATTCTCAATCCTCAATAATCAATCCTCAATCCTCAATCCTCAATACTCAATCCTCAACGCTCATTCTTCAATCCTCAATACACAATCCTCAATCTTCAATCCTCAATCCTCAATCCTCAATTCTCAATAGTCAACCTTCAATCCTCAATCCTCAATCTTCAATCCTCATTCTTCAATCCTCAATACCGAATCCTCAATCTTCAATCCTCAATCCTCAATCCTCAATCCTCATCCCTCAATCCTCAATGTTCAATCCTCAATACCCAATCCTCAATCTTCAATCCTCAATCCTCAATCCTCAATCCTCAATCCTCAATCCTCAGTCCTCAAACCTCAATCCTGAATCCTCAACCCTGAATCCTCAAACTTCATCCCTGAGTCCTCAACGATCAGTTGTCAATCCTCAATCCTCAATAGAATATCCTAAAATCGCAGTTTTCAATACTCAATACTCAATCTGCAATCTTCAGATCTCTATCCACAAGAATCAATTCTCATCACTCAACCCTCAATACTCAGTCCCCAATCCTCAATCTTCAAACCTCAACCCTCAATTCTCAATCCTCAATCATCAATCCTCAATCCTCAATCCTCAATCCTCAATCCTCAACCGTCAATCTTCAATCCTCAGACCTCAGACATCAATACTCAACCCTCAGTCCTCGTCCTCAATCCACAACCATCAATCCTCAACCCTCAACCATCAATCCTCAATACTCAACCATCAATCCTCAATTCTCAATACTCAATAGAGTATCCTGAATTCTCATGGTTCAATACTGAATCCACAATATTCAATAATCAAACCTCAATCCTCAAACATCTATTCTCAGCACTCAATCCCCAACACTCAGTCCTCTCACTTCAATCATCCATTCTCAACCCTCAATCCTCAAGCGTCAACCCTCAATCCTCAATACTCAACCCTCAATCCTCAGTCCTCAAACCTCAATCCCGAATCCTCAATCCTCAATCCTCAATCCTCAATCATCAATCCTCAATCGTCAATCCTCAATCTTCAATCCTCAATCCTCAATCCTCAGTCCTCAGTCCTCAAACCTCAATCCTCAACCCTCATTCCTCATCCTCAATCCTCAATCCTCAAACTTCAATACTCAATCCTCAATCCTCAATCCTCATCCTCAATCCTCAATCCTCAAACTTCAATCCTCAATCCTCAATCCTCATTCTTCAATCCTCAATACCCAATCCTCAATCTTCAATCCTCAATCCTCAATCCTCAATTCTCAATCCTCAATCCTCAATTTTCAATCCTCATTCTTCAATCATCAATCCTCAACCCTCAACCATCATCGTCAATCCTCAATCTTCAATCCTCAATCCTCAATCTTCAATTCTCAATACACAATCTTCAATCCTCAATACTCAACCCTCAATCCTCAGTCCTCAAACCTCAATCCCGAATCCTCAATCCTGAATCCTCAATCTTCAGCCCTCAGTCCTCAATCCTCAATCCTCAGCCTTCAATCCTCAATCCTCATTCTTCAATCCTCAATACCCAATCCTCAATCCTCATTCCTCAATCCTGAATCCTCAATTCTCAATCCTCAATCCTCAATTCTCAATACTCATTCTTCAATCCTCAGTACCCAATACTCAATCTTGAATCCTCAATCCTCAATCCTCAATCCTCAATCCTCAATCGTCAGTCTTCAATCCTCAATACTCAATCTTCAATCCTCAATCCTCAATCCTCAATCCTCATTCTTCAATCCTCAATACCCAATCCTCAATCCTCAATCTATAATCCTCAATCCTCAATCCTCAATCCTCAATTCTCAATCCCCAGTCCTCAGTCCTCAGTCCTCAAACCTCAATCCTCAACCCTCATTCCTCATCCTCGATCCTCAATCCTCAATCTTCAATCCTCAATCCTCAATACTTAATCTTCATTCCTCAATCCTCAATTCTCAATCCTCAATCCTCAATCCTCAAACCTCAATCCTCTATCCTGAATCCTCAATTGTCAGTCTTCAATCCTCAATACTTAATCTTCAATCCTCAATCCTCAATCCGCAATCCACAATCTTCAATCCTCAATCCTCAATCCTCAATCCTCACTTCTCTATCTTCAATCCTCAATACTCAATCTTCAATCCTCAATCCTCAATCCTCATTCTTCTATCCTCAATACCCAATCCTCAATCTTCAATCCTCAATCCTCAATCCTCAATTCTCAATCCTCAATCCTCAATTTTCAATCCTCATTCTTCAATCCTCAATCCTCAACCCTCAACCATCATCGTCAATCCTCAATCTTCAATCCTCAATCCTCAATATTCAGTGCTAAATACACAATCTTCAATCCTCAATCCTCAATTCTCAAGCCTCAATCCTCAATCCTCAATCCTCAATCCTCAATCCTCAAACCTCAATCGTCAGTCATCAATCCTCAATACTCAATCTTCAATCCTCAATCCTCAATCCTGAATCCTCAATCCTCATTCTTCAATCCTCAATACCCAATCATCAATCCTCAATCTTCAATCCTCAATCCTCAATCCTCAATTCTCAACCATCAATCCTCAGTACTCAACCATCAATCCTCAATTCTCAGTACTCAATAGAGTATCCTGAATTCTCATGGTTCAATACTCAATCCACAATATTCAATAATCAAACCTCAATCCTCAAACATCTATTCTCAACACTCAATCCCCAACACTCAGTCCTCTCTCTTCAATCCTCCATACTCAACCCTCAATCCTCAAGCGTAAATCCTCAATCCTCAATACTCAACCCTCAATCCTCAGTCCTCAAACCTCAATCCCGAATCCTCAATCCTGAATCCTCAATCTTCAGCCCTCAGTCCTCAATCCTCAATCCTCAGCCTTCAATCCTCAATCCTCATTCTTCAATCCTCAATACCCAATCCTCAATCCTCATTCCTCAATCCTGAATCCTCAATTCTCAATCCTCAATCCTCAATTCTCAATACTCATTCTTCAATCCTCAGTACCCAATACTCAATCTTGAATCCTCAATCCTCAATCCTCAATCCTCAATCCTCAATCGTCAGTCTTCAATCCTCAATACTCAATCCTCATTCTTCAATCCTCAATACCCAATCCTCAATCCTCAATCTATAATCCTCAATCCTCAATCCTCAATCCTCAATTCTCAATCCCCAGTCCTCAGTCCTCAGTCCTCAAACCTCAATCCTCAACCCTCATTCCTCATCCTCGATCCTCAATCCTCAACCTTCAATCCTCAATCCTCAATACTTAATCTTCATTCCTCAATCCTCAATTCTCAATCCTCAATCCTCAATCCTCAAACCTCAATCCTCAATCCTGAATCCTCAATTGTCAGTCTTCAAACCTCAATACTTAATCTTCAATCCTCAATCCTCAATCCGCAATCCACAATCTTCAATCCTCAAAACTCAATCTTCAATCCTCAATCCTCAATCCTCAATCCTCAATCCTCATTCTTCAATCCTCAATACCAAATCCTCAATCTTCAATCCTCAATTCTCAATCCTCAATTCTCAATCCTCAATCCTCGATCCTCAGACCTCAAACATCAATACTCGACTCTCAGTCCTCGTCCTCAATCCACAACACTCAATCCTCAATCCTCAATCTTCAATCATCAATATACAATCTTCAGTCCACAATCCTCAATACTCAATCCTCAACCCTCAATCCTCAATGTTCAATCCGCGATACCCAATCCCCAATGTTCAATCCTCAATCCTCAATCCTCAATCCTCAATCCTCAATCCTCATTCTTCAATCCTCAATACCCAATCCTCAATCCTCAATCTATAATCCTCAATCCTCAATCCTCAATTCTCAATCCCCAGTCCTCAGTCCTCAGTCCTCAAACCTCAATCCTCAACCCTCATTCCTCATCCTCAATCCTCAATCCTCAATCTTCAATCCTCAATCCTCAATACTTAATCTTCATTCCTCAATCCTCAATTCTCAATCCTCAATCCTCAATCCTCAATCCTCAATCCTCAATCCTCAATCCTCAATCCTCAATCCTCAATCTTCAATCCTCAATCCTCAATCCTCAGTCCTCAGTCCTCAAACCTCAATCCTCAACCCTCATTCCTCATCCTCAATCCTCAATCCTCAAACTTCAATACTCAATCCTCAATCCTCAATCCTCATCCTCAATCCTCAATCCTCAAACTTCAATCCTCAATCCTCAATCCTCAATCCTCAATCCTCAATCCTCAATCCTCATTCTTCAATCCTCAATACCCAATCCTCAATCTTCAATCCTCAATCCTCAATCCTCAATTCTCAATCCTCAATCCTCAATTTTCAATCCTCATTCTTCAATCATCAATCCTCAACCCTCAACCATCATCGTCAATCCTCAATCTTCAATCCTCAATCCTCAATCTTCAATTCTCAATACACAATCTTCAATCCTCAATTCTCAATTCTCAAGCCTCAATCCTCAATCCTCAATCCTCAATCCTCAATCCTCAAACCTCAATCGTCAGTCATCAATCCTCAATACTCAATCTTCAATCCTCAATCCTCAATCCTGAATCCTCAATCCTCATTCTTCAATCCTCAATACCCAATCCTCAATCCTCAATCTTTAATCCACAATCCTCAATCCTCAATTCTCAATCCTCAATCCTCAGTCCTCAGTCCTCAAACCTCAACCCTCAACCCTCATCCCTCATCCTCAATCCTCAATCCTCAATCTTCAATCCTCAATACTCAATCCTCAATACTCAATCTTGAACCCTCAATCCTCAATTCTCAATCGTCAATCCTCAATCCTCAATCCTCAATCCTCAATCCTCAATTGTCAGTCTTCAATCCTCAATACTCAATCTCCAATCCTCAATCCTCAATCCCCAATCCTCAATCCTCAATCTTCAATCCTCAATACTCAATCTTCAATCCTCAATCCTCAATCCTCAATCCTCAATCCTCAATCCTCAATCCTCAATCTTCAATCATCATTCTTCAATCCTCAATACCGAATCCTCAATCTTCAATCCTCAATCCTCAATCCTCAACACTCATCCCTCAATCCTCAATGTTCAATCCTCAATACCCAATCCTCAATCTTCAATCCTCAATCCTCAATCCTCAATCCTCAATCCTCAATCCTCAATCCTCAATCCTCAATCCTCAATCCTCAGTCCTCAAACCTCAGTCCTGAATCCTCAATCCTGAATCCTCAATCTTTAGCCATCGGTCCTCAACAATCAATTGTCAATCCTCAATCCTCAATGGAATATCCTCAATTCACAGTTTTCAATACTCAATCCCCATTCTTCAATCTTCAAATCGCAATCCTCAAACATCAATACTCATCACTCAACCCTCAACACTCAGTCCTCAATCTTCAATCCTCAATCCTCAATCCTCAATCTTCAATCCTCAATACTCAATCTTCAATCCTCAATCCTCAATCCTCAATCCTCGATCCTCAATCCTCAGTCCTCAAACCTCAATCCTGAATCCTCAATCCTGAATCCTCAAACTTCATCCCTGAGTCCTCAACGATCAGTTGTCAATCCTCAATCCTCAATAGAATATCCTCAAATCGCAGTTTTCAATACTCAATACTCAATCTGCAATCTTCAGATCTCTATCCACAAGCATCAATTCTCATCACTCAACCCTCAATACTCAGTCCCCAATCCTCAATCTTCAAACCTCAACCCTCAATTCTCAATCCTCAATAATCAATCCTCAATCCTCAGTCCTCAATACTCAATCCTCAACGCTCATTCTTCAATCCTCAATACACAATCCTCAATCTTCAATCCTGAATCCTCAATCCTCAATTCTCAATAGTCAATCTTCAATCCTCAATCCTCAATCCTCAATCCTCATTCTTCAATCCTCAATACCGAATCCTCAATCTTCAATCCTCAACCCTCAATCCTCAATCCTCATCCCTCAATCCTCAATGTTCAATCCTCAATACCCAATCCTCAATCTTCAATCCTCAATCCTCAATCCTCAATCCTCAATCCTCAATCCTCAGTCCTCAAACCTCAATCCTGAATCCTCAATCCTGAATCCTCAAACTTCATCCCTGAGTCCTCAACGATCAGTTGTCAATCCTCAATCCTCAATAGAATATCCTCAAATCGCAGTTTTCAATACTCAATACTCAATCTGCAATCTTCAGATCTCTATCCACAAGCATCAATTCTCATCACTCAACCCTCAATACTCAGACCCCAATCCTCAATCTTCAAACCTCAACCCTCAATTCTCAATCCTCAATCATCAATCCTCAATCCTCAATCCTCAATCCTCAATCCTCAACCGTCAATCTTCAATCCTCAGACCTCAGACATCAATACTCAACCCTCAGTCCTCGTCCTCAATCCACAACCATCAATCCTCAACCCTCAACCATCAATCCTCAATACTCAACCATCAATCCTCAATTCTCAATACTCAATAGAGTATCCTGAATTCTCATGGTTCAATACTCAATCCACAATATTCAATAATCAAACCTCAATCCTCAATCATCTATTCTCAACACTCAATCCCCAACACTCAGACCTCTCTCTTCAATCCTCCATACTCAACCCTCAATCCTCAAGCGTAAATCCTCAATCCTCAATACTCAACCCTCAATCCTCAGTCCTCAAACCTCAATCCCGAATCCTCAATCCTGAATCCTCAATCTTCAGCCCTCAGTCCTCAATCCTCAATCCTCAGCCTTCAATCCTCAATCCTCATTCTTCAATCCTCAATACCCAATCCTCAATCCTCATTCCTCAATCCTGAATCCTCAATTCTCAATCCTCAATCCTCAATTCTCAATACTCATTCTTCAATCCTCAGTACCCAATACTCAATCTTGAATCCTCAATCCTCAATCCTCAATCCTCAATCCTCAATCGTCAGTCTTCAATCCTCAATACTCAATCTTCAATCCTCAATCCTCAATCCTCAATCCTCATTCTTCAATCCTCAATACCTAATCCTCAATCCTCAATCTATAATCCTCAATCCTCAATCCTCAATCCTCAATTCTCAATCCCCAGTCCTCAGTCCTCAGTCCTCAAACCTCAATCCTCAACGCTCATTCCTCATCCTCGATCCTCAATCCTCAATCTTCAATCCTCAATCCTCAATACTTAATCTTCATTCCTCAATCCTCAATTCTCAATCCTCAATCCTCAATCCTCAAACCTCAATCCTCAATCCTGAATCCTCAATTGTCAGTCTTCAATCCTCAATACTTAATCTTCAATCCTCAATCCTCAATCCGCAATCCACAATCTTCAATCCTCAATCCTCAATCCTCAATCCTCACTTCTCTATCTTCAATCCTCAATACTCAATCTTCAATCCTCAATCCTCAATCCTCATTCTTCTATCCTCAATACCCAATCCTCAATCTTCAATCCTCAATCCTCAATCCTCAATTCTCAATCCTCAATCCTCAATTTTCAATCCTCATTCTTGAATCCTCAATCCTCAACCCTCAACCATCATCGTCAATCCTCAATCTTCAATCCTCAATCCTCAATATTCAGTGCTAAATACACAATCTTCAATCCTCAATCCTCAATTCTCAAGCCTCAATCCTCAATCCTCAATCCTCAATCCTCAATCCTCAAACCTCAATCGTCAGTCATCAATCCTCAATACTCAATCTTCAATCCTCAATCCTCAATCCTGAATCCTCAATCCTCATTCTTCAATCCTCAATACCCAATCATCAATCCTCAATCTTCAATCCTCAATCCTCAATCCTCAATTCTCAATCCTCAATCCTCAGTCCTCAGTCCTCAAACCTCAACCCTCAACCCTCATCCCTCATCCTCAATCCTCAATCCTCAATCTTCAATCCTCAATACTCAGTCCTCAATACTCAATCTTGAACCCTCAATCCTCAATTCTCAATCGTCAATCCTCAATCCTCAATCCTCAATCCTCAATCTTCAATGCTCAATACTCAATCTTCAATCCTCAATCCTCAATTTTCAATCCTCAATCCTCAATCCTCAATCCTCAATCCTCAATCCTCAATCCTCAATCCTCAATCGTCAGTCTTCAATCCTCAATACTCAATCATCAATCCTCAATCCTCAATACTCAATCCTCAATCCTCATTCTTCAATCCTCAATACCCAATCCTCAATCCTCAATCTATAATCCTCAAACATCAATCCTCAATTCTCAATCCTCAATCCTCAGTCCTCAGCCCTCAAACCTCAATCCTCAACCCTCATTCCTCATCCTCCACCCTCAATACTCAATCTTCAATCCTCAATCCTCAATCCTCAATCCTCAATACTCAAACCTCAATCCTCAGTCCTCAAACCTCAATCCCGAATCCTCAATCCTGAATCCTCAATCTTCAGCCCTCAGTCCTCAACAATCAATTGTCAATCCTCAATCCTCAATAGAATATCCTCAATTCACAGTTTTCAATACTCAATCCCCATCCTTCAATCTTCAAACCTCAATCCACAAACATCAATTCCCATCACTCAACCCTCAACACTCAGTCCTCAATCTTCAATCCTCAATCCTCAATCCTCAATCTTCAATCCTGAATACTCAATCTTCAATCCTCAATCCTCAATTCTCAATTCTCAATCCTCAATACTCAATCCTCAACCGTCAATCCTCAATCCCCAATTCTCAGTCTTCAATAGTCAAACCTCAATCCTCAATCCTCAATCCTCTATCTTCAATCCTCAATACTCAATCTTCATTCCTCAATCCTCAATCCTCAATCCTCAACCCTCAATCCTCAATCCTCAATCCTCAATCTTCAATCCTCAGAACTCAATCTTCAATCCTCAATCCTCAATCCTCAATCCTCATTCTTCAATCCTCAATACCAAATCCTCAATCTTCAATCCTCAATTCTCAATCCTCAATTCTCAATCCTCAATCCTCGATCCTCAGACCTCAAACATCAATACTCGACTCTCAGTCCTCGTCCTCAATCCACAACACTCAATCCTCAATCCTCAATCTTCAATCATCAATATACAATCTTCAGTCCACAATCCTCAATACTCAATCCTCAACCCTCAATCCTCAATGTTCAATCCGCGATACCCAATCCTCAATGTTCAATCCTCAATCCTCAATCCTCAATCCTCAATCCTCAATCCTCATTCTTCAATCCTCAATACCCAATCCTCAATCCTCAATCTATAATCCTCAATCCTCAATCCTCAATTCTCAATCCCCAGTCCTCAGTCCTCAGTCCTCAAACCTCAATCCTCAACCCTCATTCCTCATCCTCAATCCTCAATCCTCAATCTTCAATCCTCAATCCTCAATACTTAATCTTCATACCTCAATCCTCAATTCTCAATCCTCAATCCTCAATCCTCAATCCTCAATCCTCAATCCTCAATCCTCAATCCTCAATCCTCAATCTTCAATCCTCAATCCTCAATCCTCAGTCCTCAGTCCTCAAACCTCAATCCTCAACCCTCATTCCTCATCCTCAATCCTCAATCCTCAAACTTCAATACTCAATCCTCAATCCTCAATCCTCAATCCTCAATCCTCAATCCTCATTCTTCAATCCTCAATACCCAATCCTCAATCTTCAATCCTCAATCCTCAATCCTCAATTCTCAATCCTCAATCCTCAATTTTCAATCCTCATTCTTCAATCATCAATCCTCAACCCTCAACCATCATCGTCAATCCTCAATCTTCAATCCTCAATCCTCAATCTTCAATGCTCAATACACAATCTTCAATCCTCAATCCTCAATTCTCAAGCCTCAATCCTCAATCCTCAATCCTCAATCCTCAATCCTCAATCCTCAATCCTCAATCCTCAATCCTCAGTCCTCAAACCTCAATCCTGAATCCTCAATCCTGAATCCTCAATCTTTAGCCATCGGTCCTCAACAATCAATTGTCAATCCTCAATCCTCAATGGAATATCCTCAATTCACAGTTTTCAATACTCAATCCCCATTCTTCAATCTTCAAATCGCAATCCTCAAACATCAATACTCATCACTCAACCCTCAACACTCAGTCCTCAATCTTCAATCCTCAATCCTCAATCCTCAATCTTCAATCCTCAATACTCAATCTTCAATCCTCAATCCTCAATCCTCAATCCTCGATCCTCAATCCTCAGTCCTCAAACCTCAATCCTGAATCCTCAATCCTGAATCCTCAAACTTCATCCCTGAGACCTCAACGATCAGTTGTCAATCCTCAATCCTCAATAGAATATCCTCAATTCGCAGTGTTCAATACTCAATACTCAATCTGCAATCTTCAGATCTCTATCCACAAGCATCAATTCTCATCACTCAACCCTCAATACTCAGTCCCCAATCCTCAATCTTCAAACCTCAACCCTCAATTCTCAATCCTCAATAATCAATCCTCAATCCTCAGTCCTCAATACTCAATCCTCAACGCTCATTCTTCAATCCTCAATACACAATCCTCAATCTTCAATCCTCAATCCTCAATCCTCAATTCTCAATAGTCAATCTTCAATCCTCAATCCTCAATCCTCAATCCTCATTCTTCAATCCTCAATACCGAATCCTCAATCTTCAATCCTCAACCCTCAATCCTCAATCCTCATCCCTCAATCCTCAGTGTTCAATCCTCAATACCCAATCCTCAATCTTCAATCCTCAATCCTCAAACCTCAATCCTCAATCCTCAATCCTCAGTCCTCAAACCTCAATCCTGAATCCTCAATCCTGAATCCTCAAACTTCATCCCTGAGTCCTCAACGATCAGTTGTCAATCCTCAATCCTCAATAGAATATCCTCAAATCGCAGTTTTCAATACTCAATACTCAATCTGCAATCTTCAGATCTCTATCCACAAGCATCAATTCTCATCACTCAACCCTCAATACTCAGACCCCAATCCTCAATCTTCAAACCTCAACCCTCAATTCTCAATCCTCAATCATCAATCCTCAATCCTCAATCCTCAATCCTCAATCCTCAACCGTCAATCTTCAATCCTCAGACCTCAGACATCAATACTCAACCCTCAGTCCTCGTCCTCAATCCACAACCATCAATCCTCAACCCTCAACCATCAATCCTCAATACTCAACCATCAATCCTCAATTCTCAATACTCAATAGAGTATCCTGAATTCTCATGGTTCAATACTCAATCCACAATATTCAATAATCAAACCTCAATCCTCAAACATCTATTCTCAACACTCAATCCCCAACACTCAGTCCTCTCTCTTCAATCCTCCATACTCAACCCTCAATCCTCAAGCGTAAATCCTCAATCCTCAATACTCAACCCTCAATCCTCAGTCCTCAAACCTCAATCCCGAATCCTCAATCCTGAATCCTCAATCTTCAGCCCTCAGTCCTCAATCCTCAATCCTCAGCCTTCAATCCTCAATCCTCATTCTTCAATCCTCAATACCCAATCCTCAATCCTCATTCCTCAATCCTGAATCCTCAATTCTCAATCCTCAATCCTCAATTCTCAATACTCATTCTTCAATCCTCAGTACCCAATACTCAATCTTGAATCCTCAATCCTCAATCCTCAATCCTCAATCCTCAATCGTCAGTCTTCAATCCTCAATACTCAATCTTCAATCCTCAATCCTCAATCCTCAATCCTCATTCTTCAATCCTCAATACCCAATCCTCAATCCTCAATCTATAATCCTCAATCCTCAATCCTCAATCCTCAATTCTCAATCCCCAGTCCTCAGTCCTCAGTCCTCAAACCTCAATCCTCAACCCTCATTCCTCATCCTCGATCCTCAATCCTCAATCTTCAATCCTCAATCCTCAATACTTAATCTTCATTCCTCAATCCTCAATTCTCAATCCTCAATCCTCAATCCTCAAACCTCAATCCTCAATCCTGAATCCTCAATTGTCAGTCTTCAATCCTCAATACTTAATCTTCAATCCTCAATCCTCAATCCGCAATCCACAATCTTCAATCCTCAATCCTCAATCCTCAATCCTCACTTCTCTATCTTCAATCCTCAATACTCAATCTTCAATCCTCAATCCTCAATCCTCATTCTTCTATCCTCAATACCCAATCCTCAATCTTCAATCCTCAATCCTCAATCCTCAATTCTCAATCCTCAATCCTCAATTTTCAATCCTCATTCTTCAATCCTCAATCCTCAACCCTCAACCATCATCGTCAATCCTCAATCTTCAATCCTCAATCCTCAATCTTCAGTGCTCAATACACAATCTTCAACCCTCAATCCTCAATTCTCAAGCCTCAATCCTCAATCCTCAATTCTCAATCCTCAATCCTCAAACCTCAATCGTCAGTCATCAATCCTCAATACTCAATCTTCAATCCTCAATCCTCAATCCTGAATCCTCAATCCTCATTCTTCAATCCTCAATACCCAATCATCAATCCTCAATCTTCAATCCTCAATCCTCAATCCTCAATTCTCAATCCTCAATCCTCAGTCCTCAGTCCTCAAACCTCAACCCTCAACCCTCATCCCTCATCCTCAAACCTCAATCCTCAATCTTCAATCCTCAATACTCAGTCCTCAATACTCAATCTTGAACCCTCAATCCTCAATTCTCAATCGTCAATCCTCAATCCTCAATCCTCAATCCTCAATCTTCAATGCTCAATACTCAATCTTCAATCCTCAATCCTCAATTTTCAATCCTCAATCCTCAATCCTCAATCCTCAATCCTCAATCCTCAATCCTCAATCGTCAGTCTTCAATCCTCAATACTCAATCATCAATCCTCAATCCTCAATACTCAATCCTCAATCCTCATTCTTCAATCCTCAATACCCAATCCTCAATCCTCAATCTATAATCCTCAAACATCAATCCTCAATTCTCAATCCTCAATCCTCAGTCCTCAGCCCTCAAACCTCAATCCTCAACCCTCATTCCTCATCCTCCACCCTCAATCCTCAATCTTCAATCCTCAATCCTCAATCCTCAATACTCAAACCTCAATCCTCAGTCCTCAAACCTCAATCCCGAATCCTCAATCCTGAATCCTCAATCTTCAGCCCTCAGTCCTCAACAATCAATTGTCAATCCTCAATCCTCAATAGAATATCCTCAATTCACAGTTTTCAATACTCAATCCCCATCCTTCAATCTTCAAACCTCAATCCACAAACATCAATTCCCATCGCTCAACCCTCAACACTCAGTCCTCAATCTTCAATCCTCAATCCTCAATCCTCAATCTTCAATCCTGAATACTCAATCTTCAATCCTCAATCCTCAATTCTCAATCCTCAATACTCAATCCTCAACCGTCAATCCTCAATCCCCAATTCTCAGTCTTCAATAGTCAAACCTCAATCCTCAATCCTCAATCCTCTATCTTCAATCCTCAATACTCAATCTTCATTCCTCAATCCTCAATCCTCAATCCTCAACCCTCAATCCTCAATCCTCAATCCTCAATCTTCAATTCTCAAAACTCAATCTTCAATCCTCAATCCTCAATCCTCAATCCTCAATCCTCATTCTTCAATCCTCAATACCAAATCCTCAATCTTCAATCCTCAATTCTCAATCCTCAATTCTCAATCCTCAATCCTCGATCCTCAGACCTCAAACATCAATACTCGACTCTCAGTCCTCGTCCTCAATCCACAACACTCAATCCTCAATCCTCAATCTTCAATCATCAATATACAATCTTCAGTCCACAATCCTCAATACTCAATCCTCAACCCTCAATCCTCAATGTTCAATCCGCGATACCCAATCCTCAATGTTCAATCCTCAATCCTCAATCCTCAATCCTCAATCCTCAATCCTCATTCTTCAATCCTCAATACCCAATCCTCAATCCTCAATCTATTATCCTCAATCCTCAATCCTCAATTCTCAATCCCCAGTCCTCAGTCCTCAGTCCTCAAACCTCAATCCTCAACCCTCATTCCTCATCCTCAACACTCAATCCTCAATCTTCAATCCTCAATCCTCAATACTTAATCTTCATTCCTCAATCCTCAATTCTCAATCCTCAATCCTCAATCTTCAATCCTCAATCCTCAATCCTCAATTCTCAATCCTCAATCCTCAGTCCTCAGTCCTCAAACCTCAACCCTCAACCCTCATCCCTCATCCTCAATCCTCAATCCTCAATCTTCAATCCTCAATACTCAGTCCTCAATACTCAATCTTGAACCCTCAATGCTCAATTCTCAATCGTCAATCCTCAATCCTCAATCCTCAATCCTCAATCTTCAATGCTCAATACTCAATCTTCAATCCTCAATCCTCAATTTTCAATCCTCAATCCTCAATCCTCAATCCTCAATCCTCAATCCTCAATCCTCAATCGTCAGTCTTCAATCCTCAATACTCAATCATCAATCCTCAATCCTCAATACTCAATCCTCAATCCTCATTCTTCAATCCTCAATACCCAATCCTCAATCCTCAATCTATAATCCTCAAACATCAATCCTCAATTCTCAATCCTCAATCCTCAGTCCTCAGCCCTCAAACCTCAATCCTCAACCCTCATTCCTCATCCTCCACCCTCAATCCTCAATCTTCAATCCTCAATCCTCAATCCTCAATACTCAAACCTCAATCCTCAGTCCTCAAACCTCAATCCCGAATCCTCAATCCTGAATCCTCAATCTTCAGCCCTCAGTCCTCAACAATCAATTGTCAATCCTCAATCCTCAATAGAATATCCTCAATTCACAGTTTTCAATACTCAATCCCCATCCTTCAATCTTCAAACCTCAATCCACAAACATCAATTCCCATCACTCAACCCTCAACACTCAGTCCTCAATCTTCAATCCTCAATCCTCAATCCTCAATCTTCAATCCTGAATACTCAATCTTCAATCCTCAATCCTCAATTCTCAATCCTCAATACTCAATCCTCAACCGTCAATCCTCAATCCCCAATTCTCAGTCTTCAATAGTCAAACCTCAATCCTCAATCCTCAATCCTCTATCTTCAATCCTCAATACTCAATCTTCATTCCTCAATCCTCAATCCTCAATCCTCAACCCTCAATCCTCAATCCTCAATCCTCAATCTTCAATTCTCAAAACTCAATCTTCAATCCTCAATCCTCAATCCTCAATCCTCAATCCTCATTCTTCAATCCTCAATACCAAATCCTCAATCTTCAATCCTCAATTCTCAATCCTCAATTCTCAATCCTCAATCCTCGATCCTCAGACCTCAAACATCAATACTCGACTCTCAGTCCTCGTCCTCAATCCACAACACTCAATCCTCAATCCTCAATCTTCAATCATCAATATACAATCTTCAGTCCACAATCCTCAATACTCAATCCTCAACCCTCAATCCTCAATGTTCAATCCGCGATACCCAATCCTCAATGTTCAATCCTCAATCCTCAATCCTCAATCCTCAATCCTCAATCCTCATTCTTCAATCCTCAATACCCAATCCTCAATCCTCAATCTATAATCCTCAATCCTCAATCCTCAATTCTCAATCCCCAGTCCTCAGTCCTCAGTCCTCAAACCTCAATCCTCAACCCTCATTCCTCATCCTCAACACTCAATCCTCAATCTTCAATCCTCAATCCTCAATACTTAATCTTCATTCCTCAATCCTCAATTCTCAATCCTCAATCCTCAATCCTCAATCCTCAATCCTCAAACTTCAATACTCAATCCTCAATCCTCAATCCTCAATCCTCAATCCTCAATCCTCATTCTTCAATCCTCAATACCCAATCCTCAATCTTCAATCCTCAATCCTCAATCCTCAATTCTCAATCCTCAATCCTCAATTTTCAATCCTCATTCTTCAATCATCAATCCTCAACCCTCAACCATCATCGTCAATCCTCAATCTTCAATCCTCAATCCTCAATCTTCAATGCTCAATACACAATCTTCAATCCTCAATCCTCAATTCTCAAGCCTCAATCCTCAATCCTCAATCCTCAATCCTCAATCCTCAAACCTCAATCGTCAGTCATCAATCCTCAATACTCAATCTTCAATCCTCAATCCTCAATCCTGAATCCTCAATCCTCATTCTTCAATCCTCAATACCCAATCATCAATCCTCAATCTTTAATCCTCAATCCTCAATCCTCAATTCTCAATCCTCAATCCTCAGTCCTCAGTCCTCAAACCTCAACCCTCAACCCTCATCCCTCATCCTCAATCCTCAATCCTCAAACTTCAATCCTCAATACTCAGTCCTCAATACTCAATCTTGAACCCTCAATCCTCAATTCTCAATCGTCAATCCTCAATCCTCAATCCTCAATCCTCAATCCTCAATCCTCAATTGTCAGTCTTCAATCCTCAATACTCAATCTCCAATCCTCAATCCTCAATCCCCAATCCTCAATCCTCAATCTTCAATCCTCAATACTCAATCTTCAATCCTCAATCCTCAATCCTCAATCCTCAATCCTCAATCCTCAATCCTCAATCTTCAATCATCATTCTTCAATCCTCAATACCGAATCCTCAATCTTCAATCCTCAATCCTCAATCCTCAACCCTCATCCCTCAATCCTCAATGCTCAATCCTCAATACCCAATCCTCAATCTTCAATCCTCAATCCTCAATCCTGAATCCTTAATCCTCGGCCCTCAGACCTCAACAATCAGTTGTCAATCCTCAATCCTCAATAGAATATCCTCAATTCACAGCTTTCAATACTCAATACTCAATCTGCAATCTTCAAACCTCTATCCACAAACGTCAATTCTCATCACTCAACCCTCAACACTCAGTCCTCAATGTTCAATCCTCAATCCTCAATCCTCAATCCTCAATCGTCAATCTTCAACCCTGGATACTCAATCTTCAATCCTCAATCCTCAATCCTCAATCCCCAATCCTCATTCTTCAATCCTCAATACCCAATCCTCAATCTTCAATCCTCAATCCTCAATCCTCAATGCTCAATCCTCAATCCTAAATTTTCAATCCTCATTCTTCAATCCTCAATACCCAATACTCAATCTTGAATCCTCAATCCTCAATCCTCAATCCTCAATTCTCAATCCGCAATCCTCAGTCCTCAGTCCTCAAACCTCAATCCTCAACCCTCAGCCCTCATCGTCAATCCTCGATCTTCAATCCTCAATCCTCAATCTTCAATGCTCAATACTCAATCTTCAATCCTCAATCCTCAATTCTCAATCCTCAATCCTCAATCCTCAATCCTCAATCCTCAATCCTCAATCCTCAATCGTCAGTCTTCAATCCTCAATACTCAATCATCAATCCTCAATCCTCAATACTCAATCCTCAATCCTCATTCTTCAGTCCTCAATACCCTATCCTCAATCCTCAATCGATAATCCTCAAACCTCAGTCCTCAATTCTCAGTCCTCAATCCTCAGTCCTCAGTCCTCAAACCTCAATCCTCAACCCTCATTCCTCATCCTCCACCCTCAATCCTCAATCTTCAATCCTCAATCCTCAATCCTCAATACTCATTCCTCAATCCTCAGTCCTCAAACCTCAATTCCGAATCCTCAATCCTGAATCCTCAATCTTCAGCCCTCAGTCCTCAACAATAAATAGTCAATCCTCAATCCTCAATAGAATATCCTCAATTCACAGTTTTCAATACTCAATCCCCATTCTTCAATCTTCAAACCTCAATCCACAAACATCAATTCCCATCACTCAACCCTCAACACTCAGTCCTCAATCTTCAATCCTCAATCCTCAATCCTCAATCTTCAATCCTCAATACTCAATCTTCAATCCTCAATCCTCAATTCTCAATCCTCAATACTCAATCCTCAACCGTCAATCCTCAATCCCCAATTCTCAGTCTTCAATAGTCAAACCTCAATCCTCAATCCTCAATCCTCTATCTTCAATCCTCAATCCTCAATCCTCGATCCTCAATAGTCAATCTTCAATCCTCAACCCTCAATCCTCAATCCTCAGCCTTCAATCCTCAATACTCAGTCTTCAATCCCCAATCCTCAGTCCTCAAACCTCAGTTCTGAATCCTCAATCCTGAATCCTTAATCCTCGGCCCTCAGTCCTCAACAATCAGTTGTCAATCCTCAATCCTCAATAGAATATCCTCAATTCGCAGTTTTCAATACTCAATACTCAGTCTGCAATCTTCAGATCTCTATACACAAGCATCAATTCTCATCACTCAACCCTCAATACTCAGGCCCCAATCCTCAATCTTCAAACCTCAACCCTCAATTCTCAATCCTCAATCATCAATCCTCAATCCTCAATCCTCAATACTCAGTCCTCAACGCTCATTCTTCAATCCTCAATACCCAATACTCAATCTTCAATCCTCAATCCTCAATCATCAATTCTCAATAGTCAATCTTCAATCCTCAATCCTCAATCCTCAATCCTCATTCTTCATTCCTCAACACCGAATCCTCAATCTTCAATCCTCAATCCTCAATCCTCAATCCTCATCCCTCAATCCTCAATGTTCAATCCTCAATACCCAATCCTCAATCTTCAATCCTCAATCCTCAATCCTCAATCCTCAATCCTCAATCCTCAGTCCTCAAACCTCAATCATGAATCCTCAATCCTGAATCCTCAAACTTCATCCCTGAGTCCTCAACGATCAGTTGTCAATCCTCAATCCTCAATAGAATATCCTCAAATCGCAGTTTTCAATACTCAATACTCAATCTGCAATCTTCAGATCTCTACCCACAAGCATCAATTCTCATCACTCAACCCTCAATACTCAGTCCCCAATGTTCAATCCTCAATCCTCAATCCTCAATCCTCAATCGTCAATCTTCAACCCTCAATACTCAATCTTCAATCCTCAATCTTCAATTCTCAATCCTCAATCCTCAATCCTCAATCCTCAATCCTCAATCCTCAATCCTCAATCGTCAGTCTTCAATCCTCAATACTCAATCATCAATCCTCAATCCTCAATACTCAATCCTCAATCCTCATTCTTCAATCCTCAATACGCCATCCTCAATCCTCAATCGATAATCCTCAAACCTCAATCCTCAATTCTCAATCCTCAATCCTCAGTCCTCAGTCCTCAAACCCCAATCCTCAACCCTCATTCCTCATCCTCCACCCTCAATCCTCAATCTTCAATCCTCAATCCTCAATCCTCAATACTCATCCCTCAATCCTCAGTCCTCAAACCTCAATTCCGAATCCTCAATCCTGAATCCTCAATCTTCAGCCCTCAGTCCTCAACAATCAATAGTCAATCCTCAATCCTCAATAGAATATCCTCAATTCACAGTTTTCAATACTCAATCCCCATTCTTCAATCTTCAAACCTCAATCCACAAACATCAATTCCCATCACTCAACCCTCAACACTCAGACCTCAATCTTCAATCCTCAATCCTCAATCCTCAATCTTCAATCCTCAATACTCAATCTTCAATCCTCAATCCTCAATTCTCAATCCTCAATACTCAATCCTCAACCGTCAATCCTCAATCCCCAATTCTCAGTCTTCAATAGTCAAACCTCAATCCTCAATCCTCAATCCTCTATCTTCAATCCTCAATACTCAATCTTCAATCCTCAGTCCTCAATCCTCAATCCTCAATCCTCAACCCTCAATCCTCAATCCTCAATCTTCAATCCTCAATACTCAATCCAGAAACCTCAATCCTCAATCCTCAATCCTCAATCCTCATTCTTCAATCCTCAATACCAAATCCTCAATCTTCAATCTTCAATCCTCAATCCTCAATCCTCGATCCTCAATCCTCATTCTTCAATCCTCAATACCCAATCCTCAATCTTCAATCCTCAATCCTCAATCCTCAATCCTCAATAGTCAATCTTCAATCCTCAACCCTCAATCCTCAATCCTCAGCCTTCAATCCTCAATACTCAGTCTTCAATCCCCAATCCTCAGTCCTCAAACCTCAGTTCTGAATCCTCAATCCTGAATCCTTAATCCTCGGCCCTCAGTCCTCAACAATCAGTTGTCAATCCTCAATCCTCAATAGAATATCCCCAATTCGCAGTTTTCAATACTCAATACTCAGTCTGCAATCTTCAGATCTCTATACACAAGCATCAATTCTCATCACTCAACCCTCAATACTCAGGCCCCAATCCTCAATCTTCAAACCTCAACCCTCAATTCTCAATCCTCAATCATCAATCCTCAATCCTCAATCCTCAATACTCAATCCTCAACGCTCATTCTTCAATCCTCAATACCCAATCCTCAATCTTCAATCCTCAATCCTCAATCCTCAATTCTCAATAGTCAATCTTCAATCCTCAATCCTCAATCCTCAATCCTTATTCTTCAATCCTCAATACCGAATCCTCAATCTTCAATCCTCAATCCTCAATCCTCAATCCTCAATCCTCAATCCTCACCCCTCAATCCTCAATGTTCAATCCTCAATACCCAATCCTCAATCTTCAATCCTCAATCCTCAATCCTCAATCCTCAATCCTCAATCCTCAGTCCTCAAACCTCAATCATGAATCCTCAATCCTGAATCCTCAAACTTCATCCCTGAGTCCTCAACGATCAGTTGTCAATCCTCAATCCTCAATAGAATATCCTCAAATCGCAGTTTTCAATACTCAATACTCAATCTGCAATCTTCAGATCTCTACCCACAAGCATCAATTCTCATCACTCAACCCTCAATACTCAGTCCCCAATGTTCAATCCTCAATCCTCAATCCTCAATCCTCAATCGTCAATCTTCAACCCTCAATACTCAATCTTCAATCCTCAATCCTCAATTCTCAATCCTCAATCCTCAATCCTCAATCCTCAATCCTCAATCCTCAATCCTCAATCGTCAGTCTTCAATCCTCAATACTCAATCATCAATCCTCAATCCTCAATACTCAATCCTCAATCCTCATTCTTCAATCCTCAATACGCCATCCTCAATCCTCAATCGATAATCCTCAAACCTCAATCCTCAATTCTCAATCCTCAATCCTCAGTCCTCAGTCCTCAAACCCCAATCCTCAACCCTCATTCCTCATCCTCCACCCTCAATCCTCAATCTTCAATCCTCAATCCTCAATCCTCAATACTCATCCCTCAATCCTCAGTCCTCAAACCTCAATTCCGAATCCTCAATCCTGAATCCTCAATCTTCAGCCCTCAGTCCTCAACAATCAATAGTCAATCCTCAATCCTCAATAGAATATCCTCAATTCACAGTTTTCAATACTCAATCCCCATTCTTCAATCTTCAAACCTCAATCCACAAACATCAATTCCCATCACTCAACCCTCAACACTCAGTCCTCAATCTTCAATCCTCAATCCTCAATCCTCAATCTTCAATCCTCAATACTCAATCTTCAATCCTCAATCCTCAATTCTCAATCCTCAATACTCAATCCTCAACCGTCAATCCTCAATCCCCAATTCTCAGTCTTCAATAGTCAAACCTCAATCCTCAATCCTCAATCCTCTATCTTCAATCCTCAATACTCAATCTTCAATCCTCAGTCCTCAATCCTCAATCCTCAATCCTCAACCCTCAATCCTCAATCCTCAATCTTCAATCCTCAATACTCAATCCAGAATCCTCAATCCTCAATCCTCAATCCTCAATCCTCATTCTTCAATCCTCAATACCAAATCCTCAATCTTCAATCTTCAATCCTCAATCCTCAATCCTCGATCCTCAGTCCTCATTCTTCAATCCTCAATACCCAATCCTCAATCTTCAATCCTCAATCCTCAATCCTCAATCCTCAATAGTCAATCTTCAATCCTCAACCCTCAATCCTCAATCCTCAGCCTTCAATCCTCAATACTCAGTCTTCAATCCCCAATCCTCAGTCCTCAAAGCTCAGTTCTGAATCCTCAATCCTGAATCCTTAATCCTCGGCCCTCAGTCCTCAACAATCAGTTGTCAATCCTCAATCCTCAATAGAATATCCCCAATTCGCAGTTTTCAATACTCAATACTCAGTCTGCAATCTTCAGATCTCTATACACAAGCATCAATTCTCATCACTCAACCCTCAATACTCAGGCCCCAATCCTCAATCTTCAAACCTCAACCCTCAATTCTCAATCCTCAATCCTCAATCCTCAATCCTCAATCCTCAATACTCAATCCTCAACGCTCATTCTTCAATCCTCAATACCCAATCCTCAATCTTCAATCCTCAATCCTCAATCCTCAATTCTCAATAGTCAATCTTCAATCCTCAATCCTCAATCCTCAATCCTCATTCTTCAATCCTCAATACCGAATCCTCAATCTTCAATCCTCAATCCTCAATCCTCAATCCTCAATCCTCAATCCTCATCCCTCAATCCTCAATGTTCAATCCTCAATACCCAATCCTCAATCTTCAATCCTCAATCCTCAATCCTCAATCCTCAATCCTCAATCCTCAATCCTCAATCCTCAATCCTCAATCCTCAATTGTCAGTCTTCAATCCTCAATACTTAATCTTCAATCCTCAATCCTCAATCCGCAATCCTCAATCTTCAATCCTCAATCCTCAGTCCTCAATCCTCACTTCTCAATCTTCAATCCTCAATACTCAATCTTCAATCCTCAATCCTCAATCCTCAAACCTCAATCCTCAATCCTCAATCATCAATCTTCAATCCTCAATACTCAATCTTCAATCCTCAATCCTCAATCCTCAGTCCTCAGTCCTCAAACCTCAATCCTCAACCCTCATTCCTCATCCTCAATCCTCAATCCTCAACCTTCAATCCTCAATCCTCAATCCTCAATCCTCAATCCTCAATCCTCATTCTTCAATCCTCAATACCCAATCCTCAATCTTCAAACCTCAATCCTCAATCCTCAATTCTCATTCCTCAATCCTCAATTTTCAATCCTCATTCTTCAATCCTCAATCCTCAACCCTTAACCATCATCGTCAATTCTCAATCTTCAATCCTCAATCCTCAATCTTCAATGCTCAATACACAATCTTCAATCCTCAATCCTCAATTCTCAAGCCTCAATCCTCAATTCTCAATCCTCAATCCTCAATCCTCAAACCTCAATCGTCAGTCATCAATCCTCAATACTCAATCTTCAATCCTCAATCCTCAATCCTGAATCCTCAATCCTCATTCTCCAATCCTCAATACCCAATCCTCAATCCTCAATCTTTAATCCTCAATCCTCAATCCTTAATTCTCAATCCTCAATCCTCAGTCCTCAGTCCTCAAACCTCAACCCTCAACCCTCATCCCTCATCCTCAATCCTCAATCCTCAATCCTCAATCTTCAATCCTCAATACTCAATCCTCAATACTCAATCTTGAACCCTCAATCCTCAATTCTCAATCGTCAATCCTCAATCCTCAATCCTCAATCCTCAATCGTCAGTCTTCAATCCTCAATACTCAATCTCCAATCCTCAATTCTCAATCCCCAATCCTCAATCTTCAATCCTCAATCCTCAATCCTCAATCCTCAATCCTCAATCATCAATCCTCAATACTCAATCTTCAATCCTCAATCCTCAATCCTCAATCCTCAATCCTCAATCCTCAATCCTCAATCTTCAATCCTCATTCTTCAATCCTCAATACCGAATCCTCAATCTTCAATCCTCAATCCTCAATCCTCAATCCTCATCCCTCAATCCTCAATGTTCAATCCTCAATACCCAATCCTCAATCTTCAATCCTCAATCCTCAATCCTCAATCATCAATCCTCAATCCTCAATCCTCAATCCTCAATCCTCAACCGTCAACCTTCAATCCTCAGACCTCACACATCAATACTCAACCCTCAGTCCTCGCCCTCAATCCACAACCATCAATCCTCAACCCTCAACCATCAATCCTCAATACTCAATCATCAATCCTCAATTCTCAATACTCAATAGAATATCCTGAATTCTCATGGTTCAATACTCAATCCACAATATTCAATAATCAAACCTCAATCCTCAAACATCTATTCTCAACACGCAATCCCCAACACTCAGTCCTCTCACTTCAATCCTCCATCCTCAACCCTCAATCCTCAAGCGTCAACCCTCAATCCTCAATACTCAACCCTCAATCCTCAGTCCTCAAACCTCAATCCCGAATCCTCAATCCTGAATCCTCAATCTACAGCCCTCAGTCCTCAACAATCAATTGTCAATCGTCAATCCTCAATAGAATATCCTCAATTCTCAATCCTCAATCCTCGATCCTCAGACCTCAAACATCAATACTCAACCCTCAGTCCTCGTCCTCAATCCACAACACTCAATCCTCAATACTCAATCCTCAACACTCAATCCTCAATGTTCAATCCGCGATACCCAATCCTCAATGTTCAATACTCAATCCTCAATCCTCAATCATCAATCTTCAATCCTCAATACTCAATCTTCAATCCTCAATCCTCAATTCTCAATCCTCAATCCTCAATCTTCAATCCTCATTCTTCAATCCTCAGTACCGAATCCTCAATCTTCAATCCTCAATCCTCAATCCTCAATCCTCATCCCTCAATCCTCAATGTTCAATCCTCAATACCCAATCCTCAATCTTCAATCCTCAATCCTCAATCCTCAATCATCAATCCTCAATCCTCAATCCTCAATCCTCAATCCTCAACCGTCAATCTTCAATCCTCAGACCTCAGACATCAATACTCAACCCTCAGTCCTCGTCCTCAATCCACAACCATCAATCCTCAACCCTCAACCATCAATCCTCAATACTCAATCATCAATCCTCAATTCTCAATACTCAATAGAGTATCCTGAATTCTCATGGTTCAATACTGAATCCACAATATTCAATAATCAAACCTCAATCCTCAAACATCTATTCTCAACACTCAATCCCCAACACTCAGTCCTCTCACTTCAATCCTCCATTCTCAACCCTCAATCCTCAAGCGTCAACCCTCAATCCTCAATACTCAACCCTCAATCCTCAGTCCTCAAACCTCAATCCCGAATCCTCAATCCTGAATCCTCAATCTACAGCCCTCAGTCCTCAACAATCAATTGTCAATCGTCAATCCTCAATAGAATATCCTCAATTCTGAATCCTCAATCCTCGATCCTCAGACCTCAAACATCAATACTCAACCCTCAGTCCTCGTCCTCAATCCACAACACTCAATCCTCAATACTCAATCCTCAACACTCAATCCTCAATGTTCAATCCGCGATACCCAATCCTCAATGTTCAATCCTCAATCCTCAATCCTCAATGCTCAATCCTCAATCCTCAATTTTCAATCCTCATTCTTCAATCCTCAATACCCAATACTCAATCTTGAATCCTCAATCCTCAATCCTCAATCCTCAATTCTCAATCCTCAATCCTCAGTCCTCAATCTTCAATCCTCAATACTCAATCTTCAATCCTCAATCCTCAATCCTCAATCCTCAATCCTCATTCTTCAATCCTCAATACCAAATCCTCAATCTTCAATCTTCAATCCTCAATCCTCAATCCTCGATCCTCAATCCTCATTCTTCAATCCTCAATACCCAATCCTCAATCTTCAATCCTCAATCCTCAATCCTCAATCCTCAATAGTCAATCTTCAATCCTCAACCCTCAATCCTCAATCCTCATCCTTCAATCCTCAATACTCAGTCTTCAATCCCCAATCCTCAGTCCTCAAACCTCAGTTCTGAATCCTCAATCCTGAATCCTTAATCCTCGGCCCTCAGTCCTCAACAATCAGTTGTCAATCCTCAATCCTCAATAGAATATCCTCAATTCGCAGTTTTCAATACTCAATACTCAGTCTGCAATCTTCAGATCTCTATACACAAGCATCAATTATCATCACTCAACCCTCAATACTCAGGCCCCAATCCTCAATCTTCAAACCTCAACCCTCAATTCTCAATCCTCAATCATCAATCCTCAATCCTCAATCCTCAATACTCAGTCCTCAACGCTCATTCTTCAATCCTCAATACCCAATCCTCAATCTTCAATCCTCAATCCTCAATCCTCAATTCTCAATAGTCAATCTTCAATCCTCAATCCTCAATCCTCAATCCTCATTCTTCAATCCTCAATACCGAATCCTCAATCTTCAATCCTCAATCCTCAATCCTCAATCCTCATCCCTCAATCCTCAATGTTCAATCCTCAATACCCAATCCTCAATCTTCAATCCTCAATCCTCAATCCTCAATCCTCAATGCTCAATCCTCAGTCCTCAAACCTCAATCATGAATCCTCAATCCTGAATCCTCAAACTTCATCCCTGAGTCCTCAACGATCAGTTGTCAATCCTTAATCCTCAATAGAATATCCTCAATTCGCAGTTTTCAATACTCAATACTCAGTCTGCAATCTTCAGATCTCTATCCACAAGCATCAATTCTCATCACTCAACCCTCAATACTCAGTCCCCAATCCTCAATCTTCAAACCTCAACCCTCAATTCTCAATCCTCAATCATCAATCCTCAATCCTCAATCCTCAATCCTCAATCCTCAACCGTCAATCTTCAATCCTCAGACCTCAAACATCAATACTCAACCCTCAGTCCTCGTCCTCAATCCACAACCATCAATCCTCAACCCTCAACCATCAATCCTCAATACTCAACCATCAATCCTCAATTCTCAATACTCAATAGAATATCCTGAATTCTCATGGTTCAATACTCAATCCACAATATTCAATAATCAAACCTCAATCCTCAAACATCTATTCTCAACACTCAATCCCCAACACTCAGTCCTCTCACTTCAATCCTCCATCCTCAACCCTCAATCCTCAAGCGTCAACCCTCAATCCTCAATACTCAACCCTCAATCCTCAGTCCTCAAACCTCAATCCCGAATCCTCAATCCTGAATCCTCAATCTACAGCCCTCAGTCCTCAGCAATCAATTGTCAATCGTCAATCCTCAATAGAATATCCTCAATTCTCAATCCTCAATCCTCGATCCTCAGACCTCAAACATCAATACTCAACCCTCAGTCCTCGTCCTCAATCCACAACACTCAATCCTCTATACTCAATCCTCAACACTCAATCCTCAATGTTCAATCCGCGATACCCAATCCTCAATGTTCAATCCTCAATCCTCAATCCTCAATCATCAATCCTCAATCCTCAATCCTCATTCTTCAATCCTCAATACCGAATCCTCAATCTTCAATCCTCAATCCTCAATCCTCAATACTCATCCCTCAATACTCAATGTTCAATCCTCAATACCCAATCCTCTATCTTCAATCCTAAATCCTCAATCCTCAATCCTCAATCCTCAATCCTCAGTCCTCAAACCTCAATCCTGAATCCTCAATCCTGAATCCTCAAACTTCAGCCCTGAGTCCTCAACGATCAGTTGTCAATCCTCAATCCTCAATAGAATATCCTCAAATCGCAGTTTTCAATACTCAATACTCAATCTGCAATCTTCAGATCTCTACCCACAAGCATCAATTCTCATCACTCAACCCTCAATACTCAGTCCCCAATGTTCAATCCTCAATCCTCAATCCTCAATCTTCAATCCTCAATACTCAATCTTCAATCCTCAATCCTCAATTCTCAATCCTCAATACTCAATCCTCAACCGTCAATCCTCAATCCCCAATTCTCAGTCTTCAATAGTCAAACCTCAATCCTCAATCCTCAATCCTCTATCTTCAATCCTCAATACTCAATCTTCAATGCTCAATCCTCAATCCTCAATCCTCAATCCTCAACCCTCAATCCTCAATCCTCAATCTTCAATCCTCAATACTCAATCTTCAATCCTCAATCCTCAATCCTCAATCCTCAATCCTCATTCTTCAATCCTCAATACCAAATCCTCAATCTTCAATCTTCAATCATCAATCCTCAATCCTCGATCCTCAATCCTCATTCTTCAATCCTCAATACCCAATCCTCAATTTTCAATCCTCAATCCTCAATCCTCAATCCTCAATAGTCAATCTTCAATCCTCAACACTCAATCCTCAATCCTCAGCCTTCAATCCTCAATACTCAGTCTTCAATCCCCAATCCTCAGTCCTCAAACCTCAGTTCTGAATCCTCAATCCTGAATCCTTAATCCTCGGCCCTCAGTCCTCAACAATCAGTTGTCAATCCTCAATCCTCAATAGAATATCCTCAATTCGCAGTTTTCAATACTCAATACTCAGTCTGCAATCTTCAGATCTCTATACACAAGCATCAATTCTCATCACTCAACCCTCAATACTCAGGCCCCAATCCTCAATCTTCAAACCTCAACCCTCAATTCTCAATACTCAATCATCAATCCTCAATCCTCAATCCTCAATCCTCAATCCTCAACCGTCAATCTTCAATCCTCAGACCTCAAACATCAATACTCAACCCTCAGTCCTCGTCCTCAATCCACAACCATCAATCCTCAACCCTCAACCATCAATCCTCAATACTCAACCATCAATCCTCAATTCCCAATACTCAATAGAATATCCTGAATTCTCATGGTTCAATACTCAATCCACAATATTCAATAATCAAACCTCAATCCTCAAACATCTATTCTCAACACTCAATCCCCAACACTCAGTCCTCTCTCTTCAATCCTCCATACTCAACACTCAATCCTCAAGCGTAAATCCTCAATCCTCAATACTCAACCCTCAATCCTCAGTCCTCAAACCTCAATCCCGAATCCTCGAGCCTGAATCCTCAATCTTCAGCTCTCAGTCCTCAATCCTCAATCCTCAGCCTTCAATCCTCAATCCTCATTCTTCAATCCTCAATACCCAATCCTCAATCCTCATTCCTCAATCCTCAATCCTCAATTCTCAATCCTCAATCCTCAATTCTCAATACTCATTCTTCAATCCTCAGTACCCAATACTCAATCTTGGATCCTCAATCCTCAATCCTCAATCCTCAATCCTCAATCGTCAGTCTTCAATCCTCAATACTCAATCTTCAATCCTCAATCCTCAATCCTCAATCCTCATTCTTCAATCCTCAATACCCAATCCTCAATCCTCAATCTATAATCCTCAATCCTCAATCCTCAATCCTCAATTCTCAATCCCCAGTCCTCAGTCCTCAGTCCTCAAACCTCAATCCTCAACCCTCATTCCTCATTCTCAATCCTCAATCCTCAATCTTCAATCCTCAATCCTCAATACTTAATCTTCATTCCTCAATCCTCAATTCTCAATCCTCAATCCTCAATCCTCAATCCTCAATCCTCAATCCTCAATCCTCAATTGTCAGTCTTCAATCCTCAATAGTAAATCTTCAATCCTCAATCCTCAATCCGCAATCCTCAATCTTCAATCCTCAATCCTCAATCCTCAATCCTCACTTCTCAATCTTCAATCCTCAATACTCAATCTTCAATCCTCAATCCTCAATCCTCAAACCTCAATCCTCAATCCTCAATCATCAATCTTCAATCCTCAATACTCAATCTTCAATCCTCAATCCTCAATCCTCAGTCCTCAGTCCTCAAACCTCAATCCTCAAGCCTCATTCCTCATCCTCAATCCTCAATCCTCAACCTTCAATCCTCAATCCTCAAACCTCAATCCTCAATCCTCAATCCTCATTCTTCAATCCTCAATACCCAATCCTCAATCTTCAATCCTCAATCCTCAATCCTCAATTCTCAATCCTCAATCCTCAATTTTCAATCCTCATTCTTCAATCCTCAATCCTCAACCCTCAACCATCATCGTCAATCCTCAATCTTCAATCCTCAATCTTCAATCTTCAATGCTCAATACACAATCTTCAATCCTCAATCCTCAATTCTCAAGCCTCAATCCTCAATCCTCAATCCTCAATCCTCAATCCTCAAACCTCAATCGTCAGTCATCAATCCTCAATACTCAATCTTCAATCCTCAATCCTCAATCCTGAATCCTCAATCCTCATTCTTCAATCCTCAATACCCAATCCTCAATCCTCAATCTTTAATCCTCAATCCTCAATCCTCAATTCTCAATCCTCAATCCTCAGTCCTCAGTCCTCAAACCTCAACCCTCAACCCTCATCCCTCATCCTCAATCCTCAATCCTCAATCTTCAATCCTCAATACACGGTCCTCAATACTCAATCTTGAACCGTCAATCCTCAATTCTCAATCGTCAAACCTCAATCCTCAATCCTCAATCCTCAATCCTCAATCCTCAATCGTCAGTCTTCAATCCTCAATACTCAATCTCCAATCCTCAATCCTCAATCCCCAATCCTCAATCTTCAATCCTCAATCCTCAATCCTCAATCCTCAATCTATAATCCTCAATCCTCAATCCTCAATTCTCAATCCCCAGTCCTCAGTCCTCAGTCCTCAAACCTCAATCCTCAACCCTCATTCCTCATCCTCAATCCTCAATCCTCAATCTTCAATCCTCAATCCTCAATACTTAATCTTCATTCCTCAATCCTCAATTCTCAATCCTCAATCCTCAATCCTCAATCCTCAACCGTCAATCTTCAATCCTCAATCCTCAATCCTCAATTGTCAGTCTTCAATCCTCAATACTTAATCTTCAATCCTCAATCCTCAATCCGCAATCCTCAATCTTCAATCCTCATTCCTCAGTCCTCAATCCTCACTTCTCAATCTTCAATCCTCAATACTCAATCTTCAATCCTCAATCCTCAATCCTCAAACCTCAATCCTCAATCCTCAATCATCAATCTTCAATCCTCAATACTCAATCTTCAATCCTCAATCCTCAATCCTCAGTCCTCAGTCCTCAAACCTCAATCCTCAACCCTCATTCCTCATCCTCAATCCTCAATCCTCAACCTTCAATCCTCAATCCTCAATCCTCAATCCTCAATCCTCAATCCTCATTCTTCTATCCTCAATACCCAATCCTCAATCTTCAATCCTCAATCCTCAATCCTCAATTCTCAATCCTCAATCCTCAATTTTCAATCCTCATTCTTCAATCCTCAATCCTCAACCCTTAACCATCATCGCCAATCCTCAATCTTCAATCCTCAATCCTCAATCTTCAATGCTCAATACACAATCTTCAATCCTCAATCCTCAATTCTCAAGCCTCAATCCTCAATCCTCAATCCTCAATCCTCAATCCTCAAACCTCAATCGTCAGTCATCAATCCTCAATACTCAATCTTCAATCCTCAATCCTCAATCCTGAATCCTCAATCCTCATTCTCCAATCCTCAATACCCAATCCTCAATCCTCAATCTTTAATCCTGAATCCTCAATCCTTAATTCTCAATCCTCAATCCTCAGTCCTCAGTCCTCAAACCTCAACCCTCAACCCTCATCCCTCATCCTCAATCCTCAATCCTCAATCTTCAATCCTCAATACTCAATCCTCAATACTCAATCTTGAACACTCAATCCTCAATTCTCAATCGTCAATCCTCAATCCTCAATCCTCAATCCTCAATCCTCAATCCTCAATCGTCAGTCTTCAATCCTCAATACTCAATCTCCAATGTTCAATCCTCAATCCCCAATCCTCAATCTTCAATCCTCAATCCTCAATCCTCAATCCTCAATCCTCAATCATCAATCCTCAATACTCAATCTTCAATCCTCAATCCTCAATCCTCAATCCTCAATCCTCAATCCTCAATCCTCAATCTTCAATCCTCATTCTTCAATCCTCAATACCGAATCCTCAATCTTCAATCCTCAATCCTCAATCCTCAATCCTCATCCCTCAATCCTCAATGTTCAATCCTCAATACCCAATCCTCAATCTTCAATCCTCAATCCTCAATCCTCAATCATCAATCCTCAATCCTCAATCCTCAATCCTCAACCGTCAATCTTCAATCCTCAGACCTCAAACATCAATACTCAACCCTCAGTCCTCGTCCTCAATCCACAACCATCAATCCTCAACCCTCAAACATCAATCCTCAATACTCAATCATCAATCCTCAATTCTCAATACTCAATAGAATATCCTGAATTCTCATGGTTCAATACTCAATCCACAATATTCAATAATCAAACCTCAATCCTCAAACATCTATTCTCAACACTCAATCCCCAACACTCAGTCCTCTCACTTCAATCCTCCATCCTCAACCCTCAATCCTCAAGCGTCAACCCTCAATCCTCAATACTCAACCCTCAATCCTCAGTCCTCAAACCTCAATCCCGAATCCTCAATCCTGAATCCTCAATCTACAGCCCTCAGTCCTCAACAATCGATTGTCAATCGTCAATCCTCAATAGAATATCCTCAATTCTCAATCCTCAATCCTCGATCCTCAGACCTCAAACATCAATACTCAACCCTCAGTCCTCGTCCTCAATCCACAACACTCAATCCTCAATACTCAATCCTCAACACTCAATCCTCAATGTTCAATCCGCGATACCCAATCCTCAATGTTCAATCCTCAATCCTCAATCCTCAATCATCAATCTTCAATCCTCAATACTCAATCTTCAATCCTCAATCCTCAATTCTCAATCCTCAATCCTCAATCCTCAATCCTCAATCCTCAGTCCTCAATCCTCAATCGTCAGTCTTCAATCCTCAATACTCAATCTTCAATCCTCAATCCTCAATCCTCAATCCTCAATCCTCAACGCTCATTCTTCAATCCTCAATACCCAATACTCAATCTTCAATCCCCAATCCTCAATCCTCAATTCTCAATAGTCGATCTTCAATCCTCAATCCTCAATCCCCAGTCCTCAGTCTTCAATCATCAATACTCAATTTCAATCATCAATCCTCAGTCCTCAAACCTCAATCCTGAATCCTCAATCCTGAATCCTCAAACTTCAGCCCTGAGTCCTCAACGATCAGTTGTCAATCCTCAATCCTCAATAGAATATCCTCAAATCGCAGTTTTCAATACTCAATACTCAATCTGCAATCTTCAGATCTCTACCCACAAGCATCAATTCTCATCACTCAACCCTCAATACTCAGTCCCCAATGTTCAATCCTCAATCCTCAATCCTCAATCTTCAATCCTCAATACTCAATCTTCAATCCTCAATCCTCAATTCTCAATCCTCAATACTCAATCCTCAACCGTCAATCCTCAATCCCCAATTCTCAGTCTTCAATAGTCAAACCTCAATCCTCAATCCTCAATCCTCTATCTTCAATCCTCAATACTCAATCTTCAATGCTCAATCCTCAATCCTCAATCCTCAATCCTCAACCCTCAATCCTCAATCCTCAATCTTCAATCCTCAATACTCAATCTTCAATCCTCAATCCTCAATCCTCAATCCTCAATCCTCATTCTTCAATCCTCAATACCAAATCCTCAATCTTCAATCTTCAATCATCAATCCTCAATCCTCGATCCTCAATCCTCATTCTTCAATCCTCAATACCCAATCCTCAATTTTCAATCCTCAATCCTCAATCCTCAATCCTCAATAGTCAATCTTCAATCCTCAACACTCAATCCTCAATCCTCAGCCTTCAATCCTCAATACTCAGTCTTCAATCCCCAATCCTCAGTCCTCAAACCTCAGTTCTGAATCCTCAATCCTGAATCCTTAATCCTCGGCCCTCAGTCCTCAACAATCAGTTGTCAATCCTCAATCCTCAATAGAATATCCTCAATTCGCAGTTTTCAATACTCAATACTCAGTCTGCAATCTTCAGATCTCTATACACAAGCATCAATTCTCATCACTCAACCCTCAATACTCAGGCCCCAATCCTCAATCTTCAAACCTCAACCCTCAATTCTCAATCCTCAATCATCAATCCTCAATCCTCAATCCTCAATCCTCAATCCTCAACCGTCAATCTTCAATCCTCAGACCTCAAACATCAATACTCAACCCTCAGTCCTCGTCCTCAATCCACAACCATCAATCCTCAACCCTCAACCATCAATCCTCAATACTCAACCATCAATCCTCAATTCCCAATACTCAATAGAATATCCTGAATTCTCATGGTTCAATACTCAATCCACAATATTCAATAATCAAACCTCAATCCTCAAACATCTATTCTCAACACTCAATCCCCAACACTCAGTCCTCTCTCTTCAATCCTCCATACTCAACACTCAATCCTCAAGCGTAAATCCTCAATCCTCAATACTCAACCCTCAATCCTCAGTCCTCAAACCTCAATCCCGAATCCTCGAGCCTGAATCCTCAATCTTCAGCTCTCAGTCCTCAATCCTCAATCCTCAGCCTTCAATCCTCAATCCTCATTCTTCAATCCTCAATACCCAATCCTCAATCCTCATTCCTCAATCCTCAATCCTCAATTCTCAATCCTCAATCCTCAATTCTCAATACTCATTCTTCAATCCTCAGTACCCAATACTCAATCTTGGATCCTCAATCCTCAATCCTCAATCCTCAATCCTCAATCGTCAGTCTTCAATCCTCAATACTCAATCTTCAATCCTCAATCCTCAATCCTCAATCCTCATTCTTCAATACTCAATACCCAATCCTCAATCCTCAATCTATAATCCTCAATCCTCAATCCTCAATCCTCAATTCTCAATCCCCAGTCCTCAGTCCTCAGTCCTCAAACCTCAATCCTCAACCCTCATTCCTCATTCTCAATCCTCAATCCTCAATCTTCAATCCTCAATCCTCAATACTTAATCTTCATTCCTCAATCCTCAATTCTCAATCCTCAATCCTCAATCCTCAATCCTCAATCCTCAATCCTCAATCCTCAATTGTCAGTCTTCAATCCTCAATAGTAAATCTTCAATCCTCAATCCTCAATCCGCAATCCTCAATCTTCAATCCTCAATCCTCAATCCTCAATCCTCACTTCTCAATCTTCAATCCTCAATACTCAATCTTCAATCCTCAATCCTCAATCCTCAAACCTCAATCCTCAATCCTCAATCATCAATCTTCAATCCTCAATACTCAATCTTCAATCCTCAATCCTCAATCCTCAGTCCTCAGTCCTCAAACCTCAATCCTCAAGCCTCATTCCTCATCCTCAATCCTCAATCCTCAACCTTCAATCCTCAATCCTCAAACCTCAATCCTCAATCCTCAATCCTCATTCTTCAATCCTCAATACCCAATCCTCAATCTTCAATCCTCAATCCTCAATCCTCAATTCTCAATCCTCAATCCTCAATTTTCAATCCTCATTCTTCAATCCTCAATCCTCAACCCTCAACCATCATCGTCAATCCTCAATCTTCAATCCTCAATCTTCAATCTTCAATGCTCAATACACAATCTTCAATCCTCAATCCTCAATTCTCAAGCCTCAATCCTCAATCCTCAATCCTCAATCCTCAATCCTCAAACCTCAATCGTCAGTCATCAATCCTCAATACTCAATCTTCAATCCTCAATCCTCAATCCTGAATCCTCAATCCTCATTCTTCAATCCTCAATACCCAATCCTCAATCCTCAATCTTTAATCCTCAATCCTCAATCCTCAATTCTCAATCCTCAATCCTCAGTCCTCAGTCCTCAAACCTCAACCCTCAACCCTCATCCCTCATCCTCAATCCTCAATCCTCAATCTTCAATCCTCAATACACAGTCCTCAATACTCAATCTTGAACCGTCAATCCTCAATTCTCAATCGTCAAACCTCAATCCTCAATCCTCAATCCTCAATCCTCAATCCTCAATCGTCAGTCTTCAATCCTCAATACTCAATCTCCAATCCTCAATCCTCAATCCCCAATCCTCAATCTTCAATCCTCAATCCTCAATCCTCAATCCTCAATCTATAATCCTCAATCCTCAATCCTCAATTCTCAATCCCCAGTCCACAGTCCTCAGTCCTCAAACCTCAATCCTCAACCCTCATTCCTCATCCTCAATCCTCAATCCTCAATCTTCAATCCTCAATCCTCAATACTTAATCTTCATTCCTCAATCCTCAATTCTCAATCCTCAATCCTCAATCCTCAATCCTCAACCGTCAATCTTCAATCCTCAATCCTCAATCCTCAATTGTCAGTCTTCAATCCTCAATACTTAATCTTCAATCCTCAATCCTCAATCCGCAATCCTCAATCTTCAATCCTCATTCCTCAGTCCTCAATCCTCACTTCTCAATCTTCAATCCTCAATACTCAATCTTCAATCCTCAATCCTCAATCCTCAAACCTCAATCCTCAATCCTCAATCATCAATCTTCAATCCTCAATACTCAATCTTCAATCCTCAATCCTCAATCCTCAGTCCTCAGTCCTCAAACCTCAATCCTCAACCCTCATTCCTCATCCTCAATCCTCAATCCTCAACCTTCAATCCTCAATCCTCAATCCTCAATCCTCAATCCTCAATCCTCATTCTTCTATCCTCAATACCCAATCCTCAATCTTCAATCCTCAATCCTCAATCCTCAATTCTCAATCCTCAATCCTCAATTTTCAATCCTCATTCTTCAATCCTCAATCCTCAACCCTTAACCATCATCGCCAATCCTCAATCTTCAATCCTCAATCCTCAATCTTCAATGCTCAATACACAATCTTCAATCCTCAATCCTCAATTCTCAAGCCTCAATCCTCAATCCTCAATCCTCAATCCTCAATCCTCAAACCTCAATCGTCAGTCATCAATCCTCAATACTCAATCTTCAATCCTCAATCCTCAATCCTGAATCCTCAATCCTCATTCTCCAATCCTCAATACCCAATCCTCAATCCTCAATCTTTAATCCTCAATCCTCAATCCTTAATTCTCAATCCTCAATCCTCAGTCCTCAGTCCTCAAACCTCAACCCTCAACCCTCATCCCTCATCCTCAATCCTCAATCCTCAATCTTCAATCCTCAATACTCAATCCTCAATACTCAATCTTGAACACTCAATCCTCAATTCTCAATCGTCAATCCTCAATCCTCAATCCTCAATCCTCAATCCTCAATCCTCAATCGTCAGTCTTCAATCCTCAATACTCAATCTCCAATGTTCAATCCTCAATCCCCAATCCTCAATCTTCAATCCTCAATCCTCAATCCTCAATCCTCAATCCTCAATCATCAATCCTCAATACTCAATCTTCAATCCTCAATCCTCAATCCTCAATCCTCAATCCTCAATCCTCAATCCTCAATCCTCAATCTTCAATCCTCATTCTTCAATCCTCAATACCGAATCCTCAATCTTCAATCCTCAATCCTCAATCCTCAATCCTCATCCCTCAATCCTCAATGTTCAATCCTCAATACCCAATCCTCAATCTTCAATCCTCAATCCTCAATCCTCAATCATCAATCCTCAATCCTCAATCCTCAATCCTCAACCGTCAATCTTCAATCCTCAGACCTCAAACATCAATACTCAACCCTCAGTCCTCGTCCTCAATCCACAACCATCAATCCTCAACCCTCAAACATCAATCCTCAATACTCAATCATCAATCCTCAATTCTCAATACTCAATAGAATATCCTGAATTCTCATGGTTCAATACTCAATCCACAATATTCAATAATCAAACCTCAATCCTCAAACATCTATTCTCAACACTCAATCCCCAACACTCAGTCCTCTCACTTCAATCCTCCATCCTCAACCCTCAATCCTCAAGCGTCAACCCTCAATCCTCAATACTCAACCCTCAATCCTCAGTCCTCAAACCTCAATCCCGAATCCTCAATCCTGAATCCTCAATCTACAGCCCTCAGTCCTCAACAATCGATTGTCAATCGTCAATCCTCAATAGAATATCCTCAATTCTCAATCCTCAATCCTCGATCCTCAGACCTCAAACATCAATACTCAACCCTCAGTCCTCGTCCTCAATCCACAACACTCAATCCTCAATACTCAATCCTCAACACTCAATCCTCAATGTTCAATCCGCGATACCCAATCCTCAATGTTCAATCCTCAATCCTCAATCCTCAATCATCAATCTTCAATCCTCAATACTCAATCTTCAATCCTCAATCCTCAATTCTCAATCCTCAATCCTCAATCCTCAATCCTCAATCCTCAGTCCTCAATCCTCAATCGTCAGTCTTCAATCCTCAATACTCAATCTTCAATCCTCAATCCTCAATCCTCAATCCTCAACGCTCATTCTTCAATCCTCAATACCCAATACTCAATCTTCAATCCCCAATCCTCAATCCTCAATTCTCAATAGTCGATCTTCAATCCTCAATCCTCAATCCCCAGTCCTCAGTCTTCAATCATCAATACTCAATTTCAATCATCAATCCTCAGTCCTCAAACCTCAATTCTGAATCCTCAATACTGAATCCTTAATCCTCGGCCCTCAGTCCTCAACAATCAGTTGTCAATCCTCAATCCTCAATAGAATATCCTCAATTCACAGTTTTCAATACTCAATACTCAATCTGCAATCTTCAAACCTCTATCCACAAACGTCAATTCTCATCACTCAACCCTCAACACTCAGTCCTCAATGTTCAATCCTCAATCCTCAATCCTCAATCCTCAATCGTCAATCTTCAACCCTCAATACTCAATCTTCAATCCTCAATCCTCAATCCTCAATCCCCAATCCTCATTCTTCAATCCTCAATACCCAATCCTCAATCTTCAATCCTCAATCCTCAATCCTCAATTCTCAATCCTCAATCCTCAATTTTCAATCCTCATTCTTCAATCCTCAATACCCAATACTCAATCTTGAATCCTCAATCCTCAATCCTCAATCCTCAATTCTCAATCCTGAATCCTCAGTCCTCAGTCCTCAAACCTCAATCCTCAACCCTCAGCCCTCATCCTCCACCCTCAATCCTCAATCTTCAATCCTCAGTCCTCAATTCTCAATACTCAACCCTCAATCCTCAGTCCTCAAACCTCAATCCCGAATCCTCAATCCTGAATCCTCAATCTTCAGCCCTCAGTCCTGAACAATCAATAGTCAATCCTCAATCCTCAATAGAATATCCTCAATTCACAGTTTTCAATACTCAATCCCCATTCTTCAATCTTCAAACCTCAATCCACAAGCATCACTTCCCACCACTCAACCCTCATCACTCAGTCCTCAATCTTCAATCCTCAATCCTCAATCCTCAATCTTCAATCCTCAATACTCAATCTTCAATCCTCAATCCTCAATCCTCAGTCCTCTGTCCTCAAACCTCAATCCTCAAGCCTCATTCCTCATCCTCAATCCTCAATCCTCAACCTTCAATCCTCAATCCTCAAACCTCAATCCTCAATCCTCAATCCTCATTCTTCAATCCTCAATACCCAATCCTCAATCTTCAATCCTCAATCCTCAATCCTCAATCCTCAATTCTCAATCCTCAATCCTCAATTTTCAATCCTCATTCTTCAATCCTCAATCCTCAACCCCCAACCATCATCGTCAATCCTCAATCTTCAATCCTCAATCTTCAATCTTCAATGCTCAATACACAATCTTCAATCCTCAATCCTCAATTCTCAAGCCTCAATCCTCAATCCTCAATCCTCAATCCTCAATCCTCAAACCTCAATCGTCAGTCATCAATCCTCAATACTCAATCTTCAATCCTCAATCCTCAATCCTGAATCCTCAATCCTCATTCTTCAATCCTCAATACCCAATCCTCAATCCTCAATCTTTAATCCTCAATCCTCAATCCTCAATTCTCAATCCTCAATCCTCAGTCCTCAGTCCTCAAACCTCAACCCTCAACCCTCATCCCTCATCCTCAATCCTCAATCCTCAATCTTCAATCCTCAATACACAGTCCTCAATACTCAATCTTGAACCGTCAATCCTCAATTCTCAATCGTCAAACCTCAATCCTCAATCCTCAATCCTCAATCCTCAATCCTCAATCGTCAGTCTTCAATCCTCAATACTCAATCTCCAATCCTCAATCCTCAATCCCCAATCCTCAATCTTCAATCCTCAATCCTCAATCCTCAATCCTCAATCTATAATCCTCAATCCTCAATCCTCAATTCTCAATCCCCAGTCCTCAGTCCTCAGTCCTCAAACCTCAATCCTCAACCCTCATTCCTCATCCTCAATCCTCAATCCTCAATCTTCAATCCTCAATCCTCAATACTTAATCTTCATTCCTCAATCCTCAATTCTTAATCCTCAATCCTCAATCCTCAATCCTCAATCCTCAATCCTCAATCCTGAATCCTCAATCCTCAATTGTCAGTCTTCAATCCTCAATACTTAATCTTCAATCCTCAATCCTCAATCCGCAATCCTCAATCTTCAATCCTCAATCCTCAGTCCTCAATCCTCACTTCTCAATCTTCAATCCTCAATACTCAATCTTCAATCCTCAATCCTCAATCCTCAATCCTCAATTCTCAATCCTCAATACTCAATCCTCAACCGTCAATCCTCAATCCCCAATTCTCAGTCTTCAATAGTCAAACCTCAATCCTCAATCCTCAATCCTCTATCTTCAATCCTCAATACTCAATCTTCAATCCTCAATCCTCAATCCTCAATCCTCAATCCTCAACCCTCAATCCTCAATCCTCAATCTTCAATCCTCAATACTCAATCTTCAATCCTCAATCCTCAATCCTCAATCCTCAATCCTCATTCTTCAATCCTCAATACCAAATCCTCAATCTTCAATCTTCAATCCTCAATCCTCAATCCTCGATCCTCAATCCTCATTCTTCAATCCTCAATACCCAATCCTCAATCTTCAATCCTCAATCCTCAATCCTCAATCCTCAATAGTCAATCGTCAATCCTCAACCCTCAATCCTCAATCATCAGCCTTCAATCCTCAATACTCAATCCTCAGTCCTCAATCCTCAATCGTCAGTCTTCAATCCTCAATACTCAATCTTCAATCCTCAATCCTCAATCCTCAATCCTCAACCCTCATTCTTCAATCCTCAATACCCAATCCTCAATCTTCAATCCTCAATCCTCAATCCTCAGCTCTCAATAGTCAATCTTCAATCCTCAATCCTCAATCCTCAGTCCTCAGTCTTCAATCATCAATACTCAATTTCAAACCTCAATCCTCAGTCCTCAAACCTCAATTCTGAATCCTCAATCCTGAATCCTTAATCCTCGGCCCTCAGTCCTCAACAATCAGGTTTCAATCCTCAATCCTCAATAGAATATCCTCAATTCACAGTTTTCAATACTCAATACTCAATCTGCAATCTTCAAACCTCTATCCACAAACGTCAATTCTCATCACTCAACCCTCAACACTCAGTCCTCAATGTTCAATCCTCAATCCTCAATCCTCAATCCTCAATCGTCAATCTTCAACCCTCAATACTCAATCTTCAATCCTCAATCCTCAATCCTCAATCCCCAATCCTCATTTTTCAATCCTCAATACCCAATCCTCAATCTTCAATCCTCAATCCTCAATCCTCAATTCTCAATCCTCAATCCTCAATTTTCAATCCTCAATCCTCAGTCCTCAGTACTCAAACCTCAACCCTCAACCCTCATCCCTCATCCTCAATCCTCAATCCTCAATCTTCAACCCTCAATACTCAGTCCCCAATCCTCAATCTTCAAACCTCAACCCTCAATTCTCAATCCTCAATCATCAATCCTCAATCCTCAATCCTCAATCCTCAATCCTCAATTCTCAATCCTCAATTCTCAGTCCTCAGTACTCAAACCTCAACCCTCAACCCTCATCCCTCGTCCTCAATCCTCGATCTTCAATCCTCAATCCTCAATCTTCAATGCTCAATACTCAACCTTCAATCCTCAATCCTCAATTCTCAATCCTCAATCCTCAATCCTCAATCCTCAATGCTCAATCCTCAATCCTCAATCGTCAGTCTTCAATCCTCAATACTCAATCCTCAATCCTCAATCTATAATCCTCAAACCTCAATCCTCAATTCTCAATCCTCAATCCTCAGTCCTCAGTCCTCAGTCCTTAAACCTCAATCCTCAACCCTCATTCCTCATCCTCCATCCTCAATCCTCAATCTTCAATCCTCAATCCTCAATCCTCAATACTCAACCCTCAATACTCAGTCGTCAAACCTCAATCCCGAATCCTCAATCCTGAATCCTCAATCTTCAGCCCTCAGTCCTCAACAATCAATTGTCAATCCTCAATCCTCAATAGAATATCTTCAATTCACAGTTTTCAATACTCAATCCCCATTCTTCAATCTTCAAACCTCAATCCACAAACATCAATTCCCATCACTCGACCCTCAACACTCAGTCCTCAATCCTCAATCCTCAATCCTCAATCCTCAATCCTCAATCTTCAGTCCTCAATACTCAATCTTCAATCCTCAATCCTCAATTCTCAATCCTCAATACTCAATCCTCAACCGTCAATCCTCAATCCCCAATTCTCAGTCTTCAATAGTCAAACCTCAATCCTCAATCCTCAATCCTCAATCTTGAATCCTCAATACTCAATCTTCAATCCTCAATCCTCAATCCTCAATCCTCAATCCTCAATCCTCAATCCTCAATCCTCAATCTTCAATCCTCAATACTCAATCTTCAATCCTTTAATCCTCAGTCCTCAATTCTCAATACTCAATCCTCATTCTTCAATCCTCAATACCAAATCCTCAATCTTCAATCCTCAATTCTCAATCCTCAATTCTCAATCCTCAATCCTCAATCCTCAATTCTCAATCCTCAGTCCTCAATTTTCAATCCTCATTCTTCAATCCTCAATCCTCAACCCTCAACCATCATCGTCAATCCTCAATCTTCAATCCTCAATCCTCAATCTTCAATGCTCAATACACAATCTTCAATCCTCAATCCTCAATTCTCAAGCCTCAATCCTCAATCCTCAATCCTCAATCCTCAATCCTCAAACCTCAATCGTCAGTCATCAATCCTCAATACTCAATCTTCAATCCTCAATCCTCAATCCTGAATCCTCAATCCTCATTCTTCAATCCTCAATACCCAATCCTCAATCCTCAATCTTTAATCCTCAATCCTCAATCCTCAATTCTCAATCCTCACTCCTCAGTCCTCAGTCCTCAAACCTCAACCCTCAACCCTCATCCCTCATCCTCAATCCTCAATCCTCAATCCTCAATCTTCAATCCTCAATACTCAATCCTCAATACTCAATCTTGAAACCTCAATCCTCAATTCTCAATCGTCAATCCTCAATCGTCAGTCTTCAATCCTCAATACTCAATCTCCAATCCTCAATCCTCAGTCCCCAATCCTCAATCTTCAATCCTCAATCCACAATCCTCAATCCTCAATCCCCAATCATCAATCCTCAATACTCAATCATCAATCCTCAATCCTCAATCCTCAATCCTCAATCCTCAATCCTCAATCCTCAATCTTCAATCCTCATTCTTCAATCCTCAATCCTCAATCTCAATCTTCAATCCTCAATACTCAATCTTCAATCCTCAATCCTGAATCCTCAATCCTCAATCCTGAATCCTCAATCCTCAATCTTCAATACTCAATCTTCAATCCTCAATCCTCAATCCGCAATCCTCAATCTTCAATCCTCAATCCTCAATCCTCAATCCTCAATCCTCAATCTTCAATCCTCAATACTCAATCTTCAATCCTCAATCCTCAATCCTCAATCCTCAATACTCAATCCTCAATCCTCAATCTTCAATCCTCAATACTCAATCTTCAATACTCAATCCTCAATCCTCAATCCTCAATCCTGAATCCTCAATCCTCAATCTTCAATACTCAATGCTCAATCTTCAATCCTCATTCCTCAATCCTCAACCCTCAATCCTCATTCTTCAATCCTCAATACCAAATCCTCAACCTTCAATCCTCAATCCTCAATCCTCAATTCTCAATCCTCAATCCTCGATCCTCAGACCTCAAACATCTATACTCAACCCTCAGCCCTCGTCCTCAATCCACAACACTCAATCCTCAATCCTCAATCTTCAATCATCAATATACAATCTTCAGTCCTGAATCCTCAATACTCAATCCTCAAACCTCAATCCTCCATGTTCAATCCGCGATACCCAATCCTCAATGTTCAGTCCTCAATCCTCAATCCTCAATCCTCAATCCTCAATCCTTAATCCTCAATCCTCAGTCCCCAAACCTCAATCCTCAATTTTCAATCCCCAATACTCAGTCCTCAATCCTCGATCCTCAATACTCAATCCTCAATCCTCAATCCTCAATCCTCAATCCTCAATCTTCAATCCTCAATACTCAATCTTCAATCCTCAATCCTCAATCCTCAATCCTCAATCCTCAATCCTCAATCCTCAATCCTCAACCTTCAATCCTCAATACTCAATCTTCAATCCTCAAGCCTCAATCCTCAACCCTCAATCCTCATTCTTCAACCCTCAACACCAAATCCTCAATCTTCAATCCTCAGTCCTCAATCCTCAATTCTCAATCCTCAATCCTCGATCCTCAGACCTCAAACATCAATACTCAACCCTCAGACCTCGTCCTCAATCCACAACACTCAATACTCAATCCTCAATCTTCAATCATCAATATACAATATTCAGTCCTCAATCCTCAATACTCAATCCTCAATCCTCAATCCTCAATGTTCAATCCGCGATACCCAATCCTCAATCCTCAATCCTCAATCCTCAATCCTCAATCCTCAATCCTCAATCCTCAACCCTCAATCCTCAGTCCCCAAACCTCAATCCTCATGCTTCAATCCTCAATACTCAGTCCTCAATCCTCGATCCTCAATACTCAATCCTCAATCCTCAATCCTCAATCCTCAATCGTCAGTCTTCAATCCTCAATACTCAATCTTCAATCCTCAATCCTCAATCCTCAATCCTCAACCCTCAATCCTCATTCTTCAATCCTCAATACCCAATCCTCAATCTTCAATCCTCAATCCTCAACCCTCAATTCCCAATTCTCCATTCTCAGTCCTCAGTCCTCAAACCTCAATCCTCAACCCTCAGTCCTCAGTCCTCAAACATCAAACCTCAACCCTCATCCCTCATCCTAAATCCTCAATCCTCAATCTTCAATCCTCAATCCTCAATCCTCAATACTCAATCTTCAATCCTCAGTACTCAATCCTCAATCCTCAATTCTCAATCGTCAGTCTTCAATCCTCAATACTCAATCTTCAATCCTCAATCTTCAATACTCAATCCTCAATCCTCAATCCTCAATCTTCAATCCTCAATACTCAATCTTCAATCCTCAATCCTCATTCCTCAATCCTCAATCCTGAATCCTCAATCCTCAATCTTCAATACTCAATCTTCAATCCTCAATCCTCAATCCGCAATCCTCAATCTTCAATCCTCAATCCTCAATCCTCAATCCTCAATCCTCAATCTTCAATCCTCAATACTCAATCTTCAATCCTCAATCCTCAATCCTCAATCCTCAATCCTGAATCCTCAATCCTCAATCTTCAATCCTCAATACTCAATCTGCAATCCTCAATCCTCAATCCTCAATCCTCAATCTTCAATCCTCAATACTCAATCTTCAATCCTCAATCCTCAATCCTCAATCCTCAATCCTGAATCCTCAATCCTCAATCTTCAATACTCAATCTTCAATCCTCAATCCTCAATCCGCAATCCTCAATCTTCAATCCTCAATCCTCAATCCTCAATCCTCAATCCTCAATCTTCAATCCTCAATACTCAATCTTCAATCCTCAATCCTCAATCCTCAATCCTCAATACTCAATCCTCAATCCTCAATCTTCAATCCTCAATACTCAATCTTCAACACTCAATCCTCAATCCTCAATCCTCAATCCTGAATCCTCAATCCTCAATCTTCAATACTCAATGCTCAATCTTCAATCCTCATTCCTCAATCCTCAACCCTCAATCCTCATTCTTCAATCCTCAATACCAAATCCTCAACCTTCAATCCTCAATCCTCAATCCTCAATTCTCAATCCTCAATCCTCGATCCTCAGACCTCAAACATCTATACTCAACCCTCAGCCCTCGTCCTCAATCCACAACACTCAATCCTCAATCCTCAATCTTCAATCATCAATATACAATCTTCAGTCCTGAATCCTCAATACTCAATCCTCAAACCTCAATCCTCCATGTTCAATCCGCGATACCCAATCCTCAATGTTCAGTCCTCAATCCTCAATCCTCAATCCTCAATCCTCAATCCTTAATCCTCAATCCTCAGTCCCCAAACCTCAATCCTCAATTTTCTATCCCCAATACTCAGTCTTCAATCATCGATCCTCAATACTCAATCCTCAATCCTCAATCCTCAATCCTCAATCCTCATTCTTCAATCCTCAACCCTCAATCCTCAATACTCAATCCTCAATCATCAATCCTCAATACTCAATCTTCAATCCTCAATCCTCAATCCTCAATCCTCAATCCTTCATCCTCAATCCTCAACCTTCAATCCTCAATACTCAATCTGCAATCCTCAATGTTCAATCCTCAATCCTCAATCCTCATCCTTCAATCCTCAATACCGAATCCTCAATCTTCAATCCTCAATACTCAATCCTCAATCCACATCCCTCAATCCTCAATATTCAATCCTCAATACCCAATCCTCAATCTTCAATCCTCAATCCTCAATCCTCAATCCTCAGTCCTCAATCCTCAGTCCTCAAACCTCAATCCCGAATCCTCAATCCTGAATCCTCAACCTTCAGCCCTGAGTCTTCAACGATCAGTTGTCAATCCTCAATCCTCAATAGAATATCCTCAATTCACAGTTTTCAATACTCCATAATCAATCTGCAATCTTCAGATCTCTATCCACAAACATCAATTCTCATCACTCAACCCTCAATACTCAGTCCCCAATCCTCAATCTTCAAACCTCAACCATCAATCCTCAATCCTCAATCATCAATCCTCAATCCTCAATCCTCAATCCTCAATCTTCAGCCCTCAGTCCTCAACAATCAATTATCAATCCTCAGTCCTCAATAGAATATCCTCAATTCACAGTTTTCAATACTCAATCCCCATTCTTCAATCTTCAAACCTCAATCCACAAACATGAATTCCCATCACTCAACCCTCAACACTCAGTCCTCAATCATCAATCCTCAATCCTCAATCCTCAACCTTCAATCCTCAATACTCAATCTTCAATCCTCAATCCTCAATTATCAATCCTCAATACTCAATCCTCAACCGTCAATCCTCAATCCCCAATTCTCAATCTTCAATACTCAAACCTCAATCCTCAATCCTCAATCCTCAATCTTCAATCCTCAATACTCAATCTTCAATCCTCAATCCTCAATCCTCAATCCTCAATCCTCAATCCTCAATCCTCAATCCTCAATCTTCAATCCTCAATACTCAATCTTCAATCCTCAAGCCTCAATCCTCAATCTTCAATCCTCAGTCCTCAATCCTCAGTCCTCAAACCTCAATCCCGAATCCTCAATCCTGAATCCTCAACCTTCAGCCCTGAGTCTTCAACGATCAGTTGTCAATCCTCAATCCTCAATAGAATATCCTCAATTCACAGTTTTCAATACTCCATAATCAATCTGCAATCTTCAGATCTCTATCCACAAACATCAATTCTCATCACTCAACCCTCAATACTCAGTCCCCAATCCTCAATCTTCAAACCTCAACCATCAATCCTCAATCCTCAATCATCAATCCTCAATCCTCAATCCTCAATCCTCAATCTTCAGCCCTCAGTCCTCAACAATCAATTATCAATCCTCAGTCCTCAATAGAATATCCTCAATTCACAGTTTTCAATACTCAATCCCCATTCTTCAATCTTCAAACCTCAATCCACAAACATGAATTCCCATCACTCAACCCTCAACACTCAGTCCTCAATCATCAATCCTCAATCCTCAATCCTCAACCTTCAATCCTCAATACTCAATCTTCAATCCTCAATCCTCAATTATCAATCCTCAATACTCAATCCTCAACCGTCAATCCTCAATCCCCAATTCTCAATCTTCAATACTCAAACCTCAATCCTCAATCCTCAATCCTCAATCTTCAATCCTCAATACTCAATCTTCAATCCTCAATCCTCAATCCTCAATCCTCAATCCTCAATCCTCAATCCTCAATCCTCAATCTTCAATCCTCAATACTCAATCTTCAATCCTCAAGCCTCAATCCTCAATCCTCAATCCTCATTCTTCAATCCTCAATACCAAATCCTCAATCCTCAATCCTCAATCCTCAATCCTCAATCCTCATTCGTCAATCCTCAATACCAAATCCTCAATCCTCAATCCTCAATCCTCAATCCTCAATCCTCAATCCTCAACCCTCAATCCTCAATCCTCAGTCCCCAAACCTCAATCCTCAATCCTCAATGCTCAATCCTCAATCCACAATTTTCAATCCTCATTCTTCAATCCTCAATACCCAATACTCAATCTTCAATCCTCAATCCTCAACACTCAATCCTCAATGTTCAATCCGCGATACCCAATCCTCAATGTTCAATCCTCAATCCTCAATCCTCAATCCTCAATCATGAATCTTCAATCCTCAATACTCAATCTTCAATCCTCAATCATCAATTCTCAATCCTCAATCTTCAATCCTCAATCCTCAATCCTCAGTCCTCAATCCTCAATCGTCAGTCTTCAATCCTCAATACTCAATCTTCAATCCTCAATCCTCAATCCTCAATCCTCAACCCTCATTCTTCAATCCTCAATCCTCAATCCTCAATCCTCAATCCTCAACCTTCAATCGTCAATACTCAATCTTCAATCCTCAAGCCTCAATCCTCAACCCTCAATCCTCATTCTTCAACCCTCAACACCAAATCCTCAATCTTCAATCCTCAGTCCTCAATCCTCAATTCTCAATCCTCAATCCTCGATCCTCAGACCTCAAACATCAATACTCAACCCTCAGACCTCGTCCTCAATCCACAACACTCAATACTCAATCCTCAATCTTCAATCATCAATATACAATATTCAGTCCTCAATCCTCAATACTCAATCCTCAATCCTCAATCCTCAATGTTCAATCCGCGATACCCAATCCTCAATCCTCAATCCTCAATCCTCAATCCTCAATCCTCAATCCTCAATCCTCAACCCTCAATCCTCAATCCTCAGTCCCCAAACCTCAATCCTCATGCCTCAATCCTCAATACTCAGTCCTCAATCCTCGATCCTCAATACTCAATCCTCAATCCTCAATCCTCAATCCTCAATCGTCAGTCTTCAATCCTCAATACTCAATCTTCAATCCTCAATCCTCAATCCTCAATCCTCAACCCTCAATCCTCATTCTTCAATCCTCAATACCCAATCCTCAATCTTCAATCCTCAATCCTCAACCCTCAATTCCCAATTCTCCATTCTCAGTCCTCAGTCCTCAAACCTCAATCCTCAACCCTCAGTCCTCAGTCCTCAAACATCAAACCTCAACCCTCATCCCTCATCCTAAATCCTCAATCCTCAATCTTCAATCCTCAATCCTCAATCCTCAATACTCAATCTTCAATCCTCAGTACTCAATCCTCAATCCTCAATTCTCAATCGTCAGTCTTCAATCCTCAATACTCAATCTTCAATCCTCAATCCTCAATACGCAATCCTCAATCTTCAATCCTCATTCCTCAATCCTCAATCCTCAATCCTCAATCTTCAATCCTCAATACTCAATCTTCATTCCTCAATCCTCATTCCTCAATCCTCAATCCTGAATCCTCAATCCTCAATCTTCAATACTCAATCTTCAATCCTCAATCCTCAATCCGCAATCCTCAATCTTCAATCCTCAATCCTCAATCCTCAATCCTCAATCCTCAATCTTCAATCCTCAATACTCAATCTTCAATCCTCAATCCTCAATCCTCAATCCTCAATCCTGAATCCTCAATCCTCAATCTTCAATCCTCAATACTCAATCTGCAATCCTCAATCCTCAATCCTCAATCCTCAATCTTCAATCCTCAATACTCAATCTTCAATCCTCAATCCTCAATCCTCAATCCTCAATCCTGAATCCTCAATCCTCAATCTTCAATACTCAATCTTCAATCCTCAATCCTCAATCCGCAATCCTCAATCTTCAATCCTCAATCCTCAATCCTCAATCCTCAATCCTCAATCTTCAATCCTCAATACTCAATCTTCAATCCTCAATCCTCAATCCTCAATCCTCAATACTCAATCCTCAATCCTCAATCTTCAATCCTCAATACTCAATCTTCAATACTCAATCCTCAATCCTCAATCCTCAATCCTGAATCCTCAATCCTCAATCTTCAATACTCAATCTTCAATCCTCAATCCTCAATCCGCAATCCTCAATCTTCAATCCTCAATCCTCAATCCTCAATCCTCATCCCTCAATCCTCAATGTTCAAACTTCAATCCTCAGTCCCAAATCCTCAATCTTCAATCCTCAATACTCAACCCTCAATCTTCAATCCTCAATACTCAATCTTCAATCCTCAATTCTGAATCCTCAATACTCAATCTTCAACCCTCAATCCTCAATTCTCAATCGTCAATCCTCAATCTTCAATCCTCAACCCTCAATCCTCAATGCTCAACCCTCAATCCTCATTCTTCAATCCTCAATACCAAATCCACAACCTTCAATCCTCAATCCTCAATCCTCAATTCTCAATCCTCAATCCTCGATCCTCAGACCTCAAACATCTATACTCAACCCTCAGCCCTCGTCCTCAATCCACAACACTCAATCCTCAATCCTCAATCTTCAATCATCAATATACAATCTTCAGTCCTGAATCCTCAATACTCAATCCTCAAACCTCAATCCTCCATGTTCAATCCGCGATACCCAATCCTCAATGTTCAGTCCTCAATCCTCAATCCTCAATCCTCAATCCTCAATCCTTAATCCTCAATCCTCAGTCCCCAAACCTCAATCCTCAATTTTCAATCCCCAATACTCAGTCTTCAATCATCGATCCTCAATACTCAATCCTCAATCCTCAATCCTCAATCCTCAATCCTCATTCTTCAATCCTCAACCCTCAATCCTCAATACTCAATCCTCAATCATCAATCCTCAATACTCAATCTTCAATCCTCAATCCTCAATCCTCAATCCTCAATCCTTCATCCTCAATCCTCAACCTTCAATCCTCAATACTCAATCTGCAATCCTCAATGTTCAATCCTCAATCCTCAATCCTCATCCTTCAATCCTCAATACCGAATCCTCAATCTTCAATCCTCAATACTCAATCCTCAATCCACATCCCTCAATCCTCAATATTCAATCCTCAATACCCAATCCTCAATCTTCAATCCTCAATCCTCAATCCTCAATCCTCAGTCCTCAATCCTCAGTCCTCAAACCTCAATCCCGAATCCTCAATCCTGAATCCTCAACCTTCAGCCCTGAGTCTTCAACGATCAGTTGTCAATCCTCAATCCTCAATAGAATATCCTCAATTCACAGTTTTCAATACTCAATACTCAATCTGCAATCTTCAGATCTCTATCCACAAACATCAATTCTCATCACTCAACCCTCAATACTCAGTCCCCAATCCTCAATCTTCAAACCTCAACCATCAATCCTCAATCCTCAATCATCAATCCTCAATCCTCAATCCTCAATCCTCAATCTTCAGCCCTCAGTCCTCAACAATCAATTATCAATCCTCAGTCCTCAATAGAATATCCTCAATTCACAGTTTTCAATACTCAATCCCCATTCTTCAATCTTCAAACCTCAATCCACAAACATGAATTCCCATCACTCAACCCTCAACACTCAGTCCTCAATCATCAATCCTCAATCCTCAATCCTCAACCTTCAATCCTCAATACTCAATCTTCAATCCTCAATCCTCAATTATCAATCCTCAATACTCAATCCTCAACCGTCAATCCTCAATCCCCAATTCTCAATCTTCAATACTCAAACCTCAATCCTCAATCCTCAATCCTCAATCTTCAATCCTCAATACTCAATCTTCAATCCTCAATCCTCAATCCTCAATCCTCAATCCTCAATCCTCAATCCTCAATCCTCAATCCTCAATCCTCAATCCTCAATCCTCAATCTTCAATCCTCAATACTCAATCTTCAATCCTCAAGCCTCAATCCTCAATCCTCAATCCTCATTCTTCAATCCTCAATACCAAATCCTCAATCCTCAATCCTCAATCCTCAATCCTCAATCCTCATTCGTCAATCCTCAATACCAAATCCTCAATCCTCAATCCTCAATCCTCAATCCTCAATCCTCAATCCTCAATCCTCAACCCTCAATCCTCAATCCTCAGTCCCCAAACCTCAATCCTCAATCCTCAATACTCAATCCTCAATCCACAATTTTCAATCCTCATTCTTCAATCCTCAATACCCAATACTCAATCTTCAATCCTCAATCCTCAACACTCAATCCTCAATGTTCAATCCGCGATACCCAATCCTCAATGTTCAATCCTCAATCCTCAATCCTCAATCCTCAATCATGAATCTTCAATCCTCAATACTCAATCTTCAATCCTCAATCATCAATTCTCAATCCTCAATCTTCAATCCTCAATTCTCAATCCTCAGTCCTCAATCCTCAATCGTCAGTCTTCAATCCTCAATACTCAATCTTCAATCCTCAATCCTCAATCCTCAATCCTCAACCCTCATTCTTCAATCCTCAATACCCAATCCTCAATCTTTAATCCTCAATCCTCAATCCTCAACTCTCAATAGTCAATCTTCAATCCTCAATCCTCAATCCTCAGTCCTCAGTCCTCAATCATCAATACTCAATTTCAATCCTCAATCCTCAGTCCTCAAACCTCAATTCTGAATCCTCAATCCTGAATCCTTAATCCTCGGCCCTCAGTCCTCAACAATCAGGTGTCAATCCTCAACCCTCAATAGAATATCCTCAATTCACAGTTTTCAATACTCAATACTCAATCTGCAATCTTCAAACCTCTATCCACAAACGTCAATTCTCGCTACTCAACCCTCAACACTCAGTCCTCAATGTTCAATCCTCAATCCTCAATCCTCAATCCTCAATCGTCAATCTTCAACCCTCAATACTCAATCTTCAATCCTCAATCCTCAATCCTCAATCCCCAATCCTCATTCTTCAATCCTCAATACCCAATCCTCAATCTTCAATCCTCATTCCTCAATCCTTAATTCTCAGTACTCAATCCTCAATCTTCAATCCTCATTCTTCAATCCTCAATACCCAATACTCAATCTTGAGTCCTCAATCCTCAATCCTCAATCCTCAATTCTCAATCCTCAATCCTCCGTCCTCAGTCCTCAAACCTCTATCCTCAACCGTCATTCCTCATCCTCCATCCTCAATCCTCAATCTTCAATCCTCAATCCTCAATCCTCAATACTCAACCCTCAATCCTCAGTCCTGAAACCTCAATCCCGAATCCTCAATCCTGAATCCTCAATATTCAGCCCTCAGCCCTCAACAATCAATTGTCAATCCTCAATCCCCAATAGAATATCCTCAATTCACAGTTTTCAATACTCAATCCCCATTCTTCAGTCTTCAAACCTCAATCCACAAACATCATTTCCCATCACTCAACCCTCAACACTCAGTCCTCAATCATCAATCCTCAATCCTCAATCCTCAATCTTCAATCCTCAATACTCAACCTTCAATCCTCAATCCTCAATTCTCAATCCTCAATACTCAATCCTCAACCGTCATTCCTCAATCCCCAATTCTCAATCTTCAATACTCAAACCTCAATCCTCAATCCTCAATCCTCAATCATCAATCCTCAATACTCAATCTTCAATCCTCAATCCTCAATCCTCAATCCTCAATCCTCAATCCTCAATCCTCAATCCTCAACCTTCAATCCTCAATACTCAATCTTCAATCCTCATTCCTCAATCCTCAACCCTCAATCCTCATTCTTCAATCCTCAATACCAAATCCTCAACCTTCAATCCTCAATCCTCAATCCTCAATTCTCAATCCTCAATCCTCGATCCTCAGACCTCAAACATCAATACTCAACCCTCAGCCCTCGTCCTCAATCCACAACACTCAATCCTCAATCCTCAATCTTCAATCATCAATATACAATCTTCAGTCCTGAATCCTCAATACTCAATCCTCAAACCTCAATCCTCCATGTTCAATCCGCGATACCCAATCCTCAATGTTCAGTCCTCAATCCTCAATCCTCAATCCTCAATCCTCAATCCTCAATCCTCAATCCTCAGTCCCCAAAGCTCAATCCTCAATTTTCAATCCCCAATACTCAGTCTTCAATCATCGATCCTCAATACTCAATCCTCAATCCTCAATCCTCAATCCTCAATCCTCATTCTTCAATCCTCAATACCCAATCCTCAATCCTCAATCTTTAATCCTCAATCCTCAATCCTCAATTCTCAATCCTCAATCCTCAGTCCTCAGTCCTCAAACCTCAATCCTCAACCCTCATCCCTCATCCTCAACCCTGAATCCTCAATCTTCAATCCTCAATTCTGAATCCTCAATACTCAATCTTCAACCCTCAATCCTCAATTCTCAATCGTCAATCCTCAATCCTCAATCCTCAATCCTCAATCCTCAATCCTCAATCGTCAGTCTTCAATCCTCAATACTCAATCTCCAATCCTCAATCCTCAATCCCCAATCCTCAATCTTCAATCCTCAACCCTCAATCCTCAATCCTCAATCCTCAATCATCAATCCTCAATACTCAATCTTCAATCATCAATCCTCAATCCTCAATCCTCAATCCTTCATCCTCAATACTCAACCTTCAATCCTCAATACTCAATCTGCAATCCTCAATCTTCAATCCTCAATCCTCAATCCTCATCCTTCAATCCTCAATACCGAATCCTCAATCTTCAATCCTCAATACTCAAACCTCAATCCACATCCCTCAATCCTCAATATTCAATCCTCAATACCCAATCCTCAATCTTCAATCCTCAATCCTCAATCCTCAATCCTCAGTCCTCAATCCTCAGTCCTCAAACCTCAATCCTGAATCCTCAATCCTGAATCCTCAACCTTCAGCCCTGAGTCTTCAACGATCAGTTGTCAATCCTCAATCCTCAATAGAATATCCTCAATTCACAGCTTTCAATACTCAATACTCAATCTGCAATCTTCAGATCTCTATCCACAAACATCAATTCTCATCACTCAACCCTCAATACTCAGTCCCCAATCCTCAATCTTCAAACCTCAACCATCAATCCTCAATCCTCAATCATCAATCCTCAATCCTCAATCCTCAATCCTCAATCCTCAACCGTCAATCTTCAATCCTCAGACCTCAAACATGAATACTCAATACTCAACCATCAATCCTCAATTCTCTATACTCAATAGAATATCCTGAATACTCATGGTTCAATACTCAATCCACAATATTCAATAATCAAACCTCAATCCTCAAACATCTATTCTCAACACTCAATACCCAACACTCAGTCCTCTCTCTTCAATCCTCCATCCTCAACCACCAATCCTCAAGCGTCAATACTCAATCCTCAATACTCAACCCTCAATCCTCAGTCCTCAAACGTCAATCCCGAATCCTCAATCCTGAATCCTCAATCTTCAGCCCTCAGTCCTCAACAATCAATTATCAATCCTCAGTCCTCAATAGAATATCCTCAATTCACAGTTTTCAATACTCAATCCCCATTCTTCAATCTTCAAACCTCAATCCACAAACATGAATACCCATCACTCAAACCTCAACACTCAGTCCTCAATCTTCAATCCTCAATCCTCAATCCTCAATCTTCAATCCTCAATACTCAATCTTCAATCCTCAATCCTCAATTATCAATCCTCAATACTCAATCCTCAACCGTCAATCCTCAATCCCCAATTCTCAATCTTCAATACTCAAACCTCAATCCTCAATCCTCAATCCTCAATCTTCAATCCTCAATACTCAATCTTCAATCCTCAATCCTCAATCCTCAATCCTCAATCCTCAATCTTCAATCCTCAATGCTCAATCTTCAATCCTCATTCCTCAATCCTCAACCCTCAATCCTCATTCTTCAATCCTCAATACCAAATCCTCAACCTTCAATCCTCAATACCCAATCCTCAATCTTCAATCCTCAATCCTGAATCCTCATTCTTCAATCCTCAACCCTCAATCCTCAATACACAATCCTCAATCGTCAATCCTCAATACTCAATCTTCAACCCTCAATCCTCAATCCTCAATCCTCAATCCTTCATCCTCAATCCTCAACCTTCAATCCTCAATACTCAATCTGCAATCCTCAATGTTCAATCCTCAATCCTCAATCCTCATCCTTCAATCCTCAATACCGAATCCTCAATCTTCAATCCTCAATACTCAATCCTCAATCCACATCCCTCAATCCTCAATATTCAATCCTCAATACCCAATCCTCAATCTTCAATCCTCAATCCTCAATCCTCAATCCTCAGTCCTCAATCCTCAGTCATCAAACCTCAATCCCGAATCCTCAATCCTGAATCCTCAACCTTCAGCCCTGAGTCTTCAACGATCAGTTGTCAATCCTCAATCCTCAATAGAATATCCTCAATTCACAGTTTTCAATACTCAATACTCAATCTGCAATCTTCAGATCTCTATCCACAAACATCAATTCTCATCACTCAACCCTCAATACTCAGTCCCCAATCCTCAATCTTCAAACCTCAACCATCAATCCTCAATCCTCAATCATCAATCCTCAATCCTCAATCCTCAATCCTCAATCTTCAGCCCTCAGTCCTCAACAATCAATTATCAATCCTCAGTCCTCAATAGAATATCCTCAATTCACAGTTTTCAATACTCAATCCCCATTCTTCAATCTTCAAACCTCAATCCACAAACATGAATTCCCATCACTCAACCCTCAACACTCAGTCCTCAATCATCAATCCTCAATCCTCAATCCTCAACCTTCAATCCTCAATACTCAATCTTCAATCCTCAATCCTCAATTATCAATCCTCAATACTCAATCCTCAACCGTCAATCCTCAATCCCCAATTCTCAATCTTCAATACTCAAACCTCAATCCTCAATCCTCAATCCTCAATCTTCAATCCTCAATACTCAATCTTCAATCCTCAATCCTCAATCCTCAATCCTCAATCCTCAATCCTCAATCCTCAATTCTCAATCTTCAATCCTCAATACTCATTCTTCAATCCTCAATACCCAATACTCAATCTTCAATCCTCAATCCTCAACACTCAATCCTCAATGTTCAATCCGCGATACCCAATCCTCAATGTTCAATCCTCAATCCTCAATCCTCAATCCTCAATCATGAATCTTCAATCCTCAATACTCAATCTTCAATCCTCAATCATCAATTCTCAATCCTCAATCTTCAATCGTCAATCCTCAATCCTCAGTCCTCAATCCTCAATCGTCAGTCTTCAATCCTCAATACTCAATCTTCAATCCTAAATCCTCAATCCTCAATCCTCAACCCTCATTCTTCAATCCTCAATACCCAATCCTCAATCTTTAATCCTCAATCCTCAATCCTCAACTCTCAATAGTCAATCTTCAATCCTCAATCCTCAATCCTCAGTCCTCAGTCCTCAATCATCAATACTCAATTTCAATCCTCAATCCTCAGTCCTCAAACCTCAATTCTGAATCCTCAATCCTGAATCCTTAATCCTCGGCCCTCAGTCCTCAACAATCAGGTGTCAATCCTCAATCCTCAATAGAATATCCTCAATTCACAGTTTTCAATACTCAATACTCAATCTGCAATCTTCAAACCTCTATCCACAAACGTCAATTCTCGTTACTCAACCCTCAACACTCAGTCCTCAATGTTCAATCCTCAATCCTCAATCCTCAATCCTCAACCGTCAATCTTCAATCCTCAGACCTCAAACATGAATACTCAATACTCAACCATCAATCCTCAATTCTCTATACTCAATAGAATATCCTGAATACTCATGGTTCAATACTCAATCCACAATATTCAATAATCAAACCTCAATCCTCAAACATCTATTCTCAACACTCAATCCCCAACACTCAGTCCTCTCTCTTCAATCCTCCATCCTCAATCACCAATCCTCAAGCGTCAATACTCAATCCTCAATACTCAACCCTCAATCCTCAGTCCTCAAACGTCAATCCCGAATCCTCAATCCTGAATCCTCAATCTTCAGCCCTCAGTCCTCAACAATCAATTATCAATCCTCAGTCCTCAATAGAATATCCTCAATTCACAGTTTTCAATACTCAATCCCCATTCTTCAATCTTCAAACCTCAATCCACAAACATGAATACCCATCACTCAAACCTCAACACTCAGTCCTCAATCTTCAATCCTCAATCCTCAATCCTCAATCTTCAATCCTCAATACTCAATCTTCAATCCTCAATCCTCAATTATCAATCCTCAATACTCAATCCTCAACCGTCAATCCTCAATCCCCAATTCTCAATCTTCAATACTCAAACCTCAATTCTCAATCCTCAATCCTCAATCTTCAATCCTCAATACTCAATCTTCAATCCTTAATCCTCAATCCTCAATCCTCAATCCTCAATCCTCAATCCTCAATCCTCAATCTTCAATCCTCAATACTCAATCTTCAATCCTCAAGCCTCAATCCTCAATCCTCAATCCTCATTCTTCAATCCTCAATACCAAATCCTCAATCCTCAATCCTCAATCCTCAATCCTCAATCCTCATTCGTCAATCCCCAATACCACTTCCTCAATCCTCAATCCTCAATCCTCAATCCTCAATCCTCAATCCTCAACCCTCAATCCTCAATCCTCAGTCCCCAAACCTCAATCCTCAATCCTCAATACTCAATCCTCAATCCTCAATTTTTAATCCTCATTCTTCAATCCTCAATACCCAATACTCAATTTTCAATCCTCAATCCTCAACACTCAATCCTCAATGTTCAATCCGCGATACCCAATCCTCAATGTTCAATCCTCAATCCTCAATCCTCAATCCTCAATCATGAATCTTCAATCCTCAATACTCAATCTTCAATCCTCAATCATCAATTCTCAATCCTCAATCTTCAATCCTCAATCCTCAATCCTCAGTCCTCAATCCTCAATCGTCAATCTTCAACCCTCAATACTCAATCTTCAATCCTCAATCCTCAATCCTCAATCCCCAATCCTCATTCTTCAATCCTCAATACCCAATCCTCAATCTTCAATCCTCATTCCTCAATCCTTAATTCTCATTCCTCAATCCTCAATTTTCAATCCTCATTCTTCAATCCTCAATACCCGATACTCAATCTTGAATCCTCAATCCTCAATCCTCAATCCTCAATTCTCAACCCTCAATCCTCAGTCCTCAGTCCTCAAACCTCTATCCTCAACCGTCATTCCTCATCCTCCATCCTCAATCCTCAATCTTCAATCCTCAATCCTCAATCCTCAATACTCAACCCTCAATCCTCAGTCCTGAAACCTCAATCCCGAATCCTCAATCCTGAATCCTCAATCTTCAGCCCTCAGTCCTCAACAATCAATTGTCAATCCTCAATCCCCAATAGAATATCCTCCATTCACAGTTTTCAATACTCAATCCCCATTCTTCAGTCTTCAAACCTCAATCCACAAACATCATTTCCCATCACTCAACCCTCAACACTCAGTCCTCAATCATCAATCCTCAATCCTCAATCCTCAATCTTCAATCCTCAATACTCAACCTTCAATCCTCAATCCTCAATTCTCAATCCTCAAAACTCAATCCTCAACCGTCATTCCTCAATCCCCAATTCTCAATCTTCAATACTCAAACCTCAATCCTCAATCCTCAATCCTCAATCATCAATCCTCAATACTCAATCTTCAATCCTCAATCCTCAATCCTCAATCCTCAATCCTCAATCCTCAATCCTCAACCTTCAATCCTCAATACTCAATCTACAATCCTCAAGCCTCAATCCTCAATCCTCAATCCTCATTCTTCAATCCTCAATACCAAATCCTCAATCTTCAATCCTCATTCCTCAATCCTCAATTCTCAATCCTCAATCCTCGATCCTCAGATCTCAAACATCAATACTCAACCCTCAGACCTCGTCCTCAATCCACAACACTCAATCCTCAATCCTCAATCTTCAATCATCAATATACAATCTTCAGTCCTCAATCGTCAATACTCAATCCTCAATCCTCAATCCTCAGTGTTCAATCCGCGATACCCAATCCTCAATGTTCAATCCTCTATCCTCAATTCTCAATCCTCAATTCTCAATTCTCAATCCTCAATCCTCAATCCTCAATCCTCAATCCTCAATCCTCAATCCTCAATCTTCAATCCTCAATACTCAATCTTCAATCCTCAAGCCTCAATCCTCAATCCTCAATCCTCATTCTTCAATCCTCAATACCAAATCCTCAATCCACAATCCTCAATCCTCAATCCTCAATCCTCAATCCTCAACCCTCAATCCTCAATCCTCAGTCCCCAAACCTCAATCCTCAATCCTCAATCCTCTATCCTCAATCCTCAATTTTCAATCCTCATTCTTCAATCCTCAGTACCCAATAGTCAATCTTCAATCCTCAATCCTCAACACTCAACCCTCAATGTTCATTCCGCGATACCCAATCCTCAATGTTCAATCCTCAATCCTCAATCCTCAATCCTCAATCATGAACCTTCAATCCTCAATACTCAATCCTCAATCCTCAATCCTCAATCTTCAATCCTCAATACTCAATCTTCAATCCTCAATCCTCAATCCTCAATCCTCAATCCTCATTCTTCAATCCTCAATACCAAATCCCCAATCGTCATTCTTCAATCCTCAATACCCAATCCTCAATCTTCAATCCTCATTCCTCAATCCTCAATTCTCAATCCTCAATCCTCAATTTTCAATCCTCATTCTTCAATCCTCAATACCCAATACTCAATCTTGAATCCTCAATCCTCTATCCTCAATCCTCAATTCTCAATCATCAATCCTCAGTCCTCAGTCCTCAACCCTCTATCCTCAACCGTCATTCCTCATCCTCCATCCTCAATCCTCAATCTTCAATCCTCAATCCTCAATCCTCAATACTCAACCCTCAATCCTCAGTCCTCTACCTCAATCCCGAATCCTCATTCCTGAATCCTCAATCTTCAGCCCTCAGTCCTGAACAATCAATTGTCAATCCTCAATCCCCAATCCTCAATCCTCAATCCTCAATCCTCAATTCTCAATCGTCAGTCTTCAATCCTCAATACTCAATCTTCAATCCTCAATCCTCAATCCGCAATCCTCAAACTTCAATCCTCAATCCTCAATCCTCAACCCTCATCCCTCAATCCTCAATGTTCAAACTTCAATCCTCAGTCCCAAATCCTCAATCTTCAATCCTCAATACTCAACCCTCAATCTTCAATCCTCAATACTCAATCTTCAATCCTCAATCATCAATCCTCAATCCTCAATCCTCAATCCTCATTCTTCAATCCTCAATACCGAATCCTCAATCTTCAATCATCAATATTCAATCTTCAATCATCGATCCTCAATACTCAATCCTCAATCCTCAATCCTCAATCCTCAATCCTCATTCTTCAATCCTCAATACCCAATCCTCAATCCTCAATCTTTAATCCTCAATGCTCAATCCTCAATTCTCAATCCTCAATCCTCAGTCCTCAGTCCTCAAACCTCAATCCTCAACCCTCATCCCTCATCCTCAACCCTCAATCCTCAATCTTCAATCCTCAATTCTGAATCCTCAATACTCAATCTTCAACCCTCAATCCTCAATTCTCAATCGTCAATCCTCAATCCTCAATCCTCAATCCTCAATCCTCAATCCTCAATCGTCAGTCTTCAATCCTCAATACTCAATCTCCAATCCTCAATCCTCAATCCCCAATCCTCAATCTTCAATCCTCAACCCTCAATCCTCAATCCTCAATCCTCAATCATCAATCCTCAATACTCAATCTTCAATCATCAATCCTCAATCCTCAATCCTCAATCCTTCATCCTCAATACTCAACCTTCAATCCTCAATACTCAATCTTCAATCCTCAAGCCTCAATCCTCAATCCTCAATCCTCATTCTTCAATCCTCAATACCAAATCCTCAATCCACAATCCTCAATCCTCAATCCTCAATCCTCAATCCTCAACCCTCAATCCTCAATCCTCAGTCCCCAAACCTCAATCCTCAATCCTCAATCCTCTATCCTCAATCCTCAATTTTCAATCCTCATTCTTCAATCCTCAATACCCAATACTCAATCTTCAATCCTCAATCCTCAACACTCAACCCTCATTGTTCATTCCGCGATACCCAATCCTCAATGTTCAATCCTCAATCCTCAATCCTCAATCCTCAATCATGAACCTTCAATCCTCAATACTCAATCCTCAATCCTCAATCCTCAATCTTCAATCCTCAATACTCAATCTTCAATCCTCAATCCTCAATCCTCAATCCTCAATCCTCATTCTTCAATCCTCAATACCAAATCCCCAATCGTCATTCTTCAATCCTCAATACCCAATCCTCAATCTTCAATCCTCATTCCTCAATCCTCAATTCTCAATCCTCAATCCTCAATTTTCAATCCTCATTCTTCAATCCTCAATACCCAATACTCAATCTTGAATCCTCAATCCTCTATCCTCAATCCTCAATTCTCAATCATCAATCCTCAGTCCTCAGTCCTCAACCCTCTATCCTCAACCGTCATTCCTCATCCTCCATCCTCAATCCTCAATCTTCAATCCTCAATCCTCAATCCTCAATACTCAACCCTCAATCCTCAGTCCTCTACCTCAATCCCGAATCCTCATTCCTGAATCCTCAATCTTCAGCCCTCAGTCCTGAACAATCAATTGTCAATCCTCAATCCCCAATCCTCAATCCTCAATCCTCAATCCTCAATTCTCAATCGTCAGTCTTCAATCCTCAATACTCAATCTTCAATCCTCAATCCTCAATCCGCAATCCTCAAACTTCAATCCTCAATCCTCAATCCTCAACCCTCATCCCTCAATCCTCAATGTTCAAACTTCAATCCTCAGTCCCAAATCCTCAATCTTCAATCCTCAATACTCAACCCTCAATCTTCAATCCTCAATACTCAATCTTCAATCCTCAATCATCAATCCTCAATCCTCAATCCTCAATCCTCATTCTTCAATCCTCAATACCGAATCCTCAATCTTCAATCATCAATATTCAATCTTCAATCATCGATCCTCAATACTCAATCCTCAATCCTCAATCCTCAATCCTCAATCCTCATTCTTCAATCCTCAATACCCAATCCTCAATCCTCAATCTTTAATCCTCAATCCTCAATCCTCAATTCTCAATCCTCAATCCTCAGTCCTCAGTCCTCAAACCTCAATCCTCAACCCTCATCCCTCATCCTCAACCCTCAATCCTCAATCTTCAATCCTCAATTCTGAATCCTCAATACTCAATCTTCAACCCTCAATCCTCAATTCTCAATCGTCAATCCTCAATCCTCAATCCTCAATCCTCAATCCTCAATCCTCAATCCTCAATCCTCGATCCTCAGACCTCAAACATCTATACTCAACCCTCAGCCCTCGTCCTCAATCCACAACACTCAATCCTCAATCCTCAATCTTCAATCATCAATATACAATCTTCAGTCCTGAATCCTCAATACTCAATCCTCAAACCTCAATCCTCCATGTTCAATCCGCGATACCCAATCCTCAATGTTCAGTCCTCAATCCTCAATCCTCAATCCTCAATCCTCAATCCTTAATCCTCAATCCTCAGTCCCCAAACCTCAATCCTCAATTTTCAATCCCCAATACTCAGTCTTCAATCATCGATCCTCAATACTCAATCCTCAATCCTCAATCCTCAATCCTCAATCCTCATTCTTCAATCCTCAACCCTCAATCCTCAATACTCAATCCTCAATCATCAATCCTCAATACTCAATCTTCAATCCTCAATCCTCAATCCTCAATCCTCAATCCTTCATCCTCAATCCTCAACCTTCAATCCTCAATACTCAATCTGCAATCCTCAATGTTCAATCCTCAATCCTCAATCCTCATCCTTCAATCCTCAATACCGAATCCTCAATCTTCAATCCTCAATACTCAATCCTCAATCCACATCCCTCAATCCTCAATATTCAATCCTCAATACCCAATCCTCAATCTTCAATCCTCAATCCTCAATCCTCAATCCTCAGTCCTCAATCCTCAGTCCTCAAACCTCAATCCCGAATCCTCAATCCTGAATCCTCAACCTTCAGCCCTGAGTCTTCAACGATCAGTTGTCAATCCTCAATCCTCAATAGAATATCCTCAATTCACAGTTTTCAATACTCAATACTCAATCTGCAATCTTCAGATCTCTATCCACAAACATCAATTCTCATCACTCAACCCTCAATACTCAGTCCCCAATCCTCAATCTTCAAACCTCAACCATCAATCCTCAATCCTCAATCATCAATCCTCAATCCTCAATCCTCAATCCTCAATCTTCAGCCCTCAGTCCTCAACAATCAATTATCAATCCTCAGTCCTCAATAGAATATCCTCAATTCACAGTTTTCAATACTCAATCCCCATTCTTCAATCTTCAAACCTCAATCCACAAACATGAATACCCATCACTCAAACCTCAACACTCAGTCCTCAATCTTCAATCCTCAATCCTCAATCCTCAATCTTCAATCCTCAATACTCAATCTTCAATCCCCAATCCTCAATTATCAATCCTCAATACTCAATCCTCAACCGTCAATCCTCAATCCCCAATTCTCAATCTTCAATACTCAAACCTCAATCCTCAATCCTCAATCCTCAATCTTCAATCCTCAATACTCAATCTTCAATCCTCAATCCTCAATCCTCAATCCTCAATCCTCAATCTTCAATCCTCAATGCTCAATCTTCAATCCTCATTCCTCAATCCTCAACCCTCAATCCTCATTCTTCAATCCTCAATACCAAATCCTCAACCTTCAATCCTCAATACCCAATCCTCAATCTTCAATCCTCAATCCTCAATCCTCATTCTTCAATCCTCAACCCTCAATCCTCAATACACAATCCTCAATCATCAATCCTCAATACTCAATCTTCAACCCTCAATCCTCAATCCTCAATCCTCAATCCTTCATCCTCAATCCTCAACCTTCAATCCTCAATACTCAATCTGCAATCCTCAATGTTCAATCCTCAATCCTCAATCCTCATCCTTCAATCCTCAATACCGAATCCTCAATCTTCAATCCTCAATACTCAATCCTCAATCCACATCCCTCAATCCTCAATATTCAATCCTCAATACCCAATCCTCAATCTTCAATCCTCAATCCTCAATCCTCAATCCTCAGTCCTCAATCCTCAGTCATCAAACCTCAATCCCGAATCCTCAATCCTGAATCCTCAACCTTCAGCCCTGAGTCTTCAACGATCAGTTGTCAATCCTCAATCCTCAATAGAATATCCTCAATTCACAGTTTTCAATACTCAATACTCAATCTGCAATCTTCAGATCTCTATCCACAAACATCAATTCTCATCACTCAACCCTCAATACTCAGTCCCCAATCCTCAATCTTCAAACCTCAACCATCAATCCTCAATCCTCAATCATCAATCCTCAATCCTCAATCCTCAATCCTCAATCTTCAGCCCTCAGTCCTCAACAATCAATTATCAATCCTCAGTCCTCAATAGAATATCCTCAATTCACAGTTTTCAATACTCAATCCCCATTCTTCAATCTTCAAACCTCAATCCACAAACATGAATTCCCATCACTCAACCCTCAACACTCAGTCCTCAATCATCAATCCTCAATCCTCAATCCTCAACCTTCAATCCTCAATACTCAATCTTCAATCCTCAATCCTCAATTATCAATCCTCAATACTCAATCCTCAACCGTCAATCCTCAATCCCCAATTCTCAATCTTCAATACTCAAACCTCAATCCTCAATCCTCAATCCTCAATCTTCAATCCTCAATACTCAATCTTCAATCCTCAATCCTCAATCCTCAATCCTCAATCCTCAATCCTCAATCCTCAATTCTCAATCTTCAATCCTCAATACTCATTCTTCAATCCTCAATACCCAATACTCAATCTTTAATCCTCAATCCTCAATCCTCAACTCTCAATAGTCAATCTTCAATCCTCAATCCTCAATCCTCAGTCCTCAGTCCTCAATCATCAATACTCAATTTCAATCCTCAATCCTCAGTCCTCAAACCTCAATTCTGAATCCTCAATCCTGAATCCTTAATCCTCGGCCCTCAGTCCTCAACAATCAGGTGTCAATCCTCAATCCTCAATAGAATATCCTCAATTCACAGTTTTCAATACTCAATACTCAATCTGCAATCTTCAAACCTCTATCCACAAACGTCAATTCTCGTTACTCAACCCTCAACACTCAGTCCTCAATGTTCAATCCTCAATCCTCAATCCTCAATCCTCAATCGTCAATCTTCAACCCTCAATACTCAATCTTCAATCCTCAATCCTCAATCCTCAATCCCCAATCCTCATTCTTCAATCCTCAATACCCAATCCTCAATCTTCAATCCTCATTCCTCAATCCTTAATTCTCAGTCCTCAATCCTCAATCTTCAATCCTCATTCTTCAATCCTCAATACCCAATACTCAATCTTGAGTCCTCAATCCTCAATCCTCAATCCTCAATTCTCAATCCTCAATCCTCCGTCCTCAGTCCTCAAACCTCTATCCTCAACCGTCATTCCTCATCCTCCATCCTCAATCCTCAATCTTCAATCCTCAATCCTCAATCCTCAATACTCAACCCTCAATCCTCAGTCCTGAAACCTCAATCCCGAATCCTCAATCCTGAATCCTCAATCTTCAGCCCTCAGCCCTCAACAATCAATTGTCAATCCTCAATCCCCAATAGAATATCCTCAATTCACAGTTTTCAATACTCAATCCCCATTCTTCAGTCTTCAAACCTCAATCCACAAACATCATTTCCCATCACTCAACCCTCAACACTCAGTCCTCAATCATCAATCCTCAATCCTCAATCCTCAATCTTCAATCCTCAATGCTCAATCTTCAATCCTCAATCCTCAATTATCAATCCTCAATACTCAATCCTCAACCGTCAATCCTCAATCCCCAATTCTCAATCTTCAATACTCAAACCTCAATTCTCAATCCTCAATCCTCAATCTTCAATCCTCAATACTCAATCTTCAATCCTCAATCCTCAATCCTCAATCCTCAATCCTCAATCCTCAATCCTCAATCCTCAATCTTCAATCCTCAATACTCAATCTTCAATCCTCAAGCCTCAATCCTCAATCCTCAATCCTCATTCTTCAATCCTCAATACCAAATCCTCAATCCTCAATCCTCAATCCTCAATCCTCAATCCTCAATCCTCAATCCTCATTCGTCAATCCCCAATACCACTTCCTCAATCCTCAATCCTCAATCCTCAATCCTCAATCCTCAATCCTCAACCCTCAATCCTCAATCCTCAGTCCCCAAACCTCAATCCTCAATCCTCAATACTCAATCCTCAATCCTCAATTTTTAATCCTCATTCTTCAATCCTCAATACCCAATACTCAATTTTCAATCCTCAATCCTCAACACTCAATCCTCAATGTTCAATCCGCGATACCCAATCCTCAATGTTCAATCCTCAATCCTCAATCCTCAATCCTCAATCATGAATCTTCAATCCTCAATACTCAATCTTCAATCCTCAATCATCAATTCTCAATCCTCAATCTTCAATCCTCAATCCTCAATCCTCAGTCCTCAATCCTCAATCGTCAATCTTCAACCCTCAATACTCAATCTTCAATCCTCAATCCTCAATCCTCAATCCCCAATCCTCATTCTTCAATCCTCAATACCCAATCCTCAATCTTCAATCCTCATTCCTCAATCCTTAATTCTCATTCCTCAATCCTCAATTTTCAATCCTCATTCTTCAATCCTCAATACCCGATACTCAATCTTGAATCCTCAATCCTCAATCCTCAATCCTCAATTCTCAACCCTCAATCCTCAGTCCTCAGTCCTCAAACCTCTATCCTCAACCGTCATTCCTCATCCTCCATCCTCAATCCTCAATCTTCAATCCTCAATCCTCAATCCTCAATACTCAACCCTCAATCCTCAGTCCTGAAACCTCAATCCCGAATCCTCAATCCTGAATCCTCAATCTTCAGCCCTCAGTCCTCAACAATCAATTGTCAATCCTCAATCCCCAATAGAATATCCTCCATTCACAGTTTTCAATACTCAATCCCCATTCTTCAGTCTTCAAACCTCAATCCACAAACATCATTTCCCATCACTCAACCCTCAACACTCAGTCCTCAATCATCAATCCTCAATCCTCAATCCTCAATCTTCAATCCTCAATACTCAACCTTCAATCCTCAATCCTCAATTCTCAATCCTCAAAACTCAATCCTCAACCGTCATTCCTCAATCCCCAATTCTCAATCTTCAATACTCAAACCTCAATCCTCAATCCTCAATCCTCAATCATCAATCCTCAATACTCAATCTTCAATCCTCAATCCTCAATCCTCAATCCTCAATCCTCAATCCTCAATCCTCAACCTTCAATCCTCAATACTCAATCTACAATCCTCAAGCCTCAATCCTCAATCCTCAATCCTCATTCTTCAATCCTCAATACCAAATCCTCAATCTTCAATCCTCAGTCCTCAATCCTCAATTCTCAATCCTCAATCCTCGATCCTCAGATCTCAAACATCAATACTCAACCCTCAGACCTCGTCCTCAATCCACAACACTCAATCCTCAATCCTCAATCTTCAATCATCAATATACAATCTTCAGTCCTCAATCGTCAATACTCAATCCTCAATCCTCAATCCTCAGTGTTCAATCCGCGATACCCAATCCTCAATGTTCAATCCTCTATCCTCAATCCTCAATCCTCAATTCTCAATTCTCAATCCTCAATCCTCAATCCTCAATCCTCAATCCTCAATCCTCAATCCTCAATCTTCAATCCTCAATACTCAATCCTCAATCCTCAATCCTCATTCTTCAATCCTCAATACCAAATCCTCAATCCACAATCCTCAATCCTCAATCCTCAATCCTCAATCCTCAACCCTCAATCCTCAATCCTCAGTCCCCAAACCTCAATCCTCAATCCTCAATCCTCTATCCTCAATCCTCAATTTTCAATCCTCATTCTTCAATCCTCAATACCCAATACTCAATCTTCAATCCTCAATCCTCAACACTCAACCCTCATAGTTCATTCCGCGATACCCAATCCTCAATGTTCAATCCTCAATCCTCAATCCTCAATCCTCAATCATGAACCTTCAATCCTCAATACTCAATCCTCAATCCTCAATCCTCAATCTTCAATCCTCAATACTCAATCTTCAATCCTCAATCCTCAATCCTCAATCCTCAATCCTCATTCTTCAATCCTCAATACCAAATCCCCAATCGTCATTCTTCAATCCTCAATACCCAATCCTCAATCTTCAATCCTCATTCCTCAATCCTCAATTCTCAATCCTCAATCCTCAATTTTCAATCCTCATTCTTCAATCCTCAATACCCAATACTCAATCTTGAATCCTCAATCCTCTATCCTCAATCCTCAATTCTCAATCATCAATCCTCAGTCCTCAGTCCTCAACCCTCTATCCTCAACCGTCATTCCTCATCCTCCATCCTCAATCCTCAATCTTCAATCCTCAATCCTCAATCCTCAATACTCAACCCTCAATCCTCAGTCCTCTACCTCAATCCCGAATCCTCATTCCTGAATCCTCAATCTTCAGCCCTCAGTCCTGAACAATCAATTGTCAATCCTCAATCCCCAATCCTCAATCCTCAATCCTCAATCCTCAATTCTCAATCGTCAGTCTTCAATCCTCAATACTCAATCTTCAATCCTCAATCCTCAATCCGCAATCCTCAAACTTCAATCCTCAATCCTCAATCCTCAACCCTCATCCCTCAATCCTCAATGTTCAAACTTCAATCCTCAGTCCCAAATCCTCAATCTTCAATCCTCAATACTCAACCCTCAATCTTCAATCCTCAATACTCAATCTTCAATCCTCAATCATCAATCCTCAATCCTCAATCCTCAATCCTCATTCTTCAATCCTCAATACCGAATCCTCAATCTTCAATCATCAATATTCAATCTTCAATCATCGATCCTCAATACTCAATCCTCAATCCTCAATCCTCAATCCTCAATCCTCATTCTTCAATCCTCAATACCCAATCCTCAATCCTCAATCTTTAATCCTCAATCCTCAATCCTCAATTCTCAATCCTCAATCCTCAGTCCTCAGTCCTCAAACCTCAATCCTCAACCCTCATCCCTCATCCTCAACCCTCAATCCTCAATCTTCAATCCTCAATTCTGAATCCTCAATACTCAATCTTCAACCCTCAATCCTCAATTCTCAATCGTCAATCCTCAATCCTCAATCCTCAATCCTCAATCCTCAATCCTCAATCGTCAGTCTTCAATCCTCAATACTCAATCTCCAATCCTCAATCCACAATCCCCAATCCTCAATCTTCAATCCTCAACCCTCAATCCTCAATCCTCAATCCTCAATCATCAATCCTCAATACTCAATCTTCAATCATCAATCCTCAATCCTCAATCCTCAATCCTTCATCCTCAATACTCAACCTTCAATCCTCAATACTCAATCTGCAATCCTCAATCTTCAATCCTCAATCCTCAATCCTCATCCTTCAATCCTCAATACCGAATCCTCAATCTTCAATCCTCAATACTCAATCCTCAATCCACATCCCTCAATCCTCAATATTCAATCCTCAATACCCAATCCTCAATCTTCAATCCTCAATCCTCAATCCTCAGTCCTCAATCCTCAGTCCTCAAACCTCAATCCTGAATCCTCAATCCTGAATCCTCAGCCTTCAGCCCTGAGTCTTCAAAGATCAGTTGTCAATCCTCAATCCTCAATAGAATATCCTCAATTCACAGCTTTCAATACTCAATACTCAATCTGCAATCTTCAGATCTCTATCCACAAACATCAATTCTCATCACTCAACCCTCAATACTCAGTCCCCAATCCTCAATCTTCAAACCTCAACCATCAATCCTCAATCCTCAATCATCAATCCTCAATCCTCAATCCTCAATCCTCAATCCTCAACCGTCAATCTTCAATCCTCAGACCTCAAACATGAATACTCAATACTCAACCATCAATCCTCAATTCTCTATACTCAATAGAATATCCTGAATACTCATGGTTCAATACTCAATCCACAATATTCAATAATCAAACCTCAATCCTCAAACATCTATTCTCAACACTCAATCCCCAACACTCAGTCCTCTCTCTTCAATCCTCCATCCTCAACCACCAATCCTCAAGCGTCAATACTCAATCCTCAATACTCAACCCTCAATCCTCAGTCCTCAAACGTCAATCCCGAATCCTCAATCCTGAATCCTCAATCTTCAGCCCTCAGTCCTCAACAATCAATTATCAATCCTCAGTCCTCAATAGAATATCCTCAATTCACAGTTTTCAATACTCAATCCCCATTCTTCAATCTTCAAACCTCAATCCACAAACATGAATACCCATCACTCAAACCTCAACACTCAGTCCTCAATCTTCAATCCTCAATCCTCAATCCTCAATCTTCAATCCTCAATACTCAATCTTCAATCCTCAATCCTCAATTATCAATCCTCAATACTCAATCCTCAACCGTCAATCCTCAATCCCCAATTCTCAATCTTCAATACTCAAACCTCAATTCTCAATCCTCAATCCTCAATCTTCAATCCTCAATACTCAATCTTCAATCCTCAATCCTCAATCCTCAATCCTCAATCCTCAATCCTCAATCCTCAATCCTCAATCTTCAATCCTCAATACTCAATCTTCAATCCTCAAGCCTCAATCCTCAATCCTCAATCCTCATTCTTCAATCCTCAATACCAAATCCTCAATCCTCAATCCTCAATCCTCAATCCTCAATCCTCATTCGTCAATCCCCAATACCACTTCCTCAATCCTCAATCCTCAATCCTCAATCCTCAATCCTCAATCCTCAACCCTCAATCCTCAATCCTCAGTCCCCAAACCTCAATCCTCAATCCTCAATACTCAATCCTCAATCCTCAATTTTTAATCCTCATTCTTCAATCCTCAATACCCAATACTCAATTTTCAATCCTCAATCCTCAACACTCAATCCTCAATGTTCAATCCGCGATACCCAATCCTCAATGTTCAATCCTCAATCCGCAATCCTCAATCCTCAATCATGAATCTTCAATCCTCAATACTCAATCTTCAATCCTCAATCATCAATTCTCAATCCTCAATCTTCAATCCTCAATCCTCAATCCTCAGTCCTCAATCCTCAATCGTCAATCTTCAACCCTCAATACTCAATCTTCAATCCTCAATCCTCAATCCTCAATCCCCAATCCTCATTCTTCAATCCTCAATACTCAATCCTCAATCTTCAATCCTCATTCCTCAATCCTTAATTCTCAATCCTCAATCCTCAATTTTCAATCCTCATTCTTCAATCCTCAATACCCGATACTCAATCTTGAATCCTCAATCCTCAATCCTCAATCCTCAATTCTCAACCCTCAATCCTCAGTCCTCAGTCCTCAAACCTCTATCCTCAACCGTCATTCCTCATCCTCCATCCTCAATCCTCAATCTTCAATCCTCAATCCTCAATCCTCAATACTCAACCCTCAATCCTCAGTCCTGAAACCTCAATCCCGAATCCTCAATCCTGAATCCTCAATCTTCAGCCCTCAGTCCTCAACAATCAATTGTCAATCCTCAATCCCCAATAGAATATCCTCAATTCACAGTTTTCAATACTCAATCCCCATTCTTCAGTCTTCAAACCTCAATCCACAAACATCATTTCCCATCACTCAACCCTCAACACTCAGTCCTCAATCAGCAATCCTCAATCCTCAATCCTCAATCTTCAATCCTCAATACTCAACCTTCAATCCTCAATGCTCAATTCTCAATCCTCAAAACTCAATCCTCAACCGTCATTCCTCAATCCCCAATTCTCAATCTTCAATACTCAAACCTCAATCCTCAATCCTCAATCCTCAATCATCAATCCTCAATACTCAATCTTCAATCCTCAATCCTCAATCCTCAATCCTCAATCCTCAATCCTCAATCCTCAACCTTCAATCCTCAATACTCAATCTACAATCCTCAAGCCTCAATCCTCAATCCTCAATCCTCATTCTTCAATCCTCAATACCAAATCCTCAATCTTCAATCCTCAGTCCTCAATCCTCAATTCTCAATCCTCAATCCTCGATCCTCAGATCTCAAACATCAATACTCAACCCTCAGACCTCGTCCTCAATCCACAACACTCAATCCTCAATCCTCAATCTTCAATCATCAATATACAATCTTCAGTCCTCAATCGTCAATACTCAATCCTCAATCCTCAATCCTCAGTGTGCAATCCGCGATACCCAATCCTCAATGTTCAATCCTCTATCCTCAATCCTCAATCCGCAATTCTCAATCCTCAATCCTCAATCCTCAATCCTCAATCCTCAATCCTCAATCCTCAATCTTCAATCCTCAATACTCAATCTTCAATCCTCAAGCCTCAATCCTCAATCCTCAATCCTCATTCTTCAATCCTCAATACCAAATCCTCAATCCACAATCCTCAATCCTCAATCCTCAATCCTCAATCCTCAACCCTCAATCCTCAATCCTCAGTCCCCAAACCTCAATCCTCAATCCTCAATCCTCTATCCTCAATCCTCAATTTTCAATCCTCATTCTTCAATCCTCAATACCCAATACTCAATCTTCAATCCTCAATCCTCAACACTCAACCCTCAATGTTCATTCTGCGATACCCAATCCTCAATGTTCAATCCTCAATCCTCAATCCTCAATCCTCAATCATGAACCTTCAATCCTCAATACTCAATCCTCAATCCTCAATCCTCAATCTTCAATCCTCAATACTCAATCTTCAATCCTCAATCCTCAATCCTCAATCCTCAATCCTCATTCTTCAATCCTCAATACCAAATCCCCAATCGTCATTCTTCAATCCTCAATACCCAATCCTCAATCTTCAATCCTCATTCCTCAATCCTCAATTCTCAATCCTCAATCCTCAATTTTCAATCCTCATTCTTCAATCCTCAATACCCAATACTCAATCTTGAATCCTCAATCCTCTATCCTCAATCCTCAATTCTCAATCATCAATCCTCAGTCCTCAGACCTCAATCTAGAATCCTGAATTCTCAATCTTCAGCCCTCAGTCCTCAACAATCAGTTATCAATCCCCAATCCTCAATAGAATATCCTCAATTCACAGTTTTCAATACCCAATACTCAACCTGCAATCTTCAAATCTGTATCCACAAACATGAATTCTCATCACTCAACCCTCAACACTCAGTCCCCAATCCTCAATCTTCAATCCTCAATCCTCAATCCTCAATCTTCAATCCTCAATACTCAATCTTCAATCCTCAGCCCTCAATCCTCAATCCCCAATCATCAATCCTCAATCCTCAATCATCAATATACAATCTTCAGTCCTCAATCCTCAATACGCAATTCTCAATCCTCAATCCTCAATATTCAATCCGCGATACCCAATCCTCAATGTTCAATCCTCAATCCTCAATCATCAATCCTCAATCTTCAATCCTCAATACTCAATCTTCAATCCTCAGCCCTCAATCCTCAATCCCCAATCATCAATCCTCAATCCTCAATCATCAATATACAATCTTCAGTCCTCAATCCTCAATACGCAATTCTCAATCCTCAATCCTCAATATTCAATCCGCGATACCCAATCCTCAATGTTCAATCCTCTATCCTCAATCCTCAATCCTCAATTCTCAATCCTCAATCCTCAATCCTCAATCCTCAATCCTCATTCTTCAATCCTCAATACCAAATCCCCAATCGTCATTCTTCAATCCTCAATACCCAATCCTCAATGTTCAATCCTCAATCCTCAATCCTCAATCCTCAATCATGAACCTTCAATCCTCAATCCTCAATCCTCAATCCTCAATCCTCAACCCTCAATCCTCAATCCTCAGTCCCCAAACCTCAATCCTCAATCCTCAATCCTCTATCCTCAATCCTCAATTTTCAATCCTCATTCTTCAATCCTCAATACCCAATACTCAATCTTCAATCCTCAATCCTCAACACTCAACCCTCAATGTTCATTCCGCGATACCCAATCCTCAATGTTCAATCCACAATCCTCAATCCTCAATCCTCAATCATGAACCTTCAATCCTCAATACTCAATCCTCAATCCTCAATCCTCAATCTTCAATCCTCAATACTCAATCTTCAATCCTCAATCCTCAATCCTCAATCCTCAATCCTCATTCTTCAATCCTCAATACCAAATCCCCAATCGTCATTCTTCAATCCTCAATACCCAATCCTCAATCTTCAATCCTCATTCCTCAATCCTCAATTCTCAACCCTCTATCCTCAACCGTCATTCCTCATCCTCCATCCTCAATCCTCAATCTTCAATCCTCAATCCTCAATCCTCAATACTCAACCCTCAATCCTCAGTCCTCTACCTCAATCCCGAATCCTCATTCCTGAATCCTCAATCTTCAGCCCTCAGTCCTGAACAATCAATTGTCAATCCTCAATCCCCAATCCTCAATCCTCAATCCTCAATCCTCAATTCTCAATCGTCAGTCTTCAATCCTCAATACTCAATCTTCAATCCTCAATCCTCAATCCGCAATCCTCAAACTTCAATCCTCAATCCTCAATCCTCAATCCTCATCCCTCAATCCTCAATGTTCAAACTTCAATCCTCAGTCCCAAATCCTCAATCTTCAATCCTCAATACTCAACCCTCAATCTTCAATCCTCAATACTCAATCTTCAATCCTCAATCATCAATCCTCAATTCTCAATCCTCAATCCTCATTCTTCAATCCTCAATACCGAATCCTCAAACTTCAATCATCAATCCTCAATCCTCAATCCTCAATCCTCATTCTTCAACCCTCAATCCCCAATCCTCAATCTTCAATCATCAATATTCAATCTTCAATCCTCAATCCTCAATCCTCAATCCTCAACCCTCAATGTTCAATCCGCAATACCCAATCCTCAATCTTCAATCCTCAATCCTCAATCCTCAATCCTCAATCCTCAATCCTCAATCCTCAGACCTCAGACCTCAATCTAGAATCCTGAATCCTCAATCTTCAGCCCTCAGTCCTCAACAATCAGTTATCAATCCCCAATCCTCAATAGAATATCCTCAATTCACAGTTTTCAATACCCAATACTCAACCTGCAATCTTCAAATCTGTATCCACAAACATGAATTCTCATCACTCAACCCTCAACACTCAGTCCCCAATCCTCAATCTTCAATCCTCAATCCTCAATCCTCAATCTTCAATCCTCAATACTCAATCTTCAATCCTCAGCCCTCAATCCTCAATCCCCAATCATCAACCCTCAATCCTCAATCATCAATATACAATCTTCAGTCCTCAATCCTCAATACGCAATTCTCAATCCTCAATCCTCAATATTCAATCCGCGATACCCAATCCTCAATGTTCAATCCTCAATCCTCAATCATCAATCCTCAATCTTCAATCCTCAATACTCAATCTTGAATCTTCAAGCCTCAATCCTCAATCCTCAATCCTCATTCTTCAATCCTCAATACCAAATCCTCAATCTTCAATCCTCAGTCCTCAATCCTCAATTCTCAATCCTCAATCCTCGATCCTCAGACCTCAAACATCAATACTCAACCCTCAGACCTCGTCCTCAATCCTCAATACTCAATCCTCAATCCTCAATCCTCAGTGTTCAATCCGCGATACCCAATCCTCAATGTTCAATCCTCAATCCTCAATCCTCAATCCTCAATCCTCAATCCTCAACCCTCAATCCTCAATCCTCTGTCCCCAAACCTCAATCCTCATGCTTCAATCCTCAATACTCAGTCCTCAATCCTCGATCCTCAATACTCAATCCTCAATCCTCAATCCTCAATCGTCAGTCTTCAATCCTCAATACTCAATCTTCAATCCTCAATCCTCAACCCTCAATCTATAATCCTCAATCCTCAATCCTCAATTCTCAATCCTCAATCCTCAATCCCCAATCCTGAATCCTCAATCCTCAATCTTCAATCCTTAATACTCAATCTGCAATCCTCAATCCTCAATCCTCAATCCTCAATCCTCATTCTTCAATCCACAATACCGAATCCTCAATCTTCAATCCTCAATCCTCAATCCTCAATCCTCATCCCTCAATCCTCAATGTTCAAACTTCAATCCTCAGTCCCAAATCCTCAATCTTCAATCCTCAATACTCAACCCTCAATCTTCAATCCTCAATACTCAATCTTCAATCCTCAATCCTCAATCCTCAATCCTCAATCCTCAATCCTCATTCTTCAATCCTCGATACCCAATCCTCAATCTTCAATCCTCAATACTCAGTGCTCAATTCTCAATCCTCAATCCTCAATCCTCGGACCTCAAACACCAATACTCAACCCTCAGTACTCGTCCTCAATCCACAACACTCAATCCCCAATCCTCAATCTTGAATCATCATTATTCAATCTTCAATCCTCAATCCTCAATCCTCAATCCTCAATCCTCAACCCTCAATGTTCAATCCGCAATACCCAATCCTCAATCTTCAATCCTCAATCCTCAATCCCCAATCCTCAATCCTCAATCCTCAATCCTCAATTCTCGATCCTCAGACCTCAATCCTCATTCTTCAATCCTCAATACCAAATCCTCAATCTTCAATCCTCAATCCTCAAACCTCAATTCTCGATCCTCAGTCCTCGATCCTCAGACCTCAAACATTAATACTCAACCCTCACACCTCGTCCTCAATCCACAACCCTCAATCCTCAATCCTCAATCTTCAATCATCAATACACAATCTTCAGTCCTCAATCCTCAATACTCAATCCTCAATCCTCAATCCTCAATGTTCAATCCGCGATACCCAATCCTCAATGTTCAATCCTCAATCCTCAATCCTCAATCCTCACTCCTCAATCCTCAATTCTCAATCCTCAATCCTCAATCCCCAATCCTGAATCCTCAATCCTCAATCTTCAATCCTTAATACTCAATCTGCAATCCTCAATCCTCAATCATCAATCCTCAATCCTCATTCTTCAATCCACAATACCGAATCCTCAATCTTCAATCCTCAATCCTTAATCCTCAGTCCTCATCCCTCAATACTCAATGTTCAAACTTCAATCCTCAGTCCCAAATCCTCAATCTTCAATCCTCAATACTCAACCCTCAATCTTCAATCCTCAATACTCAATCTTCAATCCTCAATCCTCAATCCTCAATCCTCAATCCTCAATCCTCAATCCTCAATCCTCAATCCTCATTCTTCAATCCTCAATACCCAATCCTCAATCTTGAATCCTCAATACTCAGTCCTCAATTCTCAATCCTCAATCCTCAATCCTCGGACCTCAAACACCAACACTCAACCCTCAGTACTCGTCCTCAATCCACAACACTCAATCCCCAATCCTCTATCTTCAATCATCAATATTCAATCTTCAATCCTCAATCCTCAATCCTCAATCCTCAATCCTCAATCCTCAATCCTCAACCCTCAATGTTCAATCCGCAATACCCAATACTCAATCTTCAATCCTCATTACTCAATCTTCAATCCTCAATTCTCAATCCTCAATCCTCAATCCTCATTCTTCAATCCTCAATACCCAATCCTCAATCTTCAACCCTCAATCCTCAATCCACAATTCTCAATCCTCAATCCTCAATCCTCAGACCTCAAACATCAATACACAACCCTCAGTCCTTGTCCTCAATCCACAACCCTCAATCCTCAATCCTCAATCTTCAATCATCAATATTCAATCTTCAATCGTGAATCCTCAATCCTCAATCCTCAATCCTCAACCCTCAATCCTCAATCCTCAATCCTCAATCCTCAATACCAAATCCTCAATATTCAATCCTCAATCCTCAATCCTCAATTCTCTATCCTCAATCCTCGATCCTCAGACCTCAATCCTCATTCTTCAATCCTCAATACCAAATCCTCAATCTTCAATCCTCAATCCTCAAACCTCAATTCTCGATCCTCAATGCTCGATCCTCAGACCTCAAACATTAATACTCAACCCTCACTCCTCGTCCTCAATCCACAACCCTCAATCCTCAATCCTCAATCTTCAATCATCAATATACAATCTTCAGTCCTCAATCCTCAATACTCAATCCTCAATCCTCAATCCTCAATGTTCAATCCGCGATACCTAATCCTCAATGTTCAATCCTCAATCCTCAATCCTCAATCCTCAACCCTCAATTCTCAATCCTCAATCCTCAATACTCAATCCTCAGTCCCCAAACCTCAATCCTCAATCTTCAATCATCAAAACTCAATCTTCAACCCTCGATCCTCAATACTCAATCCTCAAACCTCAATCCTCAATCGTCAGTCTTCAATCCTCAATACTCAACCTTCAATCCTCAATCCTCAACCCTCAATCTTCAATCCTCAATTCTCATTCTTCAATCCTCAATACCCAATCCTCAATCTTCAATCCTGAATCCTCAACCCTCAATTCTCAATCCTCCATTCTCAGTCCTCAGTCCTCAAACCTCAATCCTCAACTCTCAGTCCTCAGTCCTCAAACATCAACCCTCAACCCTCATCCCTCATCCTAAATCCTCAATCCTCATTCTTCAATCCTCAATCCTCAATCCTCAATACTCAATCTACAATCCTCAATATTCAATTCTCAATCCTCAACCATCAATCCTCAATCCTCAATCCTCAATCCTCAATCCTCATTCTTCAATCCTCAATACCCAATCCTCAATCTTCAATCCTCAATCCTCAATCCTCAATCCTCAATAGTCAATATTCAATCCTCAACCCTCAATCCTCAATCCTCAGTCTTCAATCCTCAATACTCAATCTTCAATCCTCAATCCTCAGTCCTCAAACCTCAGTTCTCAATCCTTAATCCTGAATCCTTAATCCTCTGCCCTCAGTCCTCAACAATCAGTCGTCTATCCTCAATCCTCAATAGAATATCCTCAATTCACAGTTTTCAATAATCAATACTCAATCTGCAATCTTCAAACCTCTATCCACAAACGTCAATTCTCATCACTCAACCCTCAACACTCAGTCCTCAATGTTCAATCCTCAATCCTCAATCCTCAATCCTCAATCGTCAACCTTCAATCCTCAATACTCAATCTTCAATCCTCAATCCTCAATCCTCAATCCTCAATCCTCATTCTTCAATCCTCAATACCCAATCCTCAATCTTCAATCCTCAATCCTCAATCCACAATTCTCAATCTTCAATCCTCAATCCTCAATCCTCATTCTTCAATCCTCAATACCCAATCCTCAATCCTCAATCTATAATCCTCAATCCACAATCCTCAATTCTCAATCCTCAATCCTCAATCCCCAATCCTGAATCGTCAATCCTCAATCTTCAATCCTTAATACTCAATCTGCAATCCTCAGTCCTCAATCCTCAATCCTCAATCCTCATTCTTCAATCCACAATACCGAATCCTCAATCTTCAATCCTCAATCCTCAATCCTCAATCCTCAATCCTCATCCCTCAATCCTCGATGTTCAAACTTCAATCCTCAGTCCCAAATCCTCAATCTTCAATCCTCAATACTCAACCCTCAATCTTCATTCCTCAATACTCAATCTTCAATCCTCAATCCTCAATCCTCAATCCTCAATCCTCAATCCTCATTCTTCAATCCTCAATACCCAATCCTCAATCTTCAATCCTCAATACTCAGTCCTCAATTCTCAATCCTCAATCCTCAATCCTCGGACCTCAAACACCAATACTCAACCCTCAGTACTCGTCCTCAATCCACAACACTCAATCCCCAATCCTCAATCTTCAATCATCAATATTCAATCTTCAATCCTCAATCCTCAATCCTCAATCCTCAATCCTCAACCCTCAATGTTCAATCCGCAATACCCAATCCTCAATCTTCAATCCTCAATCCTCAATCCTCAATCCTCAATCCTCAATCCTCAATCCTCGATCCTCAGACCTCAATCCTCATTCTTCAATCCTCAATACCAAATCCTCAATCTTCAATCCTCAATCCTCAAACCTCAATTCTCGATCCTCAATCCTCGATCCTCAGACCTCAATCCTCATTCTTCAATCCTCAATACCAAATCCTCAATCTTCAATCCTCAATCCTCAAACCTCAATTCTCGATCCTCAATCCTCGATCCTCAGACCTCAAACATTAATACTCAACCCTCACTCCTCGTCCTCAATCCACAACCCTCAATCCTCAATCCTCAATCTTCAATCATCAATATACAATCTTCAGTCCTCAATCCTCAATACTCAATCCTCAATCCTCAATCCTCAATGTTCAATCCGCGATACCTAACCCTCAATGTTCAATCCTCAATCCTCAATCCTCAATCCTCAATCCTCAATTCTGAATCCACAATCCTCAATCCTCAATCCTCAGTCCCCAAACCTCAATCCTCAATCTTCAATCATCAAAACTCAATCTTCAATCCTCGATCCTCAATACTCAATCCTCAATCCTCAATCCTCAATCGTCAGTCTTCAATCCTCAATACTCAATCTTCAATCCTCAATCCTCAACTCTCAATCTTCAATCCTCAATTCTCATTCTGAAATCCTCAATACCCAATCCTCAATCTTCAATCCTCAATCCTCAACCCTCAATTCTCAATCCTCCATTCTCAGTCCTCAGTCCTCAAACATCAATCCTCAACTCTCAGTCCTCAGTCCTCAAACATCAATCCTCAACCCTCATCCCTCATCCTAAATCCTCAATCCTCATTCTTCAATCCTCAATCCTGAATCCTCAATGCTCAATCTACAATCCTCAATACTCAATTCTCAATCCTCAACCATCATTCCTCAATCCTCAATCCTCAATCCTCAATCCTCATTCTTCAATCCTCAATACCCAACCCTCAATCTTCAATCCTCAATCCTCAATACTCAATCCTCAATAGTCAATCTTCAATCCTCAACCCTCAATCCTCAATCCTCAGTCTTCAATCCTCAATACTCAATCTTCAATCCTCAATCCTCAGTCCTCAAACCTCAGTTCTGAATCCTTAATCCTGAATCCTTAATCCTCTGACCTCAGTCCTCAACAATCAGTCGTCTATCCTCAATCCTCAATAGAATATCCTCAATTCACAGTTTTCAATACTCAATACTCAATCTGCAATCTTCAAACCTCTATCCACAAACGTCAATTCTCATCACTCAACCCTCAACACTCAGTCCTCAATGTTCAATCCTCAATCCTCAATCCTCAATCCTCAATCGTCAATCTTCAATCCTCAATACTCAATCGTCAATCCTTAATCCTCAATCCTCAATCCTCAATCCTCATTCTTCAATCCTCAATACCCAATCCTCAATCTTCAATCCTCAATCCTCAATCCACAATTCTCAATCTTCAATCCTCAATCCTCAATCCTCATTCTTCAATCCTCAATACCCAATCCTCAATCCTCAATCCTCAATTCTCAATCCTCAATCCTCAATCCCCAATCCTGAATCCTCAATCCTCAATCTTCAATCCTTAATACTCAATCTGCAATCCTCAATCCTCAATCCTCAATCCTCAATCCTCATTCTTCAATCCACAATACCGAATCCTCAATCTTCAATCCTCAATCCTCAATCCTCAATCCTCATCCCTCAATCCTCAATGTTCAAACTTCAATCCTCAGTCCCAAATCCTCAATCTTCAATCCTCAATACTCAACCCTCAATCTTCAATCCTCAATACTCAATATTCAATCCTCAATCCTCAATCCTCAATCCTCAATCCTCAATCCTCATTCTTCAATCCTCAATACCCAATCCTCAATCTTCAATCCTCAATACTCAGTCCTCAATTCTCAATCCTCAATCCTCAATCCTCGGACCTCAAACACCAATACTCAACCCTCAGTACTCGTCCTCAATCCACAACACTCAATCCCCAATCCTCAATCTTCAATCATCAATATTCAATCTTCAATCCTCAATCCTCAATCCTCAATCCTCAATCCTCAACCCTCAATGTTCAATCCCCAATACCCAATCCTCAATCTTCAATCCTCAATCCTCAATCCTCAATCCTCAATCCTCAATCCTCAATCCTCGATCCTCAGACCTCAATCCTCATTCTTCAATCCTCAATACCAAATCCTCAATCTTCAATCCTCAATCCTCAGACCTCAATTCTCGATCCTCAATCCTCGATCCTCAGACCTCAAACATTAATACTCAACCCTCACACCTCGTCCTCAATCCACAACCCTCAATCCTCAATCCTCAATCTTCAATCATCAATATACAATCTTCAGTCCTCAATCCTCAATACTCAATCCTCAATCCTCAATCCTCAATCCTCAATGTTCAATCCGCGATACCCAATCCTCAATGTTCAATCCTCAATCCTCAATCCTCGATCCTCAGACCTCAATCCTCATTCTTCAATCCTCAATACCAAATCCTCAATCTTCAATCCTCAATCCTCAAACCTCAATTCTCGATCCTCAATCCTCGATCCTCAGACCTCAAACATTAATACTCAACCCTCACACCTCGTCCTCAATCCACAACCCTCAATCCTCAATCCTCAATCTTCAATCATCAATATACAATCTTCAGTCCTCAATCCTCAATACTCAATCCTCAATCCTCAATCCTCAATCCTCAATGTTCAATCCGCGATACCCAATCCTCAATGTTCAATCCTCAATCCTCAATCCTCAATCCTCAATCCTCAATTCTCAATCCTCAATCCTCAATCCTCAATCCTCAGTCCCCAAACCTCAATCCTCAATCTTCAATCATCAAAACTCAATCTTCAATCCTCTATCCTCAATACTCAATCCTCAATCCTCAATCCTCAATCGTCAGTCTTCAATCCTCAGTACTCAATCTTCAATCCTCAATCCTCAATCCTCAATCCTCATTCGTCAATCTTCAATCCTCAATACTCAATCTTCGATCCTCAATCCTCAATCCTCAATACTCAATCCTCAATCCTCAATTTTCTATCCTCATTCTTCAATCCTCAATACCCAATACTCAATCTTCAATCTTCAATCCTCAATCCTCAATCCTCAATCCTCATTCTTCAATCCTCAATACCCAATCCTCAATCTTCAATCCTCAATCCTCAATCCTCAATCCTCAATCCTCAATCCTCAATTTTCAATCCTCATTCTTCAATCCTCAATACCCAATACTCAATCTTCAATCTTCAATACTCAACCCTCAATCCTCAATTCTCAATCCCCTATCCCCAGTCCTCAGTCCTCAAACCTCAATCCTCAACCCTCAGCCATCATTGTCAATCCTCAACCTTCAATCCTCAATCCTCAATCCTCAATGCTCAATACTCAATCTTCAATCCTCAATCTTCATTCCTCAATCCTCAGTCCTCAATAATCAATCTTCAATCCTCGATCCTCAATCCTCAATCCTCAATCCTCAATCCTCGATCCTCAATCTTCAATCCTCAGTCCCAAATCCTCAATCTTCAATCCTCAATCCTCAGCCCTCAATCTTCAATCCTCATTACTCAATCTTCAATCCTCAATTCTCAATCCTCAATCCTCAATCCTCATTCTTCAATCCTCAATACCCAATCCTCAATCTTCAACCCTCAATTCTCAATCCACAATTCTCAATCCTCAATCCTCAATCCTCAGACCTCAAACATCAATACACAACCCTCAGTCCTTGTCCTCAATCCACAACCCTCAATCCTCAATCCTCAATCTTCAATCATCAATATTCAATCTTCAATCCTGAATCCTCAATCCTCAATCCTCAATCCTCAACCCTCAATCCTCAATCCTCAATCCTCAATCCTCAATTCTCAATCCTCAATCCTCAATCCTCAATCCTCAGTCCCCAAACCTCAATCCTCAATCTTCAATCATCAAAACCCAATCTTCAATCCTCGATCCTCAGTACTCAATCCTCAATCCTCAATCCTCAATCGTCAGTCTTCAATCCTCAATACTCAATCTTCAATCCTCAATCCTCAATCCTCAATCCTCAACCCTCATTCCTCAATCCTCAATACCCAATCCTCAATCTTCAATCCTCATTCCTCAATGTTCAATCCGCAATACCCAATCCTCAATCTTCAATCCTCAATCCTCAATCCTCAATCCTCAATCCTCAATCCTCAATCCTCGATCCTCAGACCTCAATGTTCAATCCGCAATACCCAATCCTCAATCTTCAATCCTCAATCCTCAATCCTCAATCCTCAATCCTCAATCCTCAATCCTCGATCCTCAGACCTCAATCCTCATTCTTCAATCCTCAATACCAAATCCTCAATCTTCAATCCTCAATCCTCAAACCTCAATTCTCGATCCTCAATCCTCGATCCTCAGACCTCAAACATTAATACTCAACCCTCACTCCTCGTCCTCAATCCACAACCCTCAATCCTCAATCCTCAATCTTCAATCATCAATATACAATCTTCAGTCCTCAATCCTCAATACTCAATCCTCAATCCTCAATCCTCAATGTTCAATCCGCGATACCTAACCCTCAATGTTCAATCCTCAATCCTCAATCCTCAATCCTCAATCCTCAATTCTGAATCCTCAATCCTCAATCCTCAATCCTCAGTCCCCAAACCTCAATCCTCAATCTTCAATCATCAAAACTCAATCTTCAATCCTCGATCCTCAATACTCAATCCTCAATCCTCAATCCTCAATCGTCAGTCTTCAATCCTCAATACTCAATCTTCAATCCTCAATCCTCAACTCTCAATCTTCAATCCTCAATTCTCATTCTTCAATCCTCAATACCCAATCCTCAATCTTCAATCCTCAATCCTCAACCCTCAATTCTCAATCCTCCATTCTCAGTCCTCAGTCCTCAAACATCAATCCTCAACTCTCAGTCCTCAGTCCTCAAACATCAATCCTCAACCCTCATCCCTCATCCTAAATCCTCAATCCTCATTCTTCAATCCTCAATCCTGAATCCTCAATACTCAATCTACAATCCTCAATACTCAATTCTCAATCCTCAACCATCAATCCTCAATCCTCAATCCTCAATCCTCATTCTTCAATCCTCAATACCCAATCCTCAATCTTCAATCCTCAATCCTCAATACTCAATCCTCAATAGTCAATCTTCAATCCTCAACCCTCAATCCTCAATCCTCAGTCTTCAATCCTCAATACTCAATCTTCAATCCTCAATCCTCAGTCCTCAAACCTCAGTTCTGAATCCTTAATCCTGAATCCTTAATCCTCTGACCTCAGTCCTCAACAATCAGTCGTCTATCCTCAATCCTCAATAGAATATCCTCAATTCACAGTTTTCAATACTCAATACTCAATCTGCAATCTTCAAACCTCTATCCACAAACGTCAATTCTCATCACTCAACCCTCAACACTCAGTCCTCAATGTTCAATCCTCAATCCTCAATCCTCAATCCTCAATCGTCAATCTTCAATCCTCAATACTCAATCTTCAATCCTCAATCCTCAATCCTCAATCCTCAATCCTCATTCTTCAATCCTCAATACCCAATCCTCAATCTTCAATCCTCAATCCTCAATCCACAATTCTCAATCTTCAATCCTCAATCCTCAATCCTCATTCTTCAATCCTCAATACCCAATCCTCAATCCTCAATCTATAATCCTCAATCCTCAATACTCAATTCTCAATCCTCAATCCTCAATCCCCAATCCTGAATCCTCAATCCTCAATCTTCAATCCTTAATACTCAATCTGCAATCCTCAATCCTCAATCCTCAATCCTCAATCCTCATTCTTCAATCCACAATACCGAATCCTCAATCTTCAATCCTCAATCCTCAATCCTCAATCCTCATCCCTCAATCCTCAATGTTCAAACTTCAATCCTCAGTCCCAAATCCTCAATCTTCAATCCTCAATACTCAACCCTCAATCTTCAATCCTCAATACTCAATCTTCAATCCTCAATCCTCAATCCTCAATCCTCAATCCTCAATCCTCATTCTTCAATCCTCAATACCCAATCCTCAATCTTCAATCCTCAATACTCAGTCCTCAATTCTCAATCCTCAATCCTCAATCCTCGGACCTCAAACACCAATACTCAACCCTCAGTACTCGTCCTCAATCCACAACACTCAATCCCCAATCCTCAATCTTCAATCATTAATATTCAATCTTCAATCCTCAATCCTCAATCCTCAATCCTCAATCCTCAATCCTCAATCCTCGATCCTCAGACCTCAATCCTCATTCTTCAATCCTCAATACCAAATCCTCAATCTTCAATCCTCAATCCTCAAACCTCAATTCTCGATCCTCAATCCTCGATCCTCAGACCTCAAACATTAATACTCAACCCTCACACCTCGTCCTCAATCCACAACCCTCAATCCTCAATCCTCAATCTTCAATCATCAATATACAATCTTCAGTCCTCAATCCTCAATACTCAATCCTCAATCCTCAATCCTCAATCCTCAATGTTCAATCCGCGATACCCAATCCTCAATGTTCAATCCTCAATCCTCAATCCTCAATCCTCAATCCTCAATTCTCAATCCTCAATCCTCAATCCTCAATCCTCAGTCCCCAAACCTCAATCCTCAATCTTCAATCATCAAAACTCAATCTTCAATCCTCTATCCTCAATACTCAATCCTCAATCCTCAATCCTCAATCGTCAGTCTTCAATCCTCAGTACTCAATCTTCAATCCTCAATCCTCAATCCTCAATCCTCAACCCTCATTCCTCAATCCTCAATACCCAATCCTCAATCTTCAATCCTCACTCCTCAATCTTCAATTCTCAATCCTCAATCCTCAGACCTCAGTCCTCAAACCTCAATCCTCAATCCTCAGACCTCATCCTCAATCCTCAATCCTCAACCCTCAATCCTCAATCTTCAATACTCGATACTCAATCTTCAATCCTCAATCCTCAGTCCTCAAACCTCAATTCTGAGTCCTCAGTCCTGAATCCTCAATCTTCGGCCCTCAGTCCTCAACAATCAGTTGTCAATCCTCAATCCTCAATAGAATATCCTCAATCCACAGTTTTCAATACTCAATTCTCAATCAGCAATCTTCAAACCTCTATCCACAAACATCAATTCTCATCACTCAACCCTCAACACTCAGTCCTCAATGTTCAAGCCTCAATCCTCAATCCTCAATCCTCATTCGTCAATCTTCAATCCTCAATACTCAATCTTCGATCCTCAATCCTCAATCCTCAATACTCAACCCTCAATCCTCATTCGTCAATCTTCAATCCTCAATACTCAATCTTCGATCCTCAATCCTCAATCCTCAATACTCAATCCTCAATCCTCAATTTTCTATCCTCATTCTTCAATCCTCAATACCCAATACTCAATCTTCAATCTTCAATCCTCAATCCTCAATCCTCAATCCTCATTCTTCAATCCTCAATACCCAATCCTCAATCTTCAATCCTCAATCCTCAATCCTCAATCCTCAATCCTCAATCCTCAATTTTCAATCCTCATTCTTCAATCCTCAATACCCAATACTCAATCTTCAATCTTCAATACTCAACCCTCAATCCTCAATTCTCAATCCCCTATCCCCAGTCCTCAGTCCTCAAACCTCAATCCTCAACCCTCAGCCATCATTGTCAATCCTCAACCTTCAATCCTCAATCCTCAATCCTCAATGCTCAATAGTCAATCTTCAATCCTCAATCTTCATTCCTCAATCCTCAGTCCTCAATAATCAATCTTCAATCCTCGATCCTCAATCCTCAATCCTCAATCCTCAATCCTCGATCCTCAATCTTCAATCCTCAGTCCCAAATCCTCAATCTTCAATCCTCAATCCTCAGCCCTCAATCTTCAATCCTCATTACTCAATCTTCAATCCTCAATTCTCAATCCTCAATCCTCAATCCTCATTCTTCAATCCTCAATACCCAATCCTCAATCTTCAACCCTCAATTCTCAATCCACAATTCTCAATCCTCAATCCTCAATCCTCAGACCTCAAACATCAATACACAACCCTCAGTCCTTGTCCTCAATCCACAACCCTCAATCCTCAATCCTCAATCTTCAATCATCAATATTCAATCTTCAATCCTGAATCCTCAATCCTCAATCCTCAATCCTCAACCCTCAATCCTCAATCCTCAATCCTCAATCCTCAATACCAAATTCTCAATATTCAATCCTTAATCCTCAATCCTCAATTCTCGATCCTCAATCCTCGATCCTCAGACCTCAATCCTCATTCTTCAATCCTCAATACCAAATCCTCAATCTTCAATCCTCAATCCTCAAACCTCAATTCTCGATCCTCAATCCTCGATCCTCAGACCTCAAACATTAATACTCAACCCTCACTCCTCGTCCTCAATCCACAACCCTCAATCCTCAATCCTCAATCTTCAATCATCAATATACAATCTTCAGTCCTCGATCCTCAATACTCAATCCTCAATCCTCAATCCTCAATGTTCAATCCGCGATACCTAATCCTCAATGTTCAATCCTCGATCCTCAATCCTCAATCCTCAATACTCAATCCTCAATTCTCAATCCTCAATCCTCAATCCTCAATCCTCAGTCCCCAAACCTCAATCCTCAATCTTCAATCATCAAAACCCAATCTTCAATCCTCGATCCTCAGTACTCAATCCTCAATCCTCAATCCTCAATCGTCAGTCTTCAATCCTCAATACTCAATCTTCAATCCTCAATCCTCAATCCTCAATCCTCAACCCTCATTCCTCAATCCTCAATACCCAATCCTCGATCTTCAATCCTCAATACCCAATCCTCGATCTTCAATCCTCATTCCTCAATGTTCAATCCGCAATACCCAATCCTCAATCTTCAATCCTCAATCCTCAATCCTCAATCCTCAATCCTCAGTCCTCAATCCTCGATCCTCAGACCTCAATGTTCAATCCGCAATACCCAATCCTCAATCTTCAATCCTCAATCCTCAATCCTCAATCCTCAATCCTCAATCCTCAATCCTCGATCCTCAGACCTCAATCCTCATTCTTCAATCCTCAATACCAAATCCTCAATCTTCAATCCTCAATCCTCAAACCTCAATTCTCGATCCTCAATCCTCGATCCTCAGACCTCAAACATTAATACTCAACCCTCACTCCTCGTCCTCAATCCACAACCCTCAATCCTCAATCCTCAATCTTCAATCATCAATATACAATCTTCAGTCCTCAATCCTCAATACTCAATCCTCAATCCTCAATCCTCAATGTTCAATCCGCGATACCTAACCCTCAATGTTCAATCCTCAATCCTCAATCCTCAATCCTCAATCCTCAATTCTGAATCCTCAATCCTCAATCCTCAATCCTCAGTCCCCAAACCTCAATCCTCAATCTTCAATCATCAAAACTCAATCTTCAATCCTCGATCCTCAATACTCAATCCTCAATCCTCAATCCTCAATCGTCAGTCTTCAATCCTCAATACTCAATCTTCAATCCTCAATCCTCAACCCTCAATCTTCAATCCTCAATTCTCATTCTTCAATCCTCAATACCCAATCCTCAATCTTCAATCCTCAATCCTCAACACTCAATTCTCAATCCTCCATTCTCAGTCCTCAGTCCTCAAACATCAATCCTCAACTCTCAGTCCTCAGTCCTCAAACATCAATCCTCAACCCTCATCCCTCATCCTAAATCCTCAATCCTCATTCTTCAATCCTCAATCCTGAATCCTCAATACTCAATCTACAATCCTCAATACTCAATTCTCAATCCTCAACCATCAATCCTCAATCCTCAATCCTCAATCCTCAATCCTCATTCTTCAATCCTCAATACCCAATCCTCAATCTTCAATCCTCAATCCTCAATACTCAATCCTCAATAGTCAATCTTCAATCCTCAATCCTCAATCCTCAATCCTCAATCCTCATTCTTCAATCCTCAATACCCAATCCTCAATCTTCAATCCTCAATCCTCAATCCACAATTCTCAATCTTCAATCCTCAATCCTCAATCCTCATTCTTCAATCCTCAATACCCAATCCTCAATCCTCAATCTATAATCCTCAATCCTCAATCCTCAATCCTCAATTCTCAATCCTCAATCCTCAATCCCCAATCCTGAATCCTCAATCCTCAATCTTCAATCCTTAATACTCAATCTGCAATCCTCAATCCTCAATCCTCAATCCTCAATCCTCATTCTTCAATCCACAATACCGAATCCTCTATCTTCAATCCTCAATCCTCAATCCTCAATCCTCAATCTTCAGTCCTCAATACTCAATCTTCAATCCTCAATTCTCAATCCTCAATCCTCAATCCTCATTCTCAATCCTCAATACCCAATCCTCAATCTTCAATCCTCAATACTCAGTCCTCAATTCTCAATCCTCAATCCTCAATCCTCGGACCTCAAACACCAATACTCAACCCTCAGTACTCGTCCTCAATCCACAACACTCAATCCCCAATCCTCAATCTTCAATCATCAATATTCAATCTTCAATCCTCAATCCTCAATCCTCAATCCTCAATCATCAACCCTCAATGTTCAATCCCCAATATCCAATCCTCAATCTTCAATCCTCAATCCTCAATCCTCAATCCTCAATCTTCAATCCTCAATCCTCGATCCTCAGACCTCAATCCTCATTCTTCAATCCTCAATACCAAATCCTCAATCTTCAATCCTCAATCCTCAAACCTCAATTCTCGATCCTCAATCCTCGATCCTCAGACCTCAAACATTAATACTCAATCCTCACACCTCGTTCTCAATCCACAACCCTCAATCCTCAATCCTCAATCTTCAATCATCAATATACAATCTTCAGTCCTCAATCCTCAATACTCAATCCTCAATCCTCAATCCTCAATCCTCAATCCTCAATTTTCAATCCTCATTCTTCAATCCTCAATACCCAATACTCAATCTTCAATCTTCAATACTCAACCCTCAATCCTCAATTCTCAATCCCCTATCCCCAGTCCTCAGTCCTCAAACCTCAATCCTCAACCCTCAGCCATCATTGTCAATCCTCAACCTTCAATCCTCAATCCTCAATCCTCAATGCTCAATACTCAATCTTCAATCCTCAATCTTCATTCCTCAATCCTCAGTCCTCAATAATCAATCTTCAATCCTCGATCCTCAATCCTCAATCCTCAATCCTCAATCCTCGATCCTCAATCTTCAATCCTCAGTCCCAAATCCTCAATCTTCAATCCTCAATCCTCAGCCCTCAATCTTCAATCCTCATTACTCAATCTTCAATCCTCAATTCTCAATCCTCAATCCTCAATCCTCATTCTTCAATCCTCAATACCCAATCCTCAATCTTCAACCCTCAATTCTCAATCCACAATTCTCAATCCTCAATCCTCAATCCTCAGACCTCAAACATCAATACACAACCCTCAGTCCTTGTCCTCAATCCACAACCCTCAATCCTCAATCCTCAATCTTCAATCATCAATATTCAATCTTCAATCCTGAATCCTCAATCCTCAATCCTCAATCCTCAACCCTCAATCCTCAATCCTCAATCCTCAATCCTCAATACCAAATTCTCAATATTCAATCCTCAATCCTCAATCCTCAATTCTCGATCCTCAACCCTCGATCCTCAGACCTCAATCCTCATTCTTCAATCCTCAATACCAAATCCTCAATCTTCAATCCTCAATCCTCAAACCTCAATTCTCGATCCTCAATCCTCGATCCTCAGACCTCAAACATTAATACTCAACCCTCACTCCTCGTCCTCAATCCACAACCCTCAATCCTCAATCCTCAATCTTCAATCATCAATATACAATCTTCAGTCCTCGATCCTCAATACTCAATCCTCAATCCTCAATCCTCAATGTTCAATCCGCGATACCTAATCCTCAATGTTCAATCCTCGATCCTCAATCCTCAATCCTCAATACTCAATCCTCAATTCTCAATCCTCAATCCTCAATCCTCAATCCTCAGTCCCCAAACCTCAATCCTCAATCTTCAATCATCAAAACCCAATCTTCAATCCTCGATCCTCAGTTCTCAATCCTCAATCCTCAATCCTCAATCGTCAGTCTTCAATCCTCAATACTCAATCTTCAATCCTCAATCCTCAATCCTCAATCCTCAACCCTCATTCCTCAATCCTCAATACCCAATCCTCAATCTTCAATCCTCATTCCTCAATCCTCAATTCTCAATCCTCAATCCTCAGACCTCAGTCCACAAACATCAATCCTCAATCCTCAGCCCTCATCCTCAATCCTCAATCCTCAACCCTCAATCCACAATCTGCAATACTCGATACTCAATCTTCAATCCTCAATCCTCAGTCCTCAAACCTCCGTTCTGAATCCTTAATCCTAAATCCTTAATCCTCGGCCCTCAGTCCTCAACAATCAGTCGTCTATCCTCAATCCTCAATAGAATATCCTCAATTCACAGTTTTCAATACTCAATACTCAATCTGCAATCTTCAAACCTCTATCCACAAACGTCAATTCTCATCACTCAACCCTCAACACTCAGTCCTCAATGTTCAATCCTCAATCCTCAATCCTCAATCCTCAATCGTCAATCTTCAATCCTCAATACTCAATCTTCAATCCTCAATCCTCAATCCTCAATCCTCAATCCTCATTCTTCAATCCTCAATACCCAATCCTCAATCTTCAATCCTCAATCCTCAATCCACAATTCTCAATCTTCAATCCTCAATCCTCAATCCTCATTCTTCAATCCTCAATACCCAATCCTCAATCCTCAATCTATAATCCTCAATCCTCAATCCTCAATTCTCAATCCTCAATCCTCAATCCCCAATCCTGAATCCTCAATCCTCAATCTTCAATCCTTAATACTCAATCTGCAATCCTCAATCCTCAATCATCAATCCTCAATCCTCATTCTTCAATCCACAATACCGAATCCTCAATCTTCAATCCTCAATCCTGAATCCTCAATCCTCATCCCTCAATCCTCAATGTTCAAACTTCAATCCTCAGTCCCAAATCCTCAATCTTCAATCTTCAATACTCAACCCTCAATCTTCAATCCTCAATACTCAATCTTCAATCCTCAATCCTCAATCCTCAATCCTCAATCCTCAATCCTCAATCCTCATTCTTCAATCCTCAATACCCAATCCTCAATCTTCAATCCTCAATACTCAGTCCTCAATTCTCAATCCTCAATCCTCAATCCTCGGACCTCAAACACCAATACTCAACCCTCAGTACTCGTCCTCAATCCACAACACTCAATCCCCAATCCTCAATCTTCAATCATCAATATTCAATCTTCAATCCTCAATCCTCAATCCTCAATCCTCAATCCTCAACCCTCAATGTTCAATCCGCAATACACAATCCTCAATCTTCAATCCTCAATCCTCAATCCTCAGACCTCAGACCTCAATCCTGAATCCTGAATCCTCAACCTTCAGCCCTCAGTCCTCAACAATCAGTTATCAATCCCCAATCCTCAATAGAGTATCCTCAATTCACAGTTTTCAATACCCAATACTCAACCTGCAATCTTCAAATCAGTATCCACAAACATCAATTCTCATCACTCAACCCTCAACACTCAGTCTTCAATCCCCAATCTTCAATCCTCAATCCTCAATCCTCAATCTTCCATCCTCAATACTCAATCTTCAATCCCCAGCCCTCAATCCTCAATCCTCAATCATCAATCCTCAATCCTCAATCATCAATATACAACCTTCAGTCCTCAATCCTCAATACGCAATTCTCAATCCTCAATCCTCAATATTCAATCCGCGATACCCAATCCTCAATGTTCAATCCTCAATCCTCAATCCTCAATCCTCAATCCTCAATCCTCAATCCTCAATCCTCAATCCTCAATCCTCAGTCCCCAAACCTCAATCCTCAATCTTCAATCCTCAAAACTCAATCTTCAATCCTCGATCCTCAATACTCAATCCTCAATCCTCAATCCTCAATCGACAGCTTTCAATCCTCAATACTCAATCTTCAATCCTCAATCCTCAATCCTCAATCCTCAACCCTCAGCCCTCATCCTCAATCCTCAATCCTCAACCATCAATCCTCAATATTCAATACTCGATACTCAATCTTCAATCCTCAATCCTCAGTCCTCAAACCTCAGTTCTGAATCCTTAATCCTAAATCCTTAATCCTCGGCCCTCAGTCCTCAACAATCAGTCGTCTATCCTCAATCCTCGATAGAATATCCTCAATTCGCAGTTTTCAATACTCAATACTCAATCTGCAATCTTCAAACCTCTATCCACAAACATCAATTCTCATCACTCAACCCTCAACACTCAGTCCTCAATGTTCAAGCCTCAATCCACAATCCTCAATCCTCATTCGTCAATCTTCAATCCTCAATACTCAATCTTCGATCCTCAATCCTCAATCCTCAATACTCAACCCTCAATCCTCATTCGTCAATCTTCGATCCTCAATACTCAATCTTCGATCCTCAATCCTCAATCCTCAATACTCAATCCTCAATCCTCAATTTTCTATCCTCATTCTTCAATCCTCAATACCCAATACTCAATCTTCAATCTTCAATCCTCAATCCTCAATCCTCAATCCTCATTCTTCAATCCTCAATACCCAATCCTCAATCTTCAATCCTCAATCCTCAATCCTCAATCCTCAATCCTCAATCCTCAATTTTCAATCCTCATTCTTCAATCCTCAATACCCAATACTCAATCTTCAATCTTCAATCCTCAATCCTCAATCCTCAATTCTCAATCCACTATCCCCAGTCCTCAGTCCTCAAACCTCAATCCTCAACCCTCTGCCCTCATTGTCAATCTTCAATCTTCAATCCTCAATCCTCAATCTTCAATGCTCAATACTCAATCTTCAATCCTCAATCTTGAATCCTCAATCTTCAATCCTCAATCCTCAGTCCACAATACACAATCTTCAATCCTCGATCCTCAATCCTCAATCCTCAATCCTCAATCCTCGATCCTCAATCTTCAATCCTCAATACCAAATCCTCAATCTTCAATCCTCAATCCACAACCCTCAATCCTCAATCCTCAATCTTCAATCATCAATATACAATCTTCAGTCCTCAATCCTCAATACTCAATCCTCAACCCTCAATCCTCAATGTTCAATCCGCGATACCCAATCCTCAATGTTCAATCCTCAATCCTCAATCCTCAATCCTCAATCCTCAATTCTCAATCCTCAATCCTCAATCCTCAATCCTCAGTCCCCAAACCTCAATCCTCAATCTTCAATCATCAAAACTCAATCTTCAATCCTCTATCCTCAATACTCAATCTTCAATCCTCAATCCTCAATCCACAATCTTCAATCCTCAATCCCCAATCCTCAATCCTCAATCCTCAATCCTCAGTCCTCAATTCTCATTCTTCAATCCTCAATACCAAATCCTCAATCTTCAATCCTCAATCCTCAATCCTCAATTCTCGATCCTCAATCCTCGATCCTCAGACCTCAAACATTGATACTCAACCCTCACTACTCGTCCTCAATCCACAACCCTCAATCCTCAATCCTCAATCTTCAATCATCAATATACAATCTTCAGTCCTCAAGCCTCAATACTCAATCCTCAATCCTCAATCCTCAATGTTCAATCCGCGATACCCAATCCTCAATGTTCGGTCCTCAATCCTCAATCCTCAATCCTCAATCCTCAATCCTCAATCCTCAATCCTCAATACTCAATCCTCAATCCTCAGTCTCCAAACATCAATCCTCAATCTTCAATCCTCAAAACTCAATCTTCAATCCTCGATCCTCAATACTCAATCCTCAATCCTCAATCCTCAATCGTCAGTCTTCAATCCTCAATACTCAATCTTCAATCCTCAATCCTCAATCCTCAATCCTCAATCCTCAATCCTCAATCCTCAATTTTCAATCCTCATTCTTCAATCCTCAACACCCAATACTCAATCTTCAATCTTCAATCCTCAATCCCCAATCCTCAATTCTCAATCCTCTATCCCCAGTCCTCAGTCCTCAAACCTCAATCCTCAACCCTCAGCCCTCATTGTCAATCCTCAATCTTCAATACTCAATCTCGAATCCTCAATCCTCAATCCCCAATCCTCAATCTTCAATCCTCAATACTCAATCTTCAATCCTCAATACTCAATTCTCAATCCTCAATACTCAATCCTCAACCGTCAATCCTCACTCCCCAATTCTCAGTCTTCAATACTCAAACCTCAATCCCCAATCCTCAATCCTCAATCTTGAATCCTCAATACTCAATCTTCAATCCTCAATCCTCAATCCTCAATCCTCAATCCTCAATCCTCAATCCTCAATCCTCAATCCTCAATCCTCAATCTTCAATCCTCAATACTCAATCTTCAATCATCAATCCTCAATCCTCAATCCTCAATCCTCATTCTTCAATCCTCAATACCGAATCCTCAATCTTCAGTCGTCAATCCTCAACCCTCAATCCTCATCCCTCAATCCTCAATGTTCAATCCTCAATACCCAATCCTCTATCTTCAATCCTCAATCCTCAAGCCTCAATCCTCAATCCTCAATCCTCAGTCCTCAAACCTCAATCCTGAATCCTCAATCCTGAATCCTCAAACTTCAGCCCTGAGTCCTCAACGATCAGTTGTCAGTCCTCAATCCTGAATAGAATATCCTCAATTCACAGTTTTCAATACTCAATACTCAATCTGCAATCTTCAGATCTCTATCCACAAGCATCAGTTCTCATCACTCAACCCTCAATACTCAGTCACCAATGTTCAATCCTCAATCCTCAATCCTCAATCCTCAATACTCAATCTTCAATCCTCAATCCTCAATCCTCAATCCTCAATCCTCAGTCCTCAATCCTCAATCGTCAGTCTTCAATCCTCAATACTCAATCTTCAATCCTCAATCCTCAATCCTCAATCCTCAACCCTCATTATTCAATCCTCAATACCCAATCCTCAATCTTCAATCCTCAATCCTCAATCCTCAACTCTCAATAGTCAATCTTCAATCCTCAATCCTCAATCCTCAGTCCTCAGTCTTCAATCATCAATACTCAATTTCAATCATCAATCCTCAGTCCTCAAACCTCAATTCTGAATCCTCAATCCTGAATCCTTAATCCTCGGCCCTCAGTCCTCAACAATCAGGTGTCAATCCTCAATCCTCAATAGAATATCCTCAATTCACAGTTTTCAATACTCAATACTCTATCTGCAATCTTCAAGCCTCTATCCACAAACGTCAATTCTCATCACTCAACCCTCAACACTCAGTCATCAATGTTCCATCCTCAATCCTCAATCCTCAATCCTCAATACTCAATCTTCAATCCTCAATACTCAATCTTCAACCCTCAATCCTCAATCCTCAATCCTCAATCCTCAATCCTCAATCCTCAATTTTCAATCCTCATTCTTCAATCCTCAATACCCAATACTCAATCTTCAATCTTCAATCCTCAATCCTCAATCCTCAATTCTCAATCCACTATCCCCAGTCCTCAGTCCTCAAACCTCAATCCTCAACCCTCTGCCCTCATTGTCAATCTTCAATCTTCAATCCTCAATCCTCAATCTTCAATGCTCAATACTCAATCTTCAATCCTCAATCTTCAATCCTCAATCCTCAGTCCACAGTACACAATCTTCAATCCTCGATCCTCAATCCTCAATCCTCAATCCTCAATCCTCGATCCTCAATCTTCAATCCTCAATACCAAATCCTCAATCTTCAATCCTCAATCCACAACCCTCAATCCTCAATCCTCAATCTTCAATCATCAATATACAATCTTCAGTCCTCAATCCTCAATACTCAATCCTCAACCCTCAATCTTCAATGTTCAATCCGCGATACCCAATCCTCAATGTTCAATCCTCAATCCTCAATCCTCAATCCTCAATCCGCAATTCTCAATCCTCAATCCTCAATCCTCAATCCTCAGTCCCCAAACCTCAATCCTCAATCTTCAATCATCAAAACTCAATCTTCAATCCTCTATCCTCAATACTCAACCTTCAATCCTCAATCCTCAATCCACAATCTTCAATCCTCAATCCCCAATCCTCAATCCTCAATCCTCAATCCTCAGTCCTCAATTCTCATTCTTCAATCCTCAATACCAAATCCTCAATCTTCAATCCTCAATCCTCAATCCTCAATTCTCGATCCTCTATCCTCGATCCTCAGACCTCAAACATTGATACTCAACCCTCACTACTCGTCCTCAATCCACAACCCTCAATCCTCAATCCTCAATCTTCAATCATCAATATACAATCTTCAGTCCTCAAGCCTCAATACTCAATCCTCAATCCTCAATCCTCAATGTTCAATCCGCGATACCCAATCCTCAATGTTCGGTCCTCAATCCTCAATCCTCAATCCTCAATCCTCAATCCTCAATCCTCAATCCTCAATACTCAATCCTCAATCCTCAGTCTCCAAACATCAATCCTCAATCTTCAATCCTCAAAACTCAATCTTCAATCCTCGATCCTCAATACTCAATCCTCAATCCTCAATCCTCAATCGTCAGTCTTCAATCCTCAATACTCAATCTTCAATCCTCAATCCTCAATCCTCAATCCTCAATCCTCAATCCTCTATCCTCAATCCTCAATTTTCAATCCTCATTCTTCAATCCTCAATACCCAATACTCAATCTTCAATCCTCAATCCTCAACACTCAACCCTCAATGTTCATTCCGCGATACCCAATCCTCAATGTTCAATCCTCAATCCTCAATCCTCAATACCAAATCCTCAATCTTCAATCCTCAGTCCTCAATCCTCAATTCTCAATCCTCAATCCTCGATCCTCAGATCTCAAACATCAATACTCAACCCTCAGACCTCGTCCTCAATCCACAACACTCAATCCTCAATCCTCAATCTTCAATCATCAATATACAATCTTCAGTCCTCAATCGTCAATACTCAATCCTCAATCCTCAATCCTCAGTGTTCAATCCGCGATACCCAATCCTCAATGTTCAATCCTCTATCCTCAATCCTCAATCCTCAATTCTCAATCCTCAATCCTCAATCCTCAATCCTCAATCCTCAATCCTCAATCCTCAATCTTCAATCCTCAATACTCAATCTTCAATCCTCAAGCCTCAATCCTCAATCCTCAATCCTCATTCTTCAATCCTCAATACCAAATCCTCAATCCACAATCCTCAATCCTCAATCCTCAATCCTCAATCCTCAACCCTCAATCCTCAATCCTCAGTCCCCAAACCTCAATCCTCAAACCTCAATCCTCTATCCTCAATCCTCAATTTTCAATCCTCATTCTTCAATCCTCAATACCCAATACTCAATCTTCAATCCTCAATCCTCAACACTCAACCCTCAATGTTCATTCCGCGATACCCAATCCTCAATGTTCAATCCTCAATCCTCAATCCTCAATCCTCAATCATGAACCTTCAATCCTCAATACTCAATCCTCAATCCTCAATCCTCAATCTTCAATCCTCAATACTCAATCTTCAATCCTCAATCCTCAATCCTCAATCCTCAATCCTCATTCTTCAATCCTCAATACCAAATCCCCAATCGTCATTCTTCAATCCTCAATACCCAATCCTCAATCTTCAATCCTCATTCCTCAATCCTCAATTCTCAATCCTCAATCCTCAATTTTCAATCCTCATTCTTCAATCCTCAATACCCAATACTCAATCTTGAATCCTCAATCCTCTATCCTCAATCCTCAATTCTCAATCATCAATCCTCAGTCCTCAGTCCTCAACCCTCTATCCTCAACCGTCATTCCTCATCCTCCATCCTCAATCCTCAATCTTCAATCCTCAATCCTCAATCCTCAATACTCAACCCTCAATCCTCAGTCCTCTACCTCAATCCCGAATCCTCATTCCTGAATCCTCAATCTTCAGCCCTCAGTCCTGAACAATCAATTGTCAATCCTCAATCCCCAATCCTCAATCCTCAATCCTCAATCCTCAATTCTCAATCGTCAGTCTTCAATCCTCAATACTCAATCTTCAATCCTCAATCCTCAATCCGCAATCCTCAAACTTCAATCCTCAATCCTCAATCCTCAATCCTCATCCCTCAATCCTCAATGTTCAAACTTCAATCCTCAGTCCCAAATCCTCAATCTTCAATCCTCAATACTCAACCCTCAATCTTCAATCCTCAATACTCAATCTTCAATCCTCAATCATCAATCCTCAATTCTCAATCCTCAATCCTCATTCTTCAATCCTCAATACCGAATCCTCAAACTTCAATCATCAATCCTCAATCCTCAATCCTCAATCCTCATTCTTCAACCCTCAATCCCCAATCCTCAATCTTCAATCATCAATATTCAATCTTCAATCCTCAATCCTCAATCCTCAATCCTCAACCCTCAATGTTCAATCCGCAATACCCAATCCTCAATCTTCAATCCTCAATCCTCAATCCTCAATCCTCAATCCTCAATCCTCAATCCTCAGACCTCAGACCTCAATCTAGAATCCTGAATCCTCAATCTTCAGCCCTCAGTCCTCAACAATCAGTTATCAATCCCCAATCCTCAATAGAATATCCTCAATTCACAGTTTTCAATACCCAATACTCAACCTGCAATCTTCAAATCTGTATCCACAAACATGAATTCTCATCACTCAACCCTCAACACTCAGTCCCCAATCCTCAATCTTCAATCCTCAATCCTCAATCCTCAATCCTCAATCCTCAATACTCAATCTTCAATCCTCAGCCCTCAATCCTCAATCCCCAATCATCAATCCTCAATCCTCAATCATCAATATACAATCTTCAGTCCTCAATCCTCAATACGCAATTCTCAATCCTCAATCCTCAATATTCAATCCGCGATACCCAAACCTCAATGTTCAATCCTCAATCCTCAATCATCAATCCTCAATCTTCAATCCACAATACTCAATCTTGAATCCTCAAGCCTCAATCCTCAATCCTCAATCCTCATTCTTCAATCCTCAATACCAAATCCTCAATCTTCAATCCTCAGTCCTCAATCCTCAATTCTCAATCCTCAATCCTCGATCCTCAGACCTCAAACATCAATACTCAACCCTCAGACCTCGTCCTCAATCCTCAATACTCAATCCTCAATCCTCAATCCTCAGTGTTCAATCCGCGATACCCAATCCTCAATGTTCAATCCTCAATCCTCAATCCTCAATCCTCAATCCTCAATCCTCAACCCTCAATCCTCAATCCTCTTTCCCCAAACCTCAATCCTCATGCTTCAATCCTCAATACTCAGTCCTCAATCCTCGATCCTCAATACTCAATCCTCAATCCTCAATCCTCAATCGTCAGTCTTCAATCCTCAATACTCACTCTTCAATCCTCAATCCTCAACCCTCAATCTATAATCCTCAATCCTCAATCCTCAATTCTCAATCCTCAATCCTCAATCCCCAATCCTGAATCCTCAATCCTCAATCTTCAATCCTTAATACTCAATCTGCAATCCTCAATCCTCAATCCTCAATCCTCAATCCTCATTCTTCAATCCACAATACCGAATCCTCAATCTTCAATCCTCAATCCTCAATCCTCAATCCTCATCCCTCAATCCTCAATGTTCAAACTTCAATCCTCAGTCCCAAATCCTCAATCTTCAATCCTCAATACTCAACCCTCAATCTTCAATCCTCAATACTCAATCTTCAATCCTCAATCCTCAATCCTCAATCCTCAATCCTCAATCCTCATTCTTCAATCCTCGATACCCAATCCTCAATCTTCAATCCTCAATACTCAGTGCTCAATTCTCAATCCTCAATCCTCAATCCTCGGACCTCAAACACCAATACTCAACCCTCAGTACTCGTCCTCAATCCACAACACTCAATCCCCAATCCTCAATCTTGAATCATCATTATTCAATCTTCAATCCTCAATCCTCAATCCTCAATCGTCAATCCTCAACCCTCAATGTTCAATCCGCAATACCCAATCCTCAATCTTCAATCCTCAATCCTCAATCCCCAATCCTCAATCCTCAATCCTCAATCCTCAATTCTCGATCCTCAGACCTCAATCCTCATTCTTCAATCCTCAATACCAAATCCTCAATCTTCAATCCTCAATCCTCAAACCTCAATTCTCGATCCTCAGTCCTCGATCCTCAGACCTCAAACATTAATACTCAACCCTCACACCTCGTCCTCAATCCACAACCCTCAATCCTCAATCCTCAATCTTCAATCATCAATATACAATCTTCAGTCCTCAATCCTCAATACTCAATCCTCAATCCTCAATCCTCAATGTTCAATCCGCGATACCCAATCCTCAATGTTCAATCCTCAATCCTCAATCCTCAATCCTCAATCCTCAATTCTCAATCCTCAATACTCAATCCTCAATCCTCAGTCCCCAAACCTCAATCCTCAATCTTCAATCATCAAAACTCAATCTTCAATCCTCTATCCTCAATACTCAGTCCTCAATCCTCAATCCTCAATCGTCAGTCTTCAATCCTCAATACTCAATCTTCGATCCTCAATCCTCAATCCTCAATACTCAATCCTCAATCTTCAATCCTCATTCCTCAATCCTCAATTCTCAATCCTCAATCCTCAGACCTCAGTCCACAAACATCAATCCTCAATCCTCAGACCTCATCCTCAATCCTCAATCCTCAACCCTCAATCCTCAATCTTCAATACTCGATACTCAATCTTCAATCCTCAATCCTCAGTCCTCAAACCTCAATTCTGAGTCCCCAGTCCTGAATCCTCAATCTTCGGCCCTCAGTCCTCAACAATCAGTTGTCAATCCTCAATCCTCAATAGAATATCCTCAATCCACAGTTTTCAATACTCAATACTCAATCAGCAATCTTCAAACCTCTATCCACAAACATCAATTCTCATCACTCAACCCTCAACACTCAGTCCTCAATGTTCAAGCCTCAATCCTCAATCCTCAATCCTCATTCGTCAATCTTCAATCCTCAATACTCAATCTTCGATCCTCAATCCTCAATCCTCAATACTCAATCCTCAATCCTCATTCGTCAATCTTCAATCCTCAATACTCAATCTTCGATCCTCAATCCTCAATCCTCAATACTCAATCCTCAATCCTCAATTTTCTATCCTCATTCTTCAATCCTCAATACCCAATACTCAATCTTCAATCTTCAATCCTCAATCCTCAATCCTCAATCCTCATTCTTCAATCCTCAATACCCAATCCTCAATCTTCAATCCTCAATCCTCAATCCTCAATCCTCAATCCTCAATCCTCAATTTTCAATCCTCATGCTTCAATCCTCAATACCCAATATTCAATCTTCAATCTTCAATACTCAATCCTCAATCCTCAATTCTCAATCCTCTATCCCCAGTCCTCAGTCCTCAAACCTCAATCCTCAACCCTCAGCCATCATTGTCAATCCTCAATCTTCAATCCCCAATCCTCAATCTTCAATGCTCAACACTCAATCTTCAATCCTCAATCTTCAATCCTCAATCCTCAGTCCTCAATAATCAATCTTCAATCCTCGATCCTCAATCCTCAATCCTCAATCCTCAATCCTCGATCCTCAATCTTCAATCCTCAGTCCCAAATCCTCAATCTTCAATCCTCAATCCTCAGCCCTCAATCTTCAATCCTCATTACTCAATCTTCAATCCTCAATTCTCAATCCTCAATCCTCAATCCTCATTCTTCAATCCTCAATACCCAATCCTCAATCTTCAACCCTTAATCCTCAATCCACAATTCTCAATCCTCAATCCTCAATCCTCTGACCTCAAACATCAATACACAACCCTCAGTCCTTGTCCTCAATCCACAACCCTCAATCCTCAATCCTCAATCTTCAATCATCAATATTCAATCTTCAATCCTGAATCCTCAATCCTCAATCCTCAATCCTCAACCCTCAATCCTCAATCCTCAATCCTCAATCCTCAATACCAAATTCTCAATATTCAATCCTCAATCCTCAATCCTCAATTCTCGATCCTCAATCCTCGATCCTCAGACCTCAATCCTCATTCTTCAATCCTCAATACCAAATCCTCAATCTTCAATCCTCAATCCTCAAACCTCAATTCTCGATCCTCAATCCTCGATCCTCAGACCTCAAACATTAATACTCAACCCTCACTCCTCGTCCTCAATCCACAACCCTCAATCCTCAATCCTCAATCTTCAATCATCAATATACAATCTTCAGTCCTCAATCCTCAATACTCAATCCTCAATCCTCAATCCTCAATGTTCAATCCGCGATACCTAATCCTCAATGTTCAATCCTCAATCCTCAATCCTCAATCCTCAATCCTCAATTCTCAATTCTCAATCCTCAATCCTCAATCCTCAATCCTCAGTCCCCAAACCTCAATCCTCAATCTTCAATCATCAAAACTCAATCTTCAATCCTCGATCCTCAATACTCAATCCTCAATCCTCAATCCTCAATCGTCAGTCTTCAATCCTCAATACTCAATCTTCAATCCTCAATTCTCAATCCTCAATCCTCAACCCTCATTCCTCAATCCTCAATACCCAATCCTCAATCTTCAATCCTCATTCCTCAATCCTCAATTCTCAATCCTCAATCCTCAGACCTCAGTCCACAAACATCAATCCTCAATCCTCAGCCCTCATCCTCAATCCTCAATCCTCAACCCTCAATCCTCAATCTTCAATACTCGATACTCAATCTTCAATGCTCAATCCTCAGTCCTCAAACCTCAGTTCTGAATCCTTAATCCTAAATCCTTAATCCTCGGCCCTCAGTCCTCAACAATCAGTCGTCTATCCTGAATCCTCAATAGAATATCCTGAATTCACAGTTTTCAATACTCAATACTCAATCTGCAATCTTGAAACCTCTATCCACAAACGTCAATTCTCATCACTCAACCCTCAACACTCAGTCCTCAATGTTCAATCCTCAATCCTCAATCCTCAATCCTCAATCGTCAATCTTCAATCCTCAATACTCAATCTTCAATCCTCAATCCTCAATCCTCAATCCTCAATCCTCAATCCTCATTCTTCAATCCTCAATACCCAATCCTCAATCTTCAATCCTCAATCCTCAATCCACAATTCTCAATCTTCAATCCTCAATCCTCAATCCTCATTCTTCAATCCTCAATACCCAATCCTCAATCCTCAATCTATAATCCTCACTCCTCAATCCTCAATTCTCAATCCTCAATCCTCAATCCCCAATCCTGAATCCTCAATCCTCAATCTTCAATCCTTAATACTCAATCTGCAATCCTCAATCCTCAATCATCAATCCTCAATCCTCATTCTTCAATCCACAATACCGAATCCTCAATCTTCAATCCTCAATACTCAGTCCTCAATTCTCAATCCTCAATCCTCAATCTATAATCCTCAATCCACAATCCTCAATTCTCAATCCTCATTCCTCAATACCCAATCCTCAATCTTCAATCCTCAATACTCAGTCCTCAATTCTCAATCCTCAATCCTCAATCCTCGGACCTCAAACACCAATACTCAACCCTCAGTACTCGTCCTCAATCCACAACACTCAATCCCCAATCCTCAATCTTCAATCATCAATATTCAATCTTCAATCCTCAATCCTCAATCCTCAATCCTCAATCCTCAACCCTCAATGTTCAATCCGCAATACCCAATCCTCAATCTTCAATCCTCAATCCTCAATCTTCAATCCTCAATCCTCAAACCTCAATTCTCGATCCTCAATCCTCGATCCTCAGACCTCAAACATTAATACTCAACCCTCACTCCTCGTCCTCAATCCACAACCCTCAATCCTCAATCCTCAATCTTCAATCATCAATATACAATCTTCAGTCCTCAATCCTCAATACTCAATCCTCAATCCTCAATCCTCAATGTTCAATCCGCGATACCTAACCCTCAATGTTCAATCCTCAATCCTCAATCCTCAATCCTCAATCCTCAATTCTGAATCCTCAATCCTCAATCCTCAATCCTCAGTCCCCAAACCTCAATCCTCAATCTTCAATCATCAAAACTCAATCTTCAATCCTCGATCCTCAATACTCAATCCTCAATCCTCAATCCTCAATCGTCAGTCTTCAATCCTCAATACTCAATCTTCAATCCTCAATCCTCAACTCTCAATCTTCAATCCTCAATTCTCATTCTTCAATCCTCAATACCCAATCCTCAATCTTCAATCCTCAATCCTCAACCCTCAATTCTCAATCCTCCATTCTCAGTCCTCAGTCCTCAAACATCAATCCTCAACTCTCAGTCCTCAGTCCTCAAACATCAATCCTCAACCCTCATCCCTCATCCTAAATCCTCAATCCTCATTCTTCAATCCTCAATCCTGAATCCTCAATACTCAATCTACAATCCTCAATACTCAATTCTCAATCCTCAACCATCAATCCTCAATCCTCAATCCTCAATCCTCAATCCTCATTCTTCAATCCTCAATACCCAATCCTCAATCTTCAATCCTCAATCCTCAATACTCAATCCTCAATAGTCAATCTTCAATCCTCAACCCTCAATCCTCAATCCTCAGTCTTCAATCCTCAATACTCAATCTTCAATCCTCAATCCTCAGTCCTCAAACCGCAGTTCTGAATCCTTAATCCTGAATCCTTAATCCTCTGACCTCAGTCCTCAACAATCAGTCGTCTATCCTCAATCCTCAATAGAATATCCTCAATTCACAGTTTTCAATACTCAATACTCAATCTGCAATCTTCAAACCTCTATCCACAAACGTCAATTCTCATCACTCAACCCTCAACACTCAGTCCTCAATGTTCAATCCTCAATCCTCAATCCTCAATCCTCAATCGTCAATCTTCAATCCTCAATACTCAATCTTCAATCCTCAATCCTCAATCCTCAATCCTCAATCCTCATTCTTCAATCCTCAATACCCAATCCTCAATCTTCAATCCTCAATCCTCAATCCACAATTCTCAATCTTCAATCCTCAATCCTCAATCCTCATTCTTCAATCCTCAATACCCAATCCTCAATCCTCAATCTATAATCCTCAATCCTCAATCCTCAATTCTCAATTCTCAATCCTCAATCCTCAATCCCCAATCCTGAATCCTCAATCCTCAATCTTCAATCCTTAATACTCAATCTGCAATCCTCAATCCTCAATCCTCAATCCTCAATCCTCATTCTTCAATCCACAATACCGAATCCTCAATCTTCAATCCTCAATCCTCAATCCTCAATCCTCATCCCTCAATCCTCAATGTTCAAACTTCAATCCTCAGTCCCAAATCCTCAATCTTCAATCCTCAATACTCAACCCTCAATCTTCAATCCTCAATACTCAATCTTCAATCCTCAATCCTCAATCCTCAATCCTCAATCCTCAATCCTCATTCTTCAATCCTCAATACCCAATCCTCAATCTTCAATCCTCAATACTCAGTCCTCAATTCTCAATCCTCTATCCTCAATCCTCGGACCTCAAACACCAATACTCAACCCTCGGTACTCGTCCTCAATCCACAACACTCAATCCCCAATCCTCAATCTTCAATCATCAATATTCAATCTTCAATCCTCAATCCTCAATCCTCAATCCTCAATCCTCAACCCTCAATGTTCAATCCCCAATACCCAATCCTCAATCTTCAAACCTCAATCCTCAATCCTCAGACCTCATCCTCAATCCTCAATCCTCAACCCTCAATCCTCAATCTTCAATACTCGATACTCAATCTTCAATCCTCAATCCTCAGTCCTCAAACCTCAATTCTGAGTCCTCAGTCCTGAATCCTCAATCTTCGGCCCTCAGTCCTCAACAATCAGTTGTCAATCCTCAATCCTCAATAGAATATCCTCAATCCACAGTTTTCAATACTCAATTCTCAATCAGCAATCTTCAAACCTCTATCCACAAACATCAATTCTCATCACTCAACCCTCAACACTCAGTCCTCAATGTTCAAGCCTCAATCCTCAATCCTCAATCCTCATTCGTCAATCTTCAATCCTCAATACTCAATCTTCGATCCTCAATCCTCAATCCTCAATACTCAACCCTCAATCCTCATTCGTCAATCTTCAATCCTCAATACTCAATCTTCGATCCTCAATCCTCAATCCTCAATACTCAATCCTCAATCCTCAATTTTCTATCCTCATTCTTCAATCCTCAATACCCAATACTCAATCTTCAATCTTCAATCCTCAATCCTCAATCCTCAATCCTCATTCTTCAATCCTCAATACCCAATCCTCAATCTTCAATCCTCAATCCTCAATCCTCAATCCTCAATCCTCAATCCTCAATTTTCAATCCTCATTCTTCAATCCTCAATACCCAATACTCAATCTTCAATCTTCAATACTCAACCCTCAATCCTCAATTCTCAATCCCCTATCCCCAGTCCTCAGTCCTCAAACCTCAATCCTCAACCCTCAGCCATCATTGTCAATCCTCAACCTTCAATCCTCAATCCTCAATCCTCAATGCTCAATACTCAATCTTCAATCCTCAATCTTCATTCCTCAATCCTCAGTCCTCAATAATCAATCTTCAATCCTCGATCCTCAATCCTCAATCCTCAATCCTTAATCCTCGATCCTCAATCTTCAATCCTCAGTCCCAAATCCTCAATATTCAATCCTCAATCCTCAGCCCTCAATCTTCAATCCTCATTACTCAATCTTCAATCCTCAATTCTCAATCCTCAATCCTCAATCCTCATTCTTCAATCCTCAATACCCAATCCTCAATCTTCAACCCTCAATTCTCAATCCACAATTCTCAATCCTCAATCCTCAATCCTCAGACCTCAAACATAAATACACAACCCTCAGTCCTTGTCCTCAATCCACAACCCTCAATCCTCAATCCTCAATCTTCAATCATCAATATTCAATCTTCAATCCTGAATCCTCAATCCTCAATCCTCAATCCTCAACCCTCAATCCTCAATCCTCAATCCTCAATCCTCAATACCAAATTCTCAATATTCAATCCTTAATCCTCAATCCTCAATTCTCGATCCTCAATCCTCGATCCTCAGACCTCAATCCTCATTCTTCAATCCTCAATACCAAATCCTCAATCTTCAATCCTCAATCCTCAAACCTCAATTCTCGATCCTCAATCCTCGATCCTCAGACCTCAAACATTGATACTCAACCCTCACTCCTCGTCCTCAATCCACAACCCTCAATCCTCAATCCTCAATCTTCAATCATCAATATACAATCTTCAGTCCTCGATCCTCAATACTCAATCCTCAATCCTCAATCCTCAATGTTCAATCCGCGATACCTAATCCTCAATGTTCAATCCTCGATCCTCAATCCTCAATCCTCAATACTCAATCCTCAATTCTCAATCCTCAATCCTCAATCCTCAATCCTCAGTCCCCAAACCTCAATCCTCAATCTTCAATCATCAAAACCCAATCTTCAATCCTCGATCCTCAGTACTCAATCCTCAATCCTCAATCCTCAATCGTCAGTCTTCAATCCTCAATACTCAATCTTCAATCCTCAATCCTCAATCCTCAATCCTCAACCCTCATTCCTCAATCCTCAATACCCAATCCTCAATCTTCAATCCTCATTCCTCAATGTTCAATCCGCGATACCCAATCCTCAATCTTCAATCCTCAATCCTCAATCCTCAATCCTCAATCCTCAATCCTCAATCCTCAACCCTCATTATTCAATCCTCAATACCCAATCCTCAATCTTCAATCCTCAATCCTCAATCCTCAACTCTCAATAGTCAATCTTCAATCCTCAATCCTCAATCCTGAGTCCTCAGTCTTCAATCATCAATACTCAATTTCAATCATCAATCCTCAGTCCTCAAACCTCAATTCTGAATCCTCAATCCTGAATCCTTAATCCTCGGCCCTCAGTCCTCAACAATCAGGTGTCAATCCTCAATCCTCAATAGAATATCCTCAATTCACAGTTTTCAATACTCAATACTCTATCTGCAATCTTCAAGCCTCTATCCACAAACGTCAATTCTCATCACTCAACCCTCAACACTCAGTCCTCAATGTTCAATCCTCAATCCTCAATCCTCAATCCTCAATACTCAATCTTCAATCCTCAATACTCAATCTTCAACCCTCAATCCTCAATCCTCAATCCTCAATCCTCAATCCTCAATCCTCAATTTTCAATCCTCATTCTTCAATCCTCAATACCCAATACTCAATCTTCAATCTTCAATCCTCAATCCTCAATCCTCAATTCTCAATCCACTATCCCCAGTCCTCAGTCCTCAAACCTCAATCCTCAACCCTCTGCCCTCATTGTCAATCTTCAATCTTCAATCCTCAATCCTCAATCTTCAATGCTCAATACTCAATCTTCAATCCTCAATCTTCAATCCTCAATCCTCAGTCCACAATACACAATCTTCAATCCTCGATCCTCAATCCTCAATCCTCAATCCTCAATCCTCGATCCTCAATCTTCAATCCTCAATACCAAATCCTCAATCTTCAATCCTCAATCCACAACCCTCAATCCTCAATCCTCAATCTTCAATCATCAATATACAATCTTCAGTCCTCAATCCTCAATACTCAATCCTCAACCCTCAATCCTCAATGTTCAATCCGCGATACCCAATCCTCAATGTTCAATCCTCAATCCTCAATCCTCAATCCTGAATCCGCAATTCTCAATCCTCAATCCTCAATCCTCAATCCTCAGTCCCCAAACCTCAATCCTCAATCTTCAATCATCAAAACTCAATCTTCAATCCTCTATCCTCAATACTCAATCTTCAATCCTCAATCCTCAATCCACAATCTTCAATCCTCAATCCCCAATCCTCAATCCTCAATCCTCAATCCTCAGTCCTCAATTCTCATTCTTCAATCCTCAATACCAAATCCTCAATCTTCAATCCTCAATCCTCAATCCTCAATTCTCGATCCTCTATCCTCGATCCTCAGACCTCAAACATTGATACTCAACCCTCACTACTCGTCCTCAATCCACAACCCTCAATCCTCAATCCTCAATCTTCAATCATCAATATACAATCTTCAGTCCTCAAGCCTCAATACTCAATCCTCAATCCTCAATCCTCAATGTTCAATCCGCGATACCCAATCCTCAATGTTCGGTCCTCAATCCTCAATCCTCAATCCTCAATCCTCAATCCTCAATCCTCAATCCTCAATACTCAATCCTCAATCCTCAGTCTCCAAACATCAATCCTCAATCTTCAATCCTCAAAACTCAATCTTCAATCCTCGATCCTCAATACTCAATCCTCAATCCTCAATCCTCAATCGTCAGTCTTCAATCCTCAATACTCAATCTTCAATCCTCAATCCTCAATCCTCAATCCTCAATCCTCAATCCTCAATCCTCAATTTTCAATCCTCATTCTTCAATCCTCAACACCCAATACTCAATCTTCAATCTTCAATCCTCAATCCCCAATCCTCAATTCTCAATCCTCTATCCCCAGTCCTCAGTCCTCAAACCTCAATCCTCAACCCTCAGCCCTCATTGTCAATCCTCAATCTTCAATACTCAATCTCGAATCCTCAATCCTCAATCCCCAATCCTCAATCTTCAATCCTCAATACTCAATCTTCAATCCTCAATACTTAATTCTCAATCCTCAATACTCAATCCTCAACCGTCAATCCTCAATCCCCAATTCTCAGTCTTCAATACTCAAACCTCAATCCTCAATCCTCAATCCTCAATCTTGAATCCTCAATACTCAATCTTCAATCCTCAATCCTCAATCCTCAATCCTCAATCCTCAATCCTCAATCCTCAATCCTCAATCCTCAATCCTCAATCTTCAATCCTCAATACTCAATCTTCAATCATCAATCCTCAATCCTCAATCCTCAATCCTCATTCTTCAATCCTCAATACCGAATCCTCAATCTTCAGTCGTCAATCCTCAACCCTCAATCCTCATCCCTCAATCCTCAATGTTCAATCCTCAATACCCAATCCTCTATCTTCAATCCTCAATCCTCAAGCCTCAATCCTCAATCCTCAATCCTCAGTCCTCAAACCTCAATCCTGAATCCTCAATCATGAATCCTCAAACTTCAGCCCTGAGTCCTCAACGATCAGTTGTCAGTCCTCAATCCTCAATAGAATATCCTCAATTCACAGTATTCAATACTCAATACTCAATCTGCAATCTTCAGATCTCTATCCACAAGCATCAGTTCTCATCACTCAACCCTCAATACTCAGTCACCAATGTTCAATCCTCAATCCTCAATCCTCAATCCTCAATACTCAATCTTCAATCCTCAATCCTCAATCCTCAATCCTCAATCCTCAGTCCTCAATCCTCAATCGTCAGTCTTCAATCCTCAATACTCAATCTTCAATCCTCAATCCTCAATCCTCAATCCTCAACCCTCATTATTCAATCCTCAATACCCAATCCTCAATCTTCAATCCTCAATCCTCAATCCTCAACTCTCAATAGTCAATCTTCAATCCTCAATCCTCAATCCTCAGTCCTCAGTCTTCAATCATCAATACTCAATTTCAATCATCAATCCTCAGTCCTCAAACCTCAATTCTGAATCCTCAATCCTGAATCCTTAATCCTCGGCCCTCAGTCCTCAACAATCAGGTGTCAATCCTCAATCCTCAATAGAATATCCTCAATTCACAGTTTTCAATACTCAATACTCTATCTGCAATCTTCAAGCCTCTATCCACAAACGTCAATTCTCATCACTCAACCCTCAACACTCAGTCCTCAATGTTCAATCCTCAATCCTCAATCCTCAATCCTCAATACTCAATCTTCAATCCTCAATACTCAATCTTCAACCCTCAATCCTCAATCCTCAATCCTCAATCCTTATTCTTCAATCCTCAATACCCAATCCTCAATCTTCAATCCTCAATCTTCAATCCTCAATTCTCAATCCCCAATCCTCAATCCTCAGACCTCAAACCTCAATCCTCAACCCTCAGCCCTCATCCTCAATCCTCAATCCTCAACCTCAATCCTCAATCTTCAATTCTCGATACTCAATCTTCAATCCTCAATCCTCAGTCCTCAAACCTCAATTCTGAATCCTCAATCCTGAATCCTCAATCTTCGGCCCTCAGTCCTCAACAGTCAGTTGTCAATACTCAATCCTCAATAGAATATCCTCAATTCACAGTTTTCAATACACAATACTCAATCTGCAATCTTCAAACCTCTATACACAAACATAAATTCTCATAACTCAACCCTCAACGCTCAGTCCTCAATGTTCAATCCTCAATCCTCAATCCTCAATCCTCAATCGTCAACCTTCAATTCTCAATCTTCAGTCCTCAATCCTCAATCTTCAATCATCAATATTCAATCTTCAATCCTCAATCCTCAATCCTCAATCCTCAATCCTCAACCCTCAATGTTCAATCCGCAATACCCAATCCACAATCTTCAATCCTCAATCCCCAATCCTCAATCCTCAATCCTCAATCCTCAGTCCTCAATCCTCATTCTTCAATCCACAATAACAAATCCTCAATCTTCAATCCTCAATCCTCAATCCTCAATTCTCGATCCTCAACCCTCGATCCTCACACCTCAAACATTAATACTCAACCCTCACTCCTCGTCCTCAATCCACAACCCTCAATCCTCAATCCTCAATCTTCAATCATCAATCTTCAATCCTCAATACTCAATCGTCAATCCTCAATCCTCAATCCTCAATCCTCAATCCTCAATGTTCAATCCGCGATACCCAATCTTCAATGTTCAATCCTCAATCCTCAATCCTCAATCCTCAATGCTCAATCATCAATCCCCAATCCTCAATCCTCAGTCCTCAAACCTCAATCCTCAACCCTCAGCCCTCATCGTCAATCCTCAATCTTCAATCCTCAATCCTCAATCTTCAATGCTCAATACTCAACCTTCAATCCACAAACCTCAATTCTCAATCCTCAATCCTCAATCATCAATCCTCAATCCTCAATCCTGAATCCTCAATCGTCAGTCTTCAATCCTCGATACTCAATCTTCAATCTTCAATCCTCAATCCTCAATCCTCAATCCTCAATCCTCATTCTTCAATCCTCAATACCCAATCCTCAATCCTCAATCTTTAATCCTCAATCCTCAATCCTCAATTCTCAATCCTCAATCCTCAGTCCTCAGTCCTCAAACCTCAATCCTCAACCCTCATCCCTCATCCACAATCCTCAATCCTCAATCTTCAATCCTCAATCCTCTGTCCTCAATACTCAATCTTCAATCCTCGATCCTCAATCCTCAATCCTCAATCCTCAATCCTCGATCCTCAATCTTCAATCCTCAGTCCCAAATCCTCAATCTTCAATCCTCAATCCTCAACCATCAATCTTCAATCCTCATTACTCAATCTTCAATCCTCAATTCTCAATCCTCAATCCTCAATCTTCAATCCTCAATCCTCAATCCACAATTCTCAATCCTCAATCCTCAATCCTCAGACCTCAAACATCAATACACAACCCTCAGTCCTTGTCCTCAATCCACAACCCTCAATCCTCAATCCTCAATCTTCAATCATCAATATTCAATCTTCAATCCTCAATCCTCAATCCTCAATCCTCAATCCTCAACCCTCAATGTTCAATCCGCAATTCCCAATCCTCAATCTTCAATCCTCAATCCTCAATCCTCAATCCTCAATCCTCAATCCTCAATCCTCAATCCTCAATCCTCAATCCTCAATCCTCAATCCTCAATCCTCAATCCTCAATCCTCAATCCTCAATATTTAATCCTCAAAACTCAATCTTCAATCCTCGATCCTCAATACTCAATCCTCAATACTCAATCCTCAATCGTCAGTCTTCAATCCTCAATACTCAATCTTCAAACATCAATCCTCAATCCTCAATCCTCAATCCTCATTCATCAATCCTCAATACCCAATCCTCAATCTTCAATCCTCAATCCTCAATACTCAATTCTCAATCCTCAGTCCTCAGTCCTCAGTCCTCAAACCTCAATCCTCAACCCTCAGCCCTCATCCTCAATCCTCAATCCTCAACCCTCAATCCTCAATCTTCAATCCTCGATACTCAATCTTCAATCCTCAATCCTCAGTCCTCAAACCTCAATTCTGAATCCTCAATCCTGAATCCTCAATCTTCGGCCCTCAGTCCTCAACAGTCAGTTGTCAATCCTCAATCCTCAATAGAATATCCTCAATTCACAGTTTTCAATACACAATACTCAATCTGCAATCTTCAAACCTCTATCCACAAACATCAATTCTCATCACTCAACCCTCAACGCTCAGTCCTCAATGTTCAATCCTCAATACTCAATCCTCAATCCTCAATCGTCAACATTCAATTCTCAATACTCAATCCTCAATACTCAATCTTCGATCCTCAATCCTCAATCCTCAATCCTCAATCCTCAACCTTCAATCCTCAAAACTCAATCTTCAATCCTCGATCCTCAATACTCAATCCTCAATCCTCAATCCTCAATCGTCAGTCTTCAATCCTCAATACTCAATCTTCAAACATCAATCCTCAATCCTCAATCTTCAATCCTCATTCATCAATCCTCAATACCCAATCCTCAATCTTCAATCCTCAATCCACAATCCTCAATTCTCAATCCTCAGTCCTCTGTCCTCAGTCCTCAAACCTCAATCCTCAACCCTCAGCCCTCATCCTCAATCCTCAATCCTCAACCTCAATCCTCAATCTTCAATTCTCGATACTCAATCTTCAATCCTCAATCCTCAGTCCTCAAACCTCAATTCTGAATCCTCAATCCTGAATCCTCAATCTTCGGCCCTCAGTCCTCAACAGTCAGTTGTCAATACTCAATCCTCAATAGAATATCCTCAATTCACAGTTTTCAATACACAATACTCAATCTGCAATCTTCAAACCTCTATACACAAACATAAATTCTCATAACTCAACCCTCAACGCTCAGTCCTCAATGTTCAATCCTCAATCCTCAATCCTCAATCCTCAATCGTCAACCTTCAATTCTCAATCTTCAGTCCTCAATCCTCAATCTTCAATCATCAATATTCAATCTTCAATCCTCAATCCTCAATCCTCAATCCTCAATCCTCAATCCTCAACCCTCAATGTTCAATCCGCAATACCCAATCCACAATCTTCAATCCTCAATCCCCAATCCTCAATCCTCAATCCTCAATCCTCAGTCCTCAATCCTCATTCTTCAATCCACAATAACAAATCCTCAATCTTCAATCCTCAATCCTCAATCCTCAATTCTCGATCCTCAACCCTCGATCCTCACACCTCAAACATTAATACTCAACCCTCACTCCTCGTCCTCAATCCACAACCCTCAATCCTCAATCCTCAATCTTCAATCATCAATATACAATCTTCAGTCCTCAATCCTCAATACTCAATCCTCAATCCTCAATCCTCAATGTTCAATCCGCGATACCCAGTCCTCAATGTTCAATCCTCAATCCTCAATCCTCAATCCTCAATCCTCAATCCTCAATCCTCAATCCTCAATCCTCAATCCTCAATCCTCAATCCTCAATCCTCAGTCCCCAAACCTCAATCCTCAATCTTCAATCCTCAAAACTCAATCTGCAATCCTCGATCCTCAATACTCAATCCTCAATCCTCAATCCTCAATCGTCAGTCTTCAATCCTCAATACTCGATATTCAATCCTCCATCCTCAATCCTCATTCCTCAATCCTCATTCCTCAATCCTCAATACGCAATCCTAAATATTCAATCCTCAATCCTCAATCCTCAATCCTCAACCGTCAGTCCTCGTCCTCAAACCTCAACCCTCAATTCTCAATCCTCAATCTTCAATCATCAATACTCAATCTTCAATCCTCAACCCTCAATCCTCAATCCTCAAGCCTCAATCCTCAAAACTCAATCCTTAATCCTCAATCGGCTGTCTTCAATCCTCAATATCCAACCCTCAATCTTCAATCCTCAATCCTCAATCCTCAATTCTCAATCCTCAATCCCCAGTCCTCAGTCCTCAAACCTCAATCCTCAAACCTTAGCCCACATCCTCAATCCTCAATCCTCAATCCTCAACCATCAATCCTCAATACTCAATCTTCTATCCTCAATCCTCAGTCCTCAAACCTCAATTCTGAACCCTCAATCTTCAGACCTCAGACCTCAACAATCAGATGTCAATCCTGAATCCTTAATAGAATATCATCAATTCACAGTCTTCAATACCCAATACTCAATCTGCAATCTTCAAATATCTATTCACAAACATCAATTCTCATCTCTCAACCCTCAACACTCAGTCCCCAATCCTCAATCTTCAATCCTCAATCCTCAATACTCAATCCTCAATCCTCAATCTTCAATACTCAATACTCAATCTTCAATCCTCAATCCTCAAACCTCAATCCTCAATCCTCAATCCTCAATCTTCAATCCTCAATAATCAATCTTCAATCCTCAATCCTCAATCCTCTATCTTCAATGCTCAATCCTCAATCCATAATCCTCAACACTCAATCTTCAATCCTCAATACTCAATCTGCAATCCTCAATCCTCAATCCTCTATCCTCAATTCTCATTCTTCAATCCTCAACACCCAATCCTCAATCTTCAATCCTCAATCCTCAATCCTCAATCCTCAATCCTCATTCTTCAATCCTCAATACCCAATCCTCAATCTTCAACCCTCAATCCTCAATCCACAATTCTCAATCCTCAATCCTCAATCCTCAGACCTCAAACATCAATACACAACCCTCAGTCCTTGTCCTCAATCCACAACCCTCAATCCTCAATCCGCAATCTTCAATCATCAATATTCAATCTTCAATCATCGATACTCAATCTTCAATCCTCAATCCTCAGTCCTCAAACCTCAATTCTGATTCCCCAATCCTGAATCCTCAATCTTCGGCCCTCAGTCCTCAACAGTCAGTTGTCTATCCTCAATCCTCAATAGAATATCCTCAATTAACAGTTTCCAATACACAATACTCAATCTGCAATCAACAAACCTCTATCCACAAACATCAATTCTCATAACTCAACCCTCAACGCTCAGTCCTCAATGTTCAATCCTCAATTCTCAATCCTCAATCCTCAATCGTCAGCCTTCAATTCTCAATACTCAATCTTCAGTCCTCAATCCTCAACCTTCAATCATCAATATTCAATCTTCAATCCTCAATCCTCAATCCTCAATCCTCAATCCTCAATCCTCAGTCCTCAATTCTCATTCCTCAATCCTCAATACCAAATCCTCAATCTTCAATCCTCAATCCTCAATCCTCAATCCTCAATCCTAATTCCTCAGTCCCCAAACCTGAATCCTCAATCTTCAATCATCAAAACTCAATCTTCAATTCTCTATCCTCAATACTCAATCCTCAATCCTCAATCCTCAATCGTCAGTCTTCAATCCTCAGTACTCAATATTCAATCCTCAATCCTCAATCCTCAATCCTCAATCCTCATTCCTCAATCCTCAATACCCAATCCTCAATCTTCAATCCTCAATCCTCGATCCTCAATTGTCAATCCTCAATCCTCAGTCCTCAGTCCTCAAACCTCAATGCTCAACCCACAGACCTCATCCTCAATCCTCAATACTCAACCCTCAATCCTCAATCTTCAATCCTCGATACTCAATCTTCAATACTCAATCCTCAGTCCTCAAACCTCAATTCTGAATCCTCAATCCTGAATCCTCAATCTTCGGCCCTCAGTCCTCAACAATCAGTTGTCAATCCTCAATCCTCAATAGAATATCCTCAATCCACAGTTTTCAATACTCAATACTCAATCAGCAATCTTCAAACCTCTATCCACAAACATCAATTCTCATCACTCAACCCTCAACACTCAGTCCTCAATGTTCAAGCCTCAATCCTCAATCCTCAATCCCCATTCGTCAATCTTCAATCCTCAATACTCAGTCTTCGATCCTCAATCCTCAATCCTCAATACTCAATCCTCAATCCTCATTCGTCAATCTTCAATCCTCAATACTCAATCTTCGATCCTCAATCCTCAATCCTCAATACTCAATCCTCAATCCTCAATTTTCTATCCTCATTCTTCAATCCTCAATAGCCAATACTCAATCTTCAACCTTCAAACCTCAATCCTCAATCCTCAATCCTCATTCTTCAATCCTCAATACCCAATCCTCAATCTTCAATCCTCAATCCTCAATCATCAATCCTCAATCCTCAATCCTCAATTTTCAATCCTCATTCTTCAAACCTCAATACCCAATACTCAATCTTCAATCTTCAGTCCTCAATCCTCAATCCTCAATTCTCCATCCTCTATCCCCAGTCCTCAGTCCTCAAACCTCAATCCTCAACCCTCAGCCCTCATTGTCAATCCTCAATCTTCAATCCTCAATCCTCAATCTTCAATGCTCAATACTCAATCTTCAATCCTCAATCTTCAATCCTCAATCCTCAGTCCTCAATACTCAATCTTCAATCCTCGATCCTCAATCCTCAATCCTCATTCCTCGATCCTCAATCTTCAATCCTCAGTCCCAAATCCTCAATCTTCAATCCTCAATCCTCAGCCCTCAATCTTCAATCCTCAACACCCAATCCTCAATCTTCAATCCTCAATCCTCAATCCTCAATCCTCAATCCTCATTCTTCAATCCTCAGTACCCAATCCTCAATCTTCAACCCTCAATCCTCAATCCACAATTCTCAATCCTCAATCCTCAATCCTCAGACCTCAAACATCAATACACAACCCTCAGTCCTTGTCCTCAATCCACAACCCTCAATCCTCAATCCGCAATCTTCAATCATCAATATTCAATCTTCAATCCTGAATACTCAATCCTCAATCCTCAATCCTCAACCCTCAATCGTCAATCCTCAATCCTCAATCCTCAATACCAAATCCTCAATCTTCAATCCTCAATCCTCAATCCTCAATTCACGATCCTCAATCCTCGATCCTCAGAGCTCAATCCTCATTCTTCAATCCTCAATACCAAATCCTCAATCTTCAATCCTCAATCCTCAAACCTCAATTCTCGATCCTCAATCCTCGATCCTCAGACCTCAAACATTAATACTCAACCCTCACTCCTCGTCCTCAATCCACAACCCTCAATCCTCAATCCTCAATCTTCAATCATCAATATACAATCTACAGTCCTCAATCCTCAATACTCAATCCTCAATCCTCAATCCTCAATGTTCAATCCGCGATACCCAATCCTCAATGTTCAATCCTCAATCCTCAATCCTCAATCCTCAATCCTCAATTCTCAATCCTCAATCCTCAATCCTCAATCCTCAGTCCCCAAACCTGAATCCTCAATCTTCAATCATCAAAACTCAATCTTCAATCCTCTATCCTCAATACTCAATCCTCAATCCTCAATCCTCAATCGTCAGTCTTCAATCCTCAGTACTCAATATTCAATCCTCAATCCTCAATCCTCAATCCTCAATCCTCATTCCTCAATCCTCAATACCCAATCCTCAATCTTCAATCCTCAATCCTCAATCCTCAATTCTCAATCCTCAATCCTCAATCCTCTGTCCTCAGTCCTCAAACCTCAATCCTCAACCCTCAGCCCTCATCCTCAATCCCCAATCCTCAACCCTCAATCCTCAATCTTCAATCATCGATACTCAATCTTCAATCCTCAATCCTCAGTCCTCAAACCTCAATTCTGAATCCTCAATCCTGAATCCTCAATCTTCGGCCCTCAGTCCTCAACAGTCAGTTGTCTATCCTCAATCCTCAATAGAATATCCTCAATTAACAGTTTCCAATACACAATACTCAATCTGCAATCAACAAACCTCTATCCACAAACATCAATTCTCATAACTCAACCCTCAACGCTCAGTCCTCAATGTTCAATCCTCAATTCTCAATCCTCAATCCTCAATCGTCAGCCTTCAATTCTCAATACTCAATCTTCAGTCCTCAATCCTCAACCTTCAATCATCAATATTCAATCTTCAATCCTCAATCCTCAATCCTCAATCCTCAATCCTCAATCCTCAGTCCTCAATTCTCATTCCTCAATCCTCAATACCAAATCCTCAATCTTCAATCCTCAATCCTCAATCCTCAATCCTCAATCCTAATTCCTCAGTCCCCAAACCTGAATCCTCAATCTTCAATCATCAAAACTCAATCTTCAATCCTCTATCCTCAATACTCAATCCTCAATCCCCAATCCTCAATCGTCAGTCTTCAATCCTCAGTACTCAATATTCAATCCTCAATCCTCAATCCTCAATCCTCAATCCTCATTCCTCAATCCTCAATACCCAATCCTCAATCTTCAATCCTCAATCCTCGATCCTCAATTGTCAATCCTCAATCCTCAGTCCTCAGTCCTCAAACCTCAATGCTCAACCCACAGACCTCATCCTCAATCCTCAATACTCAACCCTCAATCCTCAATCTTCAATCCTCGATACTCAATCTTCAATACTCAATCCTCAGTCCTCAAACCTCAATTCTGAATCCTCAATCCTGAATCCTCAATCTTCGGCCCTCAGTCCTCAACAATCAGTTGTCAATCCTCAATCCTCAATAGAATATCATCAATCCACAGTTTTCAATACTCAATACTCAATCAGCAATCTTCAAACCTCTATCCACAAACATCAATTCTCATCACTCAACCCTCAACACTCAGTCCTCAATGTTCAAGCCTCAATCCTCAATCCTCAATCCCCATTCGTCAATCTTCAATCCTCAATACTCAGTCTTCGATCCTCAATCCTCAATCCTCAATACTCAATCCTCAATCCTCATTCGTCAATCTTCAATCCTCAATACTCAATCTTCGATCCTCAATCCTCAATCCTCAATACTCAATCCTCAATCCTCAATTTTCTATCCTCATTCTTCAATCCTCAATAGCCAATACTCAATCTTCAACCTTCAAACCTCAATCCTCAGTCCTCAATCCTCATTCTTCAATCCTCAATACCCAATCCTCAATCTTCAATCCTCAATCCTCAATCATCAATCCTCAATCCTCAATCCTCAATTTTCAATCCTCATTCTTCAATCCTCAATACCCAATACTCAATCTTCAATCTTCAGTCCTCAATCCTCAATCCTCAATTCTCCATCCTCTATCCCCAGTCCTCAGTCCTCAAACCTCAATCCTCAACCCTCAGCCCTCATTGTCAATCCTCAATCTTCAATCCTCAATCCTCAATCTTCAATGCTCAATACTCAATCTTCAATCCTCAATCTTCAATCCTCAATCCTCAGTCCTCAATACTCAATCTTCAATCCTCGATCCTCAATCCTCAATCCTCAATCCTCGATCCTCAATCTTCAATCCTCAGTCCCAAATCCTCAATCTTCAATCCTCTATCATCAGCCCTCAATCTTCAATCCTCATTACTCACTCTTCAATCCTCAATTCTCAATCCTCAATCCTCAATACTCATTCTTCAATCCTCAATACCCAATCCTCAATCTTCAACCCTCAATCCTCAATCCACAATTCTCAATCCTCAATCCTCAATCCTCAGACCTCAAACATCAATACACAACCCTCAGTCCTTGTCCTCAATGCACAACACTCAATCCTCAATCCTCAATCTTCAATCATCAATATTCAATCTTCAATCCTGAATCCTCAATCCTCAAACCTCAATCCTCAACCCTCAATCCTCAATCCTCAATCCTCAATCCTCAATACCAAATCCTCAATCTTCAATCCTCAATCCTCAATCCTCAATTCTCGATCCTCAATCCTCGATCCTCAGACCTCAATCCTCATTCTTCAATCATCAATACCAAATCCTCAATCTTCAATCCTCAATCCTCAAACCTCAATTCTCGATCCTCAATCCCCGATCCTCAATTCTCAATCCTCAATCCTGAATCCTCAATCTTCGGCCCTCAGTCCTCAACAATCAATTGTCAATACTCAACCCTCAATAGAATATCCTCAATTCTCAGTTTTCAATAATCAATCCCCATTCTTCAATCTTCAAACCCCAATCCACAAACAACAATTCCCATCACTCAACTCTCAACACTCAGTACTCAATCTTCAATCCTCAATCCTCAATCCTCAATCTTCAATCCTCAATACTCAATCTTCAATCCTCCATGCTCAATTCTCAATCCTCAATACTCAATCCTCAATCGTCAATCCTCAATCCCCAATTCTCAATCTTCAATCCTCAAACCTCAATCCTCAATCCCCAATCCTCAATCTTCAATCCTCAATACTCAATCGTCAATCCTCAATCCTCAATCCTCGATCCTCAATCCTCAATGTTCAATCCGCGATACCCAATCCTCAATGTTCAATCCTCAATCCACAATCCTCAATCCTCAATGCTCAACCATCAATACTCAATCCTCAATCCTCAGTCCCCAAACCTCAATCCTCAATCCTCAATCCTCAATACTCAATCTTCAATCCTCGGTACTCAGTACTCAATCCTCAATCCTCAATCCTCAATCGTCAGTCTTCAATGCTCAATACTCAATCTTCAATCCTCAATCCTCAATCCTCAATTCTCATTCTCCAATCCTCAATACCCAATCCTCAATCTACAATCCTCAACCCTCAATCCTCAATTCTCAATCCTCAATCCTCAGTCCTCAGTCCTCAAACCTCAGTCCTCAACCCTCAGCCCTCATCCTCAATCCTCAACCCTCAACCCTCAATCCTCAATCCTCAATCCTCAATCGTCAGTGTTCAATCCTCAATACTCAATCATCAATCCTCAATCCTCAATCCTCAATCCTCAATCCTCATTCTTCAATCCTCAATACCCAATCCTCAATCTTCAATCCTCGACACTCAATCCTCAATTCTCAATACTCAATTCTCAATTCTCAATCCTCAATCCTCAGTCCTCAGTCCTCAAACCTCAATCCTCAACCCTCAGCCCTCATCGTCAATCCTCAATCTTCAATCCTCAATCCTCAATCTTCAATGCTCAATACTCAACCTTCAATCCACAATCCTCAATTCTCAATCCTCAATCCTCAATCCTCAATCCTCAATCCTCAATCCTCAATCCTCAATCGTCAGTCTTCAATCCTCAATACTCAATCTTCAATCCTGAATCCTCAATACTCAATCCTCAACCCTCATTCCTCAATCCTCAATACCCAATCCTCAATCTTCAATCCTCATTCCTCAATGCTCAATTCTCAATCCTCAATCCTCAGACCTCAGTCCTCAAACATAAATCCTCAATCCTCAGCCCTCATCCTCAATCCTCAATCCTCAACCCTCAATCCTCAATCTTCAATACTCGATACTCAATCTTCAATCCTCAATCCTCAGTCCTCAAACCTCAATTCTGAGTCCTCTGTCCTGAATCCTCAATCTTCGGCCCTCAGTCCTCAACAATCAGTTGTCAATCCTCAATCCTCAATAGAATATCCTCAATCCACAGTTTTCAATCCTCAATACCCAATCCTCAATCTTCAATCCTCAACCCTCAATCCTCAATTCTCAACCCTCAATCCTCAATTCCCAATCCTCAACCCTCAGTCCTCAGTCCTCAAACCTCAATCCTCAACCCTCAGCCCTCATCGTCAATCCTCAATCTTCAATCCTCAATCCTCAACCGTCAATGCTCAATAATCAACCTTCAATCCACAATCCACAATTCTCAATCCTCAATCCTCAATCCTCAATCCTCAATCCTCAATCCTCAATCCTCAATCCTCAATCCTCAATCCTCAATCCTCAATCCTCAATCCTCAATCTTCACTCCTCAATCCTCAATCTTCAATGCTCAATACTCAATCTTCAATCCTCAATCCTCAGTCCTCAATACTCAATCTTCAATCCTCGATCCTCAATCCTCAATCCTCAATCCTCAATCCTCGATCCTCAATCTTCAATCCTCAGTCCCAAATCCTCAATCTTCAATCCTCAATCCTCAGCCCTCAATCTTCAATCCTCATTACTCAATCTTCAATCCTCAATTCTCAATCCTCAATCCTCAATCCTCAATCCTCATTCTTCAATCCTCAGTACCCAATCCTCAATCTTCAACCCTCAATCCTCAATCCACAATTCTCAATCCTCAATCCTCAATCCTCAGACCTCAAACATCAATACACAACCCTCAGTCCTTGTCCTCAATCCACAACCCTCAATCCTCAATCCTCAATCTTCAATCATCAATATTCACTCTTCAATCCTGAATCCTCAATCCTCAATCCTCAATCCTCAACCCTCAATCCTCAATCCTCAATCCTCAATCCTCAATACCAAGTCCTCAATCTTCAATCCTCAATCCTCAATCCTCAATTCTCGATCCTCAATCCTCGATCCTCAGACCTCAATCCTCATTCTTCAATCCTCAATACCAAATCCTCAATCTTCAATCCTCAATCCTCAAACCTCAATTCTCGATCCTCAATCCTCGACCCTCAGACCTCAAACATTTATACTCAACCCTCAATTCTCGTCCTCAATCCACAACCCTCAATCCTCAATCCTCAATCTTCAATCATCAATATACAATCTTCAGTCCTCAATCCTCAATACTCAATCCTCAATCCTCAATCCTCAATGTTCAATCCGCGATACCCAATCCTCAATGTTCAATCCTCAATCCTCAATCCTCAATCCTCAATCCTCAATTCTCAATCCTCAATCCACAATCCTCAATCCTCAGTCCCCAAACCTCAATCCTCAATCTTCAATCATCAAAACTCAATCTTCAATCCTCTATCCTCAATACTCAATCCTCAATCCTCAATCCTCAATCGTCAGCCTTCAATCCTCAGTACTCAATATTCAATCCTCAATCCTCAATCCTCAATCCTCAATCCTCATTCCTCAATCCTCAATACCCAATCCTCAATCTTCAATCCTCAATCCTCAATCCTCAATTCTCAATTCTCAATCCTCAGTCCTCAGCCCTCAAACCACAATCCTCAACCCTCAGCCCTCATCCTCAATCCTCAATCCTCAACACTCAATCCTCAATCTTCAATCCTCGATACTCAATCTTCAATCCTCAATCCTCAGTCCTCAATCCTCAATTCTGAATCCTCAATCCTGAATCCTCAATCTTCGGCCCTCAGTCCTCAACAGTCAGTTGTCAATCCTCAATCCTCAATAGAATATCCTCAATTCACAGTTTTCAATACACAATACTCAATCTGCAATCTTCAAACCTCTATCCACAAACATCAATTCTCATAACTCAACCCTCAACGCTCAGTCCTCAATGTTCAATCCTCAATCCTCAATCCCCAATCCTCAATCCTCAATCCTCAATCCTCAGTCCTCAATCCTCAGTCTTCAATCCTCAATACCAAATTCTCAATCTTCAATCCTCAATCCTCAATCCTCAATTCTCGATCCTCAATCCTCGATCCTCAGACCTCAAACATTGATACTCAACCCTCACTCCTCGTCCTCAATCCACAACCCTCAATCCTCAATCCTCAATCTTCAATCATCAATATACAATCTTCAGTCCACAATCCTCAATACTCAATCCTCAATCCTCAATCCTCAATATTCAATCCACGATACCCAATCCTCAATGTTCAATCCTCAATCCTCAATCCTCAATCCTCAATCCTCAATCCTCAATCCTCAATCCTCAATCCTCAATCCTCAATCCTCAGTCCCCAAACCTCAATCCTCAATCTTCAATCCTCAAAACTCAATCTTCAATCCTCGATCCTCAATACTCAATCCTCAATCCTCAATCCTCAATCGTCAGTCTTCAATCCTCAATACCCAATACTCAATCTTCAATCCTCAATCCTCAATCCTCAATCCTCAATACTCAATCCTCAATCCTCAGTCCTCAATCGTCAAACATCAATAATCAACCCTCAACCCTCATCGTCAATCCTCAATCTTCAATCCTCAATCCTCAATCTTCAATGCTCAATACACAATCTTCAATCCTGAATCCTCAATTCTCAAGCCTCAATCCTCAATCCTCAATCCTCAAGCCTCAATCCTCAAACCTCAATCGTCAGTCATCAATCCTCAATACTCAATCTTCAATCCTCAATCCTCAATCCTGAATACTCAATCCTCATTCTTCAATCCTCAATACCCAATCCTCAATCCTCAATCTTTAATCCTCAATCCTCAATCCTCAATTCTCAATCCTAAATCCTCAGTCCTCAGTCCTCAAACCTCAATCCTCAACCCTCATCCCTCATCCTCAATCCTCAATCCTCAATCTTCAATCCTCAATACTCAATCCTCAATACTCAATCTTGAACCCTCAATCCTCAATTCTCAATTGTCAATCCTCAATCCTCAATCCTCAATCCTCAATCCTCAATCCTCAATCGTCAGTCTTCAATCCTCAATACTCAATCTCCAATCCTCAATCCTCAATCCCCAATCCTCAATCTTCAATCCTCAATCCTCAATCCTCAATCCTCAATCCTCAATCTTCAATCCTCAATACTCAATCTTCAATCCTCAACCCGCAATCCTCAATCCTCAATCCTCAATCCTCAATCCTCAACCCTCAATCCTCAATCCTCAATACTCAATCCTCATTCTTCAATCCTCAATACCGAATCCTCAATCTTCAATCGTCAATCCTCAATCCTCAATCCTCATCCATCAATTCTCAATGTTCAATCCTCAATACCCAATCCTCTATCTTCAATCCTCAATCCTCAAGCCTCAATCCTCAATCCTCAATCCTCAGTCCTCAAACCTCAATCCTGAATCCTCAATCCTGAATCCTCAAACTTCAGCCCTGAGTCATCAACGATCAGTTGTCAGTCCTCAATCCTCAATAGAATATCCTCAATTCACAGTTTTCAATACTCAATACTCAATCTGCAATCTTCAGATCTCTATCCACAAGCATCAATTCTCATCACTCAACCCTCAATACTCAGTCACCAATCCTCGATCTTCATACCTCAACCCTCAATTCTCAATCCTCAATCATCAATCCTCAATCCTCAATCCTCAATCCTCAATCCTCAACCGTCAATCTTCAATCCTCAGACCTCAAACATCAATACTCAACCCTCAGTCCTCGTCCTCAATCCACAACCCTCAATCCTCAACCCTCAACCATCAATCCTCAATACTCAACCATCAATCCTCAATTCTCAATACTCAATAGAATATCCTGGATTCTCAATCCTCAATCCTTGATCCTCAGACCCCACACATCAGTACTCAACCCTCAGTCCTCGTCCTCAATCCACAACACTCAATCCTCAATACTCAATCCTCAACACTCAATCCTCAATGTTCAATCCGCGATACCCAATACTCAATGTTCAATCCTCAATCCTCAATCCTCAATCCTCAATCATCAATCTTCAATCCTCAATACTCAATCTTCAATCCTCAATCCTCAATTCTCAATCCTCAATCCTCAATCCTCAATCCTCAAACCTCAGTCCTCAATACTCAATCGTCAGTCTTCAATCCTCAATACTCAATCTTCAATTTTCAATCCTCAATCCTCAATCCTCAACCCTCATTATTCAATCCTCAATACCCAATCCTCAATCTTCAATCCTCAATCCTCAACCCTCAATACTCAATCTTCAATCCTCAATCCTCAATTCTCAATCCTCAATACTCAATCCTCAACCGTCAGTCCTCAATCCCCAATTCTCAGTCTTCAATACTGAAACCTCAATCCTCAATCCTCAATCCTCAATCTTGAATCCTCAATACTCAATCTTCAATCCTCAATCCTCAATCCTCAATCCTCAATCCTCAATCCTCAATGCTCAATCCTCAATCTTCAATCCTCAATACTCAATCTTCAATCCTCAATCCTCAATCCTCAATTTTCAATCCTCATTCTTCAATCCTCAGTACCCAATACTCAATCTTGAATCCTCAATCCTCAATCCTCAATCCTCAATTCTCAATCCTCAATCCTCAGTCCTCAGTCCTCAAATCTCAATCCTCAACACTCAATCCTCAATCCTCAATCCTCAATTCTCAATCCACAATCCTCAGTCCTCATTCTTCAATCCTCAATACCCAATCCTCAATCCTCAACCTTCAATCCTCAATCCTCAATCCTTAATCCTCAATCCTCAATCCTCATTCTTCAATCCTCAATACCCAATCCTCAATCTTCAATCCTCAATCCTCAATCCTCAATTCTCAATCCTCAACCCTCAAATATCAATCCTCATTCTTCAATCCTCAATACACAATACTCAATCTTCAATCCTCAATCCTCAATCCTCAATCCTCAATTCTCAATCCTCAATCCTCAGTCCTCAGTTCTCAACCCTCAATCCTCAATCCTCAACCCTCAATCCTCAATCTTCAATCCTCGATACTCAATCTTCAATACTCAATCCTCAGTCCTCAAACCTCAATTCCGAATCCTCAATCCTGAATCCTCAATCTTCGGCCCTCAGTCCTCAACAATCAATTGTCAATACTCAACCCTCAATAGAATATCTTCAATTCACAGTTTTCAACAATCAATCCCCATTCTTCAATCTTCAAACCTCAATCCACAAACAACAATTCCCATCACTCAACCCTCAACACTCAGTCCTCAATCTTCAATCCTCAATCCCCAATCCTCAATCTTCAATCCTCAATACTCAATCTTCAATCCTCAATCCTCAATTCTCAATCCTCAATACTCAATCCTCAACCGTCAATCCTCAATCCCCAATTCTCAGTCTTCAATACTCAAACCTCAATCCTCAATCCTCAATCCTCAATCTTGAATACTCAATACTCAATCTTCAATCCTCAATCCTCAATCCTCAATCCTCAATCCTCAATCCTCAATACTCAATCCTCAATCTTCAATCCTAAATACTCAATCTTCAATCCTCAATCCTCAGTCCTCAATCCTCAATCCTCATTCTTCAATCCTCAATACCCAATCCTCAATCCCCAGTCCTCAGTCCTCAAACCTCAATCCTCAAACCTTGGCCCACATCCTCAATCCTCAATCCTCAATCCTCAACCTTCAATCCTCAATCCTCAATCCTCAATACTCAATCATCAATCCTCAATTCTCAATCCTCAATCCTCAATCCTCAATCGTCAGGCTTCAATCCTCAATAACCAATCCTCAGTCTTCAATTTTCAATCCTCAATCCTCAATCCTCAACCCTCAATCCTCAATGTTTAATCCTCAATACACAATCCTCAACCTTCAATCCTCAATCCTCAATCCTCAATTCTCAATCCTCAATCTTCAATCCTCAATACTCAATCCTCAATCCTGAATCGTCAATCCTCAATCCTCAATTTTCAATCCTCAATACTCAATCTTCAATCCTCAATCCTCAATCCTCAATCCTCAATACTCAATCGTCAGTCTTCAATCCCCAATACTCAATCTTCAATCCTCAATCCTCAATCCTCAATCCTCAAACCACATTCTACAATCCTCAATACCCAATCCTCAATTTTCAAACCTCAATCCTCAATCCTCAATACTCAATCCTCAATCCTCAGACCTCAGTCTTCAAACCTCAATCCTCAACCCTCAGCCCTCATCCTCAGGCCTCAATCCTAAACTCTCAATCCTCAAACCTCAAACCTCAATCCTCAGCCGTCAGTCCACGTCCTCAATCCTCAACCCTCAATCCTCAATCCTCAATATTCAATCCTCAATAATCAATATTCAATCCTCAATCCTCAATCCTCAATCCTCAATCCTGAAACCTCTATCTTCAATACTCAATACTCAATCTTCAATCCTCAATCCTCAATCCTCAATCCTCAATCCTCAATCCTCAATCTTCAATCCTCAATACTCAAACTTCAATCGTCAATCCTCAATCCTCTATCCTCAATCGTCAGGCTTCAGTCCTCAATACCCAATCCTCAGTCTTCAATCTTCCATCCTCGATCCTCAATCCTCAACCCTCAATCCTCAATGTTCAATCCTCAATACACAATCCTCAACCTTCAATCCTCAATCCTCAATCCTCAATTCTCAAACCTCAATCCTCAACCCTCAGCCCTCATCCTCAATACTCAATCCTCAATCTTCAACCCTCAATCCTCAATCCTCAAGCCCCGATCCTCAATCCTCAATCCTCAGTCCTCAAACCTCAATCCTGAATCCTCAACCCTGAATCCTCAAACTTCAGACTTCAGACTTCAACAATCAGATGTCAATCCTCAAACCTCAATAGAATATCATCAATTCACAGTTTTCAATACCCAATACTCAATCTGCAATCTTCAAATCTCTATTCACAAACATCAATTCTCATCACTCAATCCTCAATCCTCAATCCTCAATCCTCAATTTTCAATCCTCAATACTCAATCTTCAATCCTCAATCCTCAAACCTCAATCCTTAATCCTCAATCGGCAGTCTTCAATCCTCAATATCCAACCCTCAATCTTCAATCCTCAATCCTCAATCCTCAATTCTCAATCCTCAATGCCCAGTCCTTAGTCCTCAAACCTCAATCCTCAAACCTTAGCCCACATCCTCAATCCTCAATCCTCAATCCTCAACCTTCAATCCTCAATACTCAATCTTCAATCCTCAATCGTCAGTCCTCAAACCTCAATTCTGAACCCTCAATCTTCAGACCTCAGACCTGAACAATCAGATGTCAATCCTCAATCCTCAATAGAATATCATCAATTCACAGTTTTCAATACTCAATACTCAATCTGCAATCTTCAAATTTCTATCCACAAACATAAATTCTCATCACTCAACCCTCAACGATCAGACCCCAATCCTCAATCTTCAATCCTCAATCCTCAATACTCAATCTTCAATCCTCAATCCTCAATCCTCAACCCTCAATCCTCATTCTTCAATCCTCAACACCCAATCCTCAATCTTCAATCCTCAATCCTCAATCCTCAGACCTCAATCCTCAATCTTCAATCCTCAATCCTCAATCCTCAATCCTCCATCCTCAATTTTCAATCCTCAATACTCAATCTTCAATCCTCAATCCTCAATCCTCAATCCTCAATCCTCAATCGTCAGTCTTCAATCCTCAATACTCAATCTTCAATCCTCAATCCTCAATCCTCAATCCTCAAACCACATTCTACATTCCTCAATACCCAATCCCCAAGTTTCAAACCTCAATCCTCAATCCTCAATACTCAATCCTCAATCCTCAGACCTCAGTCCTCAAACCTCAATCGTCAACCGTCAGCCCTCATCCTCAGGCCTCAATCCTTAATTCTCAATCCTCAAACCTCAAACCTCAATCCTCAACCGTCAGTCCGCGTCCTCAACCCTCAACCCTCAATCCTCAATCCTCAATCTTCAATCCTCAATACTCTATCTTCAATCGTCAATCCTCAATACTCTATCCTCAATCGTCAGGCTTCAATCCTCAATACCCAATCCTCAGTCTTCAATCTTCAATCCTCGATCCTCAATCCTCAACCCTCAATCCTCAATGTTCAATCCTCAATACACAATCCTCAACCTTCAATCCTCAATCCTCAATCCTCAATACTCAACCATCAATCCTCAATCCTCAATTTTCAATCCTCAATACTCAATCTTCAATCCTCAATCCTCAAACCTCAATCCTTAATCCTCAATCGTCAGTCTTCAATCCTCAATATACAACCCTCAATCTTCAATCCTCAATCCTCAATCCTCAATTCTCAATTCTCAATCCTCAGTCCTCAGTCCTCAAACCTCAATCCTCAAACCTTGGCCCACATCCTCAATCCTCAATCCTCAATTCTCAACCTTCAATCCTCAATCCTCAATCCTCAATACTCAATCATCAATCCTCAATCCTCAATACTCAATAGAATATCCTGAATTCTCAGGATTCAATACTCAAACCTCAACACTCAACCCTCAATCCTCAATCCACAATCCTCAATCCTCAATACTCAATCTTCAATCCTCAATCCTCAGTCCTCAAACCTCAATTCTGTATCCTCAATACTCAATCTTCAATCCACAATCCTCAGTCCTCAATACTCAACTATCAGTCCTCAATTCTCAATACTCAATCTGCAATCCTCAATCCTCAATCCTCAATCCTCAATCCTCATTCTTCAATCCTCAATACCCAATGCTCAATGCTCAATCCTCAATCCTCAATCCTCAATCCTCAATCCTCATACTTCAATCCTCAACACTCAATCCTCAACCTTCAATCCTCAATCCTCAATCCTCAGACCTCAATCCTCAATCTTCAATCCTCAATACTCAATCTTCAATCCTCAATCCTCTATCCTCAATCCTCAATCCTCATTCCTCAATCCTCAACACCCAATCCTCAATCTTCAATCCTCAATCCTCAATCCTCAATTCTCAATCCTCAATCCTCAACTCTCAGACCTCAAACGTCAATACTCAACCCTCAGTCCTCGTCCTCAATCCACAACCCTCAATCCTCGATCCTCAATCTTCAATCATCAATATTCAATCTTCAATCCTCAATCCTCAATCCTCAATACTCAATCCTCAATCCTCAATCGTGAATCCTCAATACTCAATCCTCAATCCTCAATCGTCAGGCATCAATCCTCAGTACCCAATCCTCAGTCTTCAATCTTCAATCCTCAATCCTCAATCCTCAACCCTCAATCCTCAATGTTCAATCCTCAATACACAATACTCAACCTTCAATCCTCAATCCTCAATCCTCAATCCTCAATTCTCAAACCTCAATCCTCAACCCTCAGCACTCATCCTCAATACTCAATCCTCAATCTTCAGCCCTCAATCCTCAAACCTCAAGCCTCAATCCTCAATCCGCAATCCTCAGTCCTCAAACCTCAATCCTGAAACCTCAATCCTGAATCCTCAATCTTCAGACTTCAGACTTCAACAATCAGATGTCAATCCTCAATCCTCAATAGAATATCATCAATTCACAGTTTTCAATACCCAATACTCAATCTACAATCTTCAAATCTCTATTCACAAACATCAATTCTCATCACTCAATCCTCAGTCCTCAATCCTCAATCCTCAATTTTCAATCCTCAATACTCAATCTTCAATCCTCAATCCTCAAACCTCAATCCTTAATCCTCAATCTGCAGTCTTCAATCCTCAATATCCAACCCTCAATCTTCAATCCTCAATCCTCAATCCTCAATTCTCAATCCTCAATCCCCAGTCCTCAGTCCGCAAACCTCAATCCTCAAACCTTAGCCCACATCCTCAATCCACAATCCTCAATCCTCAACCTTCAATCCTCAATACTCAATCTTCAATCCTCAATCATCAGTCCTCAAACCTTAATTCTGAACCCTCAATCTTCAGACCTCAGACCTCAACAATCAGATGTCAATCCTGAATTCTTAATAGAATATCATCAATTCACAGTCTTCAATACACAATACTCAATCTGCAATCTTCAAATATCTATTCACAAACATCAATTCTCATCACTCAACCCTCAACACTCAGTCCCCAATCCTCAATCTTCAATCCTCAATCCTCAATGCTCAATCCTCAATCCTCAATCTTCAATACTCAATACTCAATCTTCAATCCCCAATCCTCAATCCTCAATCCTCAATCCTCAATCCTCAATCTTCAATCCTCAATAATCAATCTTCAATCCTCAATCCTCAATCCTCTATCCTCAATGCTCAATCCTCAATCCATAATCCTCAATCCTCAATCCTCATTCTTCAATCCTCAACACCCAATCCTCAATCTTCAATCCTCAATCCTCAATCCTCAGACATCAATCCTCAATCCTCAACCCTCAATACTCAATCTTCAATCCTCAATCCTCAATCCTCAATCCTCAATCCTCATTCCTCAATCCTCAACACCCAATCCTCAATCTTCAATCCTCAATCCTCAATCCTCAATTCTCAAACCTCAATCCTCAACCCTCAGACCTCAAACGTCAATGCTCAACCCTCAGTCCTCGTCCTCAATCCACAACCCTCAATCCTCGATCCTCAATCTTCAATCATCAATATTCAATCTTCAATCCTCAATCCTCAATCCTCAATACTCAATCCTCAATCCTCAATCGTCAATCCTCAATACTCAATCCTCAATCCTCAATCGTCAGGCTTCAATCCTCAATACCCAATCCTCAGTCTTCAATCTTCAATCCTCAATCCTCAATCCTCAACCCTCAATCCTCAATGTTCAATCCTCAATACACAATCCTCAACCTTCAATCCTCAATCCTCAATCCTCAAACCTCAATCCTCAATCCTCAATCTTCAATCCTCAATACTCAATCTTCAATCCTCAATCCTCAATCCTCTATCCTCAATGCTCAATCCTCAATCCATAATCCTCAACCCTCAATCTTCAATCCTCAATACTCAATCTGTAACCCTCAATCCTCAATCCTGAATCCTCAATCCTCATTCTTCAATCCTCAATACCCAATCCTCAATCCTCAATCCTCAGTCATCAAACCTCAATCCTGAATCCTCAATCCTGAATCCTCAATCTTCAGACCTCAGACCTGAACAATCAGATGTCAATCCTCAATCCTCAATAGAATATCATCAATTCACAGTTTTCAATACTCAATACTCAATCTGCAATCTTGAAATTTCTATCCACAAACATCAATTCTCATCACTCAACCCTCAACATTCAGTCCCCAAACCTCCATCTTCAATCCTCAATTCTCAATCCTCAATTCTCAATTCTCAATTCTCAATCCTCAATCTTCAATCCTCAATCCTCAATCCTGAATCCTCAATCCTCAATCCTCAATTTTCAATCCTCAATACTCAATCTTCAAACCTCAATCCTCAATCCTCAATCCTCAATCCTCAATCGTCAGTCTCCAATCCTCAATACTCAATCTTCAATCCTCAATCCTCAATCGTCAATCCTCAAGCCTCATTCTACAGTCCTCAATACCCAATCCTCAATCATCAATCCTCAATCCTCAATCCCCAATCCTCAATCTTCAATCCTCAACCCTCAATCCTCAATCCTTAGTTCTCAATCTTCAATCCTCAATAATCAAACTTCAATCCTCAATCCTCAATCCTCAATCCTCAATCCTCAATCCTCAATCCTCAATCCTCAATACTCATTCTTCAATCCTCAATCCTCAATCCTCAATCCTCAATCCACAATCCTCAATCCTCAATCCTCATTCTACAATCCTCAATACCCTATCCTCAATCTTCAATCCTCAATCATCAATCCTCAATTCTCAATCCTCAATCCTCAGTCCTCAGACCTCAAACCTCAATCCTCAACCCTCAGCCCTCATTCTCAATCCTCAATCCTCAATTCTCAGTCCTCAGCCCTCAAACCTCAATCCTCAACCCTCAGACCTCATCCTCAATCCTCAATTATCAATCCTCAATCCTCAATCTTCAATCCTCAACACTCAATCTTCAATCCTCAATCCTCTGTCCTCAAACCTCAATTCTGAATCCTCAATACTCAATCTTCAATCCACAATCCTCAGTCCTCAATACTCAACTGTCAGTCCTCAATTCTCAATACTCAATCTGCAATCCTCAATCCTCAATCCTCAATCCTCAATCCTCATTCTTCAATCCTCAACACCCAATCCTCAATCTTCAATCCTCAATCCTCAATCCTCAGACCTCAATCCTCAATCTTCAATCCTCAATACTCAATCTTCAATCCTCAATCCTCAATCCTCAATCCTCAATCCTCAATCCTCATTCCTCAATCCTCAACACCCAATCCTCAATCTTCAATCCTCAATCCTCAGTCCTCAATTCTCAATCCTCAATCCTCAACCCTCAGACCTCAAACATCAATACTCAACCCTCAGTCCTCGTCCTCAATCCACAACACTCAATCCTCGATCCTCAATCTTCAATCATCAATATTCAATCTTCAATCCTCAATCCTCAATCCTTAATACTCAATCCTCAATCCTCAATCCTCAATCTTCAATCCTCAATACTCAATGTTCAATCCTCCATCTTCAATCCTCAATCCTCAAACCTCAATCCTGAATCCTCAATCCTGAATCCTCAATCTTCAGACTTCAGACTTCAACAATCAGATGTCAATCCTCAAACCTCAATAGAATATTATCAATTCACAGTTTTCAATACCCAATACTCAATCTGCAATCTTCAAATCTCTATTCACAAACATCAATTCTCATCACTCAAACCTCAATCCTCAATCCTCAATCCTCAATCCTCAATCCTCAATTTTCAATCCTCAATACACAATCTTCAATCCTCAATCCTCAATACCCAATCCTCAATCTTCAATCCTCAATCCTCAATCCTCAACCCTCAATCCTCATTCTTCAATCCTCAACACCCAATCTTCAATCTTCAATCCTCAATCCTCAATCCTCAGACCTCAATCCTCAATCTTCAATCCTCAATACTCAATCTTCAATCGTCAAACCTCAATCCTCAATCCTCAATCCTCATTCATCAATCCTCAACACATAATCCTCAATCTTCAATCCTCAATCCTCAATCCTCAATTCTCAATCCTCAATCCACAATCCTCAGTCATCAAACCACAATCCTGAATCCTCAATCCTGAATCCACAATCTTCAGACCTCAGACCTGAACAATCAGATGTCAATCCTCAATCCTCAATAGAATATCATCAATTCACAGTTTTCAATACTCAATACTCAATCTGCAATCTTCAAATCTCTATTCACAAACATCAATTCTCATCACTCAATCCTCAATCCTCAATCCTCAATCCTCAATTTTCAATCCTCAATACTCAATCTTCAATCCTCAATCCTCAAACCTCAATCCTTAATCCTCAATCCTCAATCCTCAATTTTCAATCCTCAATACTCAATCTTCAAACCTCAATCCTCAATCCTCAATCCTCAATCCTCAATCCTCAATCGTCAGTCTTCAATCCTCAATACTCAATCTTCAATCCTCAATCCTCAATCGTCAATCCTCAAGCCTCATTCTACAGTCGTCAATACCCAATCCTCAATCTTCAGTCCTCAATCCTCAATCCCCAATCCTCAATCTTCAATCCTCAACCCTCAATCCTCAATCCTTAGTTCTCAATCTTCAATCCTCAATAATCAAACTTCAATCCTCAATCCTCAATCCTCAATCCTCAATCCTCAATCCTCAATACTCATTCTTCAATCCTCAATCCTCAATCCTCAATCCTCAATCCTCAATCCTCAATCCTCAATCCTCATTCTACAATCCTCAATACCAAATCCTCAATCTTCAATCGTCAATCCTCAATCCTCAATCCTCAGTCCTCAGACCTCAAACCTCAATCCTCAACCCTCAGCCCTTATCCTCAATCCTCAATCCTCAATCTTCAATCCTAAATCCTCAATCTTCAATCCTCAATCCTCAATCCTCATGCTCAATCCTCAATCCTCAATCCTCAGTCATCAAACCTCAATCCTGAATCCTCAATCCTGAATCCTCAATCTTCATACTTCAGATTTGAACAATCAGATGTCAATCCTCAAACCTCAATAGAATATCATCAATTCACAGTTTTCAATACCCAATACTCAATCTGCAATCTTCAAATCTCTATTCACAAACATCAATTCTCATCACTCAATCCTCAATCCTCAATCCTCAATCCTCAATCCTCAATCCTCAATTTTCAATCCTCAATACTCAATCTTCAATCCTCAATCCTCAATACCCAATCCTCAATCTTCAATCCCCAATCCTCAATCCTCAACCCTCAATCCTCATTCTTCAATCCTCAACACCCAATCCTCAATCTTCAATCCTCAATCCTCAATCCTCAGACCTCAATCCTCAATCTTCAATCCTCAATACTCAATCTTCAATCGTCAAACCTCAATCCTCAATCCTTAATCCTCATTCATCAATCCTCAACAGCCAATCCTCAATCTTCAATCCTCAAACCTCAATCCTCAATTCTCAATCCTCAATCCTCAATCCTCAGTCATCAAACCACAATCCTGAATCCTCAATCCTGAATCCTCAATCTTCAGACCTCAGACCTGAACAATCAGATGTCAATCCTCAATCCTCAATAGAATATCATCAATTCACAGTTTTCAATACTCAATACTGAATCTGCAATCTTCAAATCTCTATTCACAAACATCAATTCTCATCACTCAATCCTCAATCCTCAATCCTCAATCCTCAATTTTCAATCCTCAATACTCAATCTTCAATCCTCAATCCTCAAACCTCAATCCTTAATCCTCAACCCTCAATCCTCAATTTTCAATCCTCAATACTCAATCTTCAAACCTCAATCCTCAATCCTCAATCCTCAATCCTCAATCCTCAATCGTCAGTCTTCAATCCTCAATACTCAATCTTCAATCCTCAATCCTCAATCGTCAATCCTCAAGCCTCATTCTACAGTCCTCAATACCCAATCCTCAATCTTCAATCCTCAATCCTCAATCCCCAATCCTCAATCTTCAATCCTCAACCCTCAATCCTCAATCCTTAGTTCTCAATCTTCAATCCTCAATAATCAAACTTCAATCCTCAATCCTCAATCCTCAATCCTCAATACTCAATCCTCAATCCTCAATCCTCAATACTCATTCTTCAATCCTCAATCCTCAATCCTCAATCCTCAATCCTCAATCCTCAATCCTCAATCCTCATTCTACAATCCTCAATACCCAATCCTCAATCTTCAATCCTCAATCCTCAATCCTCAATTCTCAATCCTCAATCCTCAGTCCTCAGACCTCAAACCTCAATCCTCAACCCTCAGCCCTCATTCTCAATCCTCAATCCTCAATTCTCAGTCCTCAGCCCTCAAACCTCAATCCTCAACCCTCACACCTCATCCTCAATCCTCAATTATCAATCCTCAATTTTCAATCCTCAATACTCAATCTTCAATCCTCAATCCTCAAACCTCAATCCTTAATCCTCAATCGTCAGTCTTCAATCCTCAATATCCAACCCTCAATCTTCAATCCTCAATCCTCAATCCTCAATTCTCAATCCTCAATCCCCAGTCCTCAGTCCTCAAACCTCAATCCTCAAACCTTAGCCCAGATCCTCAATCCTCAATCCTCAATCCTCAACCTTCAATCCTCATTACTCAATCTTCAATCCTCAATCCTCGGTCCTCAAACCTCAATTCTGAACTCTCAATCTTCAGTCCTCAGACCTCTACAATCAGATGTCAATCCTGAATCCTTAATAGAATATCATCAATTCACAGTCTTCAATACCCAATACTCAATCTGCAAACTTCAAATATCTATTCACAAACATCAATTCTCATAACTCAACCCTCAACACTCAGTCCCCAATACTCAATCTTCAATCCTCAATCCTCAATACTCAATCCTCAATCCTCAATCTTCAATACTCAATACTCAATCTTCAATCCTCAATCCTCAATCCTCAAACCTCAATCCTCAATCCTCAATCTTCAATCCTCAATAATCAATCTTCAATCCTCAATCCTCAATCCTCTATCCTCAATGCTCAATACTCAATCCAGAATCCTCAACCCTCAACCTTCAATCCTAAATACTCAATCTGCAATCCCCAATCCTCAATCCTCTATCCTCAATCCTCATTCTTCAATCCTCAATACCCAATCCTCAATCTTCAATCCTCAATCTTCAATCCTCAATACTCAATCTTCAATCCTCAGTCCTCAATACTCAATCCTCAACCCTCGATCCTCATTCTTCAATCCTCAATCCCCAATCCTCAATCCTCAATCCTCATTCTTCAATCCTCAATACCCAATCCTCAATCTTCAATCCTCAATCCTCAATCCTCAATTCTCAATCCTCAATCCTCAGTCCTTAGTCCTCAAACCTCAATCCTCAACCCCCAGCCCTCATACTCAATCCTCAATCATCAATCCTGAATCTTCAACCTTCAATCCTCAATACTCAATCTTCAATCCTCAATCCTCAGTCCTCAAACCTCTATTCTGAATCCTCAATCCTGAATCCTCAATCTTCAGCACTCAGTCCTCAACAATCAGTTGTCAATCCTCAATCCTCAATAGAATATCCTCAATTCACAGATTTCAATACTCAATACTCAATCTGCAATCTTCCGACCTCTATCCACAAGCATCAATTCTCATCACTCAACCCTCATAACTCAGTCCCCAATGTTCAATCCTCAATCCCCAATTCTCAATCTTCGATGCTCAATACTGTATCTTCAATCCTCAATCCTCAATCCTCAATCCTCAGTCCTCAAACCTCAATCATCAATCCTCAATCTTCAATACTCAATCCTCAATCCTCATTCTTCAATCCTCAATACCCAATCCTCAATCTTCAATCCTCAATCCTCAACCCTCAACACTCAATCCTCATTCTTCAATCCTCAACACCCAATCCTCAATCTTCAATCCTCAGTCCTCAATCCTCAGACCTCAATCCTCAATCTGCAAACCTCAATACTCAATCTTCAATCGTCAATCCTCAATCCTCAATCCTCAATCCCCATTCATCAATCCTCAACACCCAATCCTCAATCTTCAATCCTCAATCCTCAATCCTCAATTCTCAATCCTCAATCCTCAATCCTCAGACCTCAAACATCAATACTCAACCCTCAGTCCTCGTCCTCTATCCACAACCCTCAATCCTCGATCCTCAATCTTCAATCATCAATATTCAATCTCGAATCCTGAATCCTCAATCCTCAATACTCAATCCTCAATCCCCAATCCTCAATCCTCAATACTCAACCATCAATCCTCAATTCTCAATACTCAATAGAACATCCTGAATTCTCAGGATTCAATACTCAAACCTCGACACTCAACCCTCAATGCTCAATCCTCAATCCTCAATCCTCAATCTTCAATCCTCAATACTCAATGTTCAATCCTCCATCCTCAATCCTGAATCCTCAATCCTCAATCGTCAGGCTTCAATCCTCAATACTCAATCTTCAATACTCAATCGTCAATCCTCATTCCTCAATCCTCATTCTTCAATCCTCAATACCCAATCCTCAATCTTCAATCTTCAACCCTCAATCCTCAATTCTCAATCCTCAATCCTCAGTCCTCAGACCTCAAACCTCAATCCTCAACCCTCAGCCCTTATCCTCAATCCTCAATCCTCAATCTTCAATCCTAAATCATCAATCTTCAATCCTCAATCCTCAATCCTCATGCCTCAATCCTCTATCCTCAATCCTCAGTCATCAAACCACAATCCTGAATCCTCAATCCTGAATCCTCAATCTTCAGACCTCAGACCTGAACAATCAGATGTCAATCCTCAATCCTCAATAGAATATCATCAATTCACAGTTTTCAGTACTCAATACTCAATCTGCAATCTTCAAATTTCTATCCACAAACATAAATTCTCATCACTCAACCCTCAACGCTCAGTCCCCAATCCCGAGGCCTCAGTCCTCAAACCTCAATCCTCAAACCTTAGCCCACATCCTCAATCCTCAATCGTCAATCCTCAATCCTCAATGTTCAATCCTCAATACACAATCCTCAACCTTCAATCTTCAATCCTCAATCCTCAATTCTCAAACATCAATCCTCAACCCTCAGCCCTCATCCTCAATACTCAATCCTCAATCTTCAACCCTCAATCCTCAATCCTCAAGCCTCAATCCTCAATCCTCAATCCACAGTCCTCAAACCTCAATCCTGAATCCTCAATCCTGAATCCTCAGTCTTCAGACTTCAGACTTCAACAATCAGATGTCAATCCTCAAACCTCAATAGAATATCATCAATTCACAGTTTTCAATGCCCAATACTCAATCTGCAATCTTCAAATCTCTATTCACAAACATCAATTCTCATCACTCAAACCTCAATCCTCAATACTCAATCCTCAATCCTCAATCCTCAATTTTCAATCCTCAATACACAATCTTCAATCCTCAATCCTCAATACCCAATCCTCAATCTTCAATCCTCAATCCTCAATCCTCAACACCCAATCCTCAATCTTCAATCCTCAATCCTCAATCCTCAGACCTCAATCCTCAATCTTCAATCCTCAATACTCAATCTTCAATCGTCAAACCTCAATCCTCAATCCTCAATCCTCATTCATCAATCCTCAACACCCAATCCTCAATCTTCAATCCTCAATCCTCAATCCTCAATTCTCAATCCTCAATCCTCAGTCATCAAACCACAATCCTGAATCCTCAATCCTGAATCCTCAATCTTCAGACCTCAGACCTGAACAATCAGATGTCAATCCTCAATCCTCAATAGAATATCGTCAATTCACAGTTTTCAATACTCAATACTGAATCTGCAATCTTCAAATCTCTATTCACAAACATCAATTCTCATCACTCAATCCTCAATCCTCAATCCTCAATTTTCAATCCTCAATACTCAATCTTCAATCCTCAATCCTCAAACCTCAATCCTTAATCCTCAACCCTCAATCCTCAATTTTCAATCCTCAATACTCAATCTTCAAACCTCAATCCTCAATCCTCAATCCTCAATCCTCAATCCTCAATCGTCAGTCTTCAATCCTCAATACTCAATCTTCAATCCTCAATCCTCAATCGTCAATCCTCAAGCCTCATTCTACAGTCCTCAATACCCAATCCTCAATCTTCAATCCTCAATCCTCAATCCCCAATCCTCAATCTTCAATCCTCAACCCTCAATCCTCAATCCTTAGTTCTCAATCTTCAATCCTCAGTAATCAAACTTCAATCCTCAATCCTCAATCCTCAATCCTCAATCCTCAATCCTCAACCTTCAATCCTCAATACTCAATCTTCAATCCTCAATCCTCAGTCCTCAAACCTCAATTCTGAACCCTCAATCTTCAGTCCTCAGACCTCTACAATCAGATGTCAATCCTGAATCCTTAATAGAATATCATCAATTCACAGTCCTCAATACCCAATACTGAATCTGCAATCTTCAAATCTCTATTCACAAACATCAATTCTCATAACTCAACCCTCAACACTCAGTCCCCAATACTCAATCTTCAATCCTCAATCCTCAATACTCAATCCTCAATCCTCAATCTTCAATACTCAATCCTCAATTTTCAATCCTCAATACTCAATCTTCAATCCTCAATCCTCAAACCTCAATCCTTAATCCTCAATCCTCAATCCTCAATTTTCAATCCTCAATACTCAATCTTCAAACCTCAATCCTCAATCCTCAATACTCAATCCTCAATCCTCAATCGTCAGTCTTCAATCCTCAATACTCAATCTTCAATCCTCAATCCTCAATCGTCAATCCTCAAGCCTCATTCTACAGTCCTCAATACCCAATCCTCAATCTTCAATCCTCAATCCTCAATCCCCAATCCTCAATCTTCAATCCTCAACCCTCAATCCTCAATCCTTAGTTCTCAATCTTCAATCCTCAATAATCAAACTTCAATCCTCAATCCTCAATCCTCAATGCTCAATCCTCAATCCTCAATCCTAAATCCTCAATACTCATTCTTCAATCCTCAATCCTCAATCCTCAATCCTCAATCCTCAATCCTCAATCCTCAATCCTCATTCTACAATCCTCAATACCCAATCCTCAATCTTCAATCCTCAATCCTCAATCCTCTGTCCTCAGACCTCAAACCTCAATCCTCAACCCTCAGCCCTTATCCTCAGTCCTCAGTCCTCAATCTTCAATCCTAAATCCTCAATCTTCAATCCTCAATCCTCAATCCTCATGCTCAATCCTCAATCCTCAATCCTCAGTCATCAAACCACGATCCTGAATCCTCAATCCTGAATCCTCAATCTTCAGACCTCAGACCTGGACAATCAGATGTCAATCCTCAATCCTCAATAGAATATCATCAATTCACAGTATTCAGTACTCCATACTCAATCTGCAATCTTCAAATTTCTATCCACAAACATAAATTCTCATCACTCAACCCTCAACGCTCAGTCCCCAATCCCCAGGCCTCAGTCCTCAAACCTCAATCCTCAAACCTTAGCCCACATCCTCAATCCTCAATCCTCAATCCTCAAGCCTCAATGTTCAATCCTCAATACACAATCCTCAAACTTCAATCCTCAATCCTCAATCCTCAATTCTCAAACCTCAATCCTCAACCCTCAGCCCTCATCCTCAATACTCAATCCTCAATCTTCAACCCTCAATCCTCAATCCTCAAGCCTCAATCCTCAATCCTCAATCCTCAGTCCCCAAACCTCAATCCTGAATCCTCAATCCTGAATCCTCAATCTTCAGACTTCAGATTTCAACAATCAGATGTCAATCCTCAAACCTCAATAGAATATCATCAATTCACAGTTTTCAATACCCAATACTCAATCTGCAATCTTCAAACCTCTATTCACAAACATCAATTCTCATCACTCAATCCTCAATCCTCAATCCTCAATCCTCAATCCTCAATCCACAATTTTCAATCCTCAATACTGAATCTTCAATCCTCAATCCTCAATACCCAATCCTCAATCTTCAATCCTCAATCCTCAATCCTCAACCCTCAATCCTCATTCTTCAATCCTCAACACACAATCCTCAATCTTCAATCCTCAATCCTCAATCCTCAGACCTCAATCCTCAATCTTCAATCCTCAATACTCAATCTTCAATCGTCAAACCTCAATCCTCAATCCTCAATCCTCATTCACCAATCCTCAACACCCAATCCTCAATCTTCAATCCTCAATCCTCAATCCTCAATTCTCAATCCTCAATCCTCAATCCTCAGTCATCAAACCACAATCCTGAATCCTCAATCCTGAGTCCTCAATCTTCAGACCTCAGACCTGAACAATCAGATGTCAATCCTCAATCCTCAATAGAATATCATCAATTCACAGTTTTCAATACTCAATACTCAATCTGCAATCTTCAAATCTCTATTCACAAACATCAATTCTCATCACGCAATCCTCAATCCTCAATCCTCAATCCTCAATTTTCAATCCTCAATACTCAATCTTCAATCCTCAATCCTCAAACCTCAATCCTTAATCCTCAACCCTCAATCCTCAATTTTCAATCCTCAATACTCAATCTTCAAACCTCAATCCTCAATCCTCAATCCTCAATCCTCAATCCTCAATCGTCAGTCTTCAATCCTCAATACTCAATCTTCAATCCTCAATCCTCAATCGTCAATCCTCAAGCCTCATTCTACAGTCCTCAATACCCAATCCTCAATCTTCATTCGTCAATCCTCAATCCCCAATCCTCAATCTTCAATCCTCAACCCTCAATCCTCAATCCTTAGTTCTCAATCTTCAATCCTCAATAATCAAACTTCAATCCTCAATCCTCAATCCTCAATCCTCAATCCTCAATCCTCAATCCTCAATCCTCAATACTCATTCTTCAATCCTCAATCCTCAATCCTCAATCCTCAATCCTCAATCCTCAATCCTCAATCCTCATTCTACAATCCTCAATACCCAATCCTCAATCTTCAATCCTCAATCCTCAATCCTCAATTCTCAATCCTCAATCCTCAGTCCTCAGACCTCAAACCTCAATCCTCAACCCTCAGCCCTCATTCTCAATCCTCAATCCTCAATTCTCAGTCCTCAGCCCTCAAACCTCAATCCTCAACCCTCAGACCTCATCCTCAATCCTCAATTATCAATCCTCAATCCTCAATCTTCAATCCTCAATACTCAATCTTCAATCCTCAATCCTCTGTCCTCAAACCTCAATTCTGAATCCTCAATACTCAATCTTCAATCCAAAATCCTCAGTCCTCAATACTCAACTATCAGTCCTCAATTCTCAATACTCAATCTGCAATATTCAATCCTCAATCCTCAATCCTCAATCCTCATTCTTCAATCCTCAACACCCAATCCTCAATCTTCAATCCTCAATCCTCAATCCTCAGACCTCAATCCTCAATCTTCAATCCTCAATACTCAATCTTCAATCCTCAATCCTCAATCCTCAATCCTCAATCCTCATTCCTCAATCCTCAACACCCAACACTCAATCTTCAATCCTCAATCCTCAATCCTCAATTCTCAATCCTCAATCCTCAACCCTCAGACCTCAAACATCAATACTCAACCCTCAGTCCTCGTCCTCAATCCACAACCCTCAATCCTCGATCCTCAATCTTCAATCATCAATATTCAATCTTCAATCCTCAATCCTCAATCCTCAATACTCAATCCTCAATCCTCAATCGTCAATCCTCAATACTCAATTCTCAATCCTCAATCGTCAGGCATCAATCCTCAGTACCCAATCCTCAGTCTTCAATCTTCAATCCTCAATCCTCAATCCTCAACCCTCAATCCTCAATGTTCAATCCTCAATGCACAATCCACAACCTTCAAACCTCAATCCTCAATCCTCAATCCTCAATTCTCAAACCCCAATCCTCAACCCTCAGCCCTCATCCTCAATACTCAATCCTCAATCTTCAACCCTCAATCCTCAATCCTCAAGCCTCAATCCTCAATCCTCAATCCTCAGTCCTCAAACCTCAATCCTGAATCCTCAATCCTGAATCCTCAAACTTCATACTTCAGACTTCAACAATCAGATGTCAATCCTCAAACCTCAATAGAATATCATCAATTCACAGTTTTCAATACTCAATACTCAATCTGCAATCTTCAAATCTCTATCCACAAACATCAATTCTCATTACTCAAACCTCAACACTCAGTCCCCAATCCTCAATCTTCAATCCACATTCCTCAATCCTCAATCCTCATTCCTCAATCTTCAATCCTCAATACTCAATCTTCAATCCTCAACCCTCAATCCTCAATCGTCAATCCTCAATCCTCAATCGTCAGTCTTCAATCATCAATACCCAATCCTCAATCTTCAATCCTCAATCCTCAATCCTCAATTATCAATCCTCAATCCTCAATACCCAATCCTCAATCTTCAATCTTCAACCCTCAATCCTCAATTCTCAATCCTCAATCCTCAGTCCTCAGACCTCAAACCTCAATCCTGACCCTCAGCCCTCATCCTCAATCCTCAATCCTCAATCTTCAATCCTCAATCCTCAATCCTCATGCCTCAATCCTCAATCCTCAATCCTCAGTCATCAAACCTCAATCCTGAATCCTCATTCCTGAATCCTCAAACTTCAGACCTCAGACCTGAACAATCAGATGTCAATCCTCAATCCTCAATAGAATATCATCAATTCACAGTTTTCAATACTCAATACTCAATCTGCTATCTTCAAACTTCTATCCACAAACATCAATTCTCATCACTCAACCCTCAACACTCAGTCCCCAAACCTCCATCTTCAATCCTCAATTCTCAATCCTCAATTCTCAATTCTCAATTCTCAATCCTCAATCTTCAATCCTCAATACTCAATCCTCAATCCTCAATCCTCAATCCTGAATCCTCAATCCTCAATCCTCAATTTTCAATCCTCAATACTCAATCTTCAATCCTCAATCCTCAATCCTCAATTATCAATCCTCAATCCTCAATACCCAATCCTCAATCTTCAATCTTCAACCCTCAATCCTCAATTCTCAATCCTCAATCCTCAGTCCTCAGACCTCAAACCTCAATCCTGACCCTCAGCCCTCATCCTCAATCCTCAATCCTCAATCTTCAATCCTCAATCCTCAATCCTCATGCCTCAATCCTCAAACCTCAATCCTCAGTCATCAAACCTCAATCCTGAATCCTCATTCCTGAATCCTCAATCTTCAGACCTCAGACCTGAACAATCAGATGTCAATCCTCAATCCTCAATAGAATATCATCAATTCACAGTTTTCAATACTCAATACTCAATCTGCTATCTTCAAACTTCTATCCACAAACATCAATTCTCATCACTCAACCCTCAACACTCAGTCCCCAAACCTCCATCTTCAATCCTCAATTCTCAATCCTCAATCTTCAATCCTCAATACTCAATCCTCAATCCTCAACCCTCAATCCTGAATCCTCAACCCTCAATCCTCAATTTTCAATCCTCAATACTCAATCTTCAATCCTCAATCCTCAATCCTCAATCCTCAATCCTCAATCCTCAATCGTCAGTCTTCAATCCTCAATACTCAATCTTCAGTCCTCAATCCTCAATCGTCAATCCTCAAGCCTCATTCTACAGTCCTCAATACCCAATCCTCAATCTTCAATCCTCAATCCTCAATCCCCAATCCTCAATCCTCAATCCTCAATCCTCAATCCTCAATCTTCAATCCTCAATCCTCAATCCTCAACCCTCAATCCTCATTCTTCAATCCTCAAACCCCAATCCTCAATCCTCAATCCTCATTCTTCAATCCTCAATATCCAACCCTCAATCTTCAATCCTCAATCCTCAATCCTCAATTCTCAATCCTCAATCCCCAGTCCTCAGTCCTCAAACCTCAATTCTCAAACCTTAGCCCACATCCTCAATCCTCAATCCTCAATCCTCAACCTTCAATCCTCAATACTCAATCTTCAATCCTCAATCCTCAGTCCTCAAATCTCAATTCTGAACCCTCAATCTTCAGTCCTCAGACCTCTACAATCAGATGTCAATCCTGAATCCTTAATAGAATATCATCAATTCACAGTCTTCAATACCCAATACACAATCTGCAATCTTCAAATATCTATTCACAAACATCAATTCTCATCACTCAACCCTCAACACTCAGTCCCCAATCCTCAACCTTCAATCCTCAATCCTCAATACTCAATCCTCAATCCTCAATCTTCAATACTCAATACTCAATCTTCAATCCTCAATCCTCAACCCTCAAACCTCAATCCTCAATCCTCAATCTTCAATCCTCAATACTCAATCTTCAATCCTCAATCCTCAATCCTCTATCCTCAATGCTCAATCCTCAATCCATAATCCTCAACCCTCAATCTTCAATCCTCAATACTCAATCTGCAATCGTCATTCCTCAATCCTCTATCCTCAATCCTCATTCTTCAATCCTCAATACCCAATCCTCAATCTTCAATCCTCAATCCTCAATCCTCAACCCTCAATCCTCATTCTTCAATCCTCAATCCCCAATCCTCAATCCTCAATCCTCATTCTTCAATCCTCAATACCCAATCCTCAATCTTCAGTCCTCAGTCCTCAATCCTCAATTCTCAATCCTCAATCCTCAGTCCTTAGTCCTCAAACCTCAATCCTCAAAACTCAGCCCTCATACTCAATCCTCAATCATCAATCCTGAATCTTCAACCTTCAATCCTCAATACTCAATCTTCAATCCTCAATCCTCAGTCCTCAAACCTCTATTCTGAATCCTCAATCCTGAATCCTCAATCTTCAGCACTCAGTCCTCAACAATCAGTTGTCAATCCTCAATCCTCAATAGAATATCCTCAATTCACAGATTTCAATACTCAATACTCAATCTGCAATCTTCCGACCTCTATCCACAAGCATCAAGTCTCATCACTCAACCCTCATAACTCAGTCCCCAATGTTCAATCCTCAATCCTCAATTCTCAATCTTCGATGCTCAATACTGTATCTTCAATCCTCAATCCTCAATCCTCAATCCTCAGTCCTCAAACCTCAATCATCAATCCTCAATCTTCAATACTCAATCCTCTATCCTCAATCCTCAATCCTCAATAGTCAAGCGTCAATCCTCAACTCTCAATACTCAATCCTCAATACTCAGCCATCAATCCTCAATTCTCAATACCCAATAAAATATTCTGAATCCTCATGTTTCAGTACTCAATCCACAATATTCAATAATCAAATCTCAATCCTCAAACATAAATTATCAACACTCAATCCTCAACACTCAGTCCTCCCTCTTCAATCCTCCATCCTCAACCCTCAATCCTCAAGCGTCAATCCTCAATCCTCATCCTCAGTCCTCTGTCCTCAAACCTCAATCCTGAATCCTCAATACTGAATCCTCAATCTTCAGCCCTCAGTCCTCAACAATCAGTTGTCAATCCTCAATCCTCAATAGAATGTACTCAATTCACAGTTTTCAATACACAATACTCAATCTGCAATCTTCAAATCTTTATCCACAAACATCAATTCTCATCACCCAATCCTCAACACTCAGTCCTCAATGTTCAATCCTCACTCCTCAATCCTCAATCCTCATTCTTCAATCCTCAATACCCAATCCTCAATCTTCAATCCTCAATCCTCAACCCTCAACCCTCAATCCTCATTCTTCAATCCTCAACACCCAATCCTCAATCTTCAATCCTCAATCCTCAATCCTCAGACCTCAATCCTCAATCTGCAATCCTCAATACTCAATCTTCAATCGTCAATCCTCAATCCTCAATCCTCAATCCCCATTCATCAATCCTCAACACCCAATCCTCAATCTTCAATCCTCAATCCTCAATCCTCAATTCTCAATCCTCAATCCTCAATCCTCAGGCCTCAAACATCAATACTCAACCCTCAGTCCTCGTCCTCTATCCACAACCCTCAATCCTCGATCCTCAATCTTCAATCATCAATATTCAATTTTGAATCCTGAATCCTCAATCCTCAATACTCAATCCTCAATCCCCAATCCTCAGTCCTCAATACTCAACCATCAATCCTCAATTTTCAATACTCAATAGAACATCCTGAATTCTCAGGATTCAATACTCAAACCTCGACACTCAACCCTCAATCCTCAATCCTCAATCCTCAATCTTCAATTCTCAATACTCAATCTTCAATCCTCCATCCTCAATCCTCAATCGTCAGGCTTCAATCCTCAACACTCAATCTTCAATACTCAATCGTCAATCCTCATTCCTCAATCCTCATTCTTCAATCCTCAATACCCAATCCTCAATCTTCAATCTTCAACCCTCAATCCTCAATTCTCAATCCTCAATCCTCAGTCCTCAGACCTCAAACCTCAATCCTCAACCCTCAGCCCTTATCCTCAATCCTCAATCCTCAATCTTCAATCCTAAATCCTCAATAGAATATCATCAATTCACAGTTTTCGATACTTAATACTCAATCTGCAATCTTAAAATTTCTATCCACAAACATAAATTCTCATCACTCAACCCTCAACGCTCAGTCCCCAATCCCCAGTGTTCAGTCCTTGAACCTCAATCCTCAAACCTTAGCCCACATCCTCAATCCTCAAACCTCAATGTTCAATCCTCAATACACAATCCTCAACCTTCAATCCTCAATCCTCAATCCTCAATTCTCAAACCTCAATCCTCAACCCTCAGCCCTCATCCTCAATACTCAATCCTCAACCTTCAACCCTCAATCCTCAATCCTCAAGCCTCAATCCTGATTCCTCAGTCCTCAGTCCTCAAACCTCAATACTGAATCCTCAATCCTGAATCCTCAATCTTCAGACTTCAGACTTCAACAATCAGATGTCAATCCTCAAACCTCAATAGAATATCATCAATTCACAGTTTTCAATACTCAATACTCAATCTGCAATCTTCAAATCTCTCTCCACAAACATCAATTCTCATCACTCAAACCTCAACACTCAGTCCCCAATCCTCAATCTTCAATCCACATTCCTCAATCCTCAATCCTCATTCCTCAATCTTCAATCCTCAATACTCAATCTTCAATCCTCAACCCTCAATCCTCAATCGTCAATCCTCAATCCTCAATCGTCAGTCTTCAATCATCAATACCCAATCCTCAATCTTCAATCCTCAATCCTCAATCCTCAATTATCAATCCTCAATCCTCAATACCCAATCCTCAATCTTCAATCTTCAACCCTCAATCCTCAATTCTCAATCCTCAATCCTCAGTCCTCAGACCTCAAACCTCAATCCTGACCCTCAGCCCTCATCCTCAATCCTCAATCCTCAATCTTCAATCCTCAATCCTCAATCCTCATGCCTCAATCCTCAATCCTCAATCCTCAGTCATCAAACCTCAATCCTGAATCCTCATTCCTGAATCCTCAATCTTCAGACCTCAGACCTGAACAATCAGATGTCAATCCTCAATCCTCAATAGAATATCATCAATTCACAGTTTTCAATACTCAATACTCAATCTGCTATCTTCAAACTTCTATCCACAAACATCAATTCTCATCACTCAACCCTCAACACTCAGTCCCCAAACCTCCATCTTCAATCCTCAATTCTCAATCCTCAATTCTCAATTCTCAATTCTCAATCCTCAATCTTCAATCCTCAATACTCAATCCTCAATCCTCAATCCTCAATCCTGAATCCTCAATCCTCAATCCTCAATTTTCAATCCTCAATACTCAATCTTCAATCCTCAATCCTCAATCCTCAATTATCAATCCTCAATCCTCAATACCCAATCCTCAATCTTCAATCTTCAACCGTCAATCCTCAATTCTCAATCCTCAATCCTCAGTCCTCAGACCTCAAACCTCAATCCTGACCCTCAGCCCTCATCCTCAATCCTCAATCCTCAATCTTCAATCCTCAATCCTCACTCCTCATGCCTCAATCCTCAATCCTCAATCCTCAGTCATAAAACCTCAATCCTGAATCCTCATTCCTGAATCCTCAATCTTCAGACTTCAGACTTCAACAATCAGATGTCAATCCTCAAACCTCAATAGAATTTCATCAATTCACAGTTTTCAATACCCAATACTCAATCTGCAATCTTCAAATCTCTATTCACAAACATCAATTCTCATCACTCAATCCTCAATCCTCAATCCTCAATCCTCAATCCTCATTCCTCAATTTTCAATCCTCAATACTCAATCTTCAATCCTCAATCCTCAATACCCAATCCTCAATCTTCAATCCTCAATCCTCAATCCTCAACCCTCAATCCTCATTCTTCATTCCTCAACACCCAATCCTCAATCTTCAATCCTCAATCCTCAATCCTCAGACCTCAATCCTCAATCTTCAATCCTCAATACTCAATCTTCAATCGTCAAACCACAATCCTCAATCCTCAACCCTCATTCATCAATCCTCAACACCCAATCCTCAATCTTCAATCCTCAATCCTCAATCCTCAATTCTCAATCCTCAATCCTCAATCCTCAGTCATCAAACCACAATCCTGAATCCTCAATCCTGTATCCTCAATCTTCAGACCTCAGACCTGAACAATCAGATGTCAATCCTCAATCCTCAATAGAATATCATCAATTCACAGTTTTCAATACTCAATACTCAATCTGCAATCTTCAAATCTCTATTCACAAACATCAATTCTCATCACTCAATCCTCAATCCTCAATCCTCAATCCTCAATTTTCAATCCTCAATACTCAATCTTCAATCCTCAACCCTCAAACCTCAATCCTTAATCCTCAATCCTCAATCCTCAACACCCAACCCTCAATCTTCAATCCTCAATCCTCAATCCTCAATTCTCAATCCTCAATCCTCAACCCTCAGACCTCAAACATCAATACTCAACCCTCAGTCCTCGTCCTCAATCCACAACCCTCAATCCTCGATCCTCAATCTTCAATCATCAATATTCAATCTTCAATCCTCAATCCTCAATCCTCAATACTCAATCCTCAATCCTCAATCGTCAATCCTCAATACTCAATCCTCAATCCTCAATCGTCAGGCATCAATCCTCAGTACCCAATCCTCAGTCTTCAATCTTCAATCCTCAATCCTCAATCCTCAACCCTCAATCCTCAATGTTCAATCCCCAATACACAATCCACAACCTTCAAACCTCAATCCTCAATCCTCAATCCTCAATTCTCAAACCTCAATCCTCAACCCTCAGCCCTCATCCTCAATACTCAATCCTCAATCTTCAACCCTCAATCCTGAATCCTCAAGCCTCAATCCTCAATCCTCAATCCTCAGTCCTCAAACCTCAATCCTGAATCCTCAATCCTGAATCCTCAAACTTCATACTTCAGACTTCAACAATCAGATGTCAATCCTCAATCCTCAATAGAATATCATCAATTCACAGTTTTCAATACCCAATGCTCAATCTCCAATCTTCAAATCTCTATTCACAAACGTCAATTCGCATCACTCAGTCCTCAATCCTCAATCCTCAATCCTCAATTTTCAATCCTCAATACTCAATCTTCAATCCTCAATCCTCAAACCTCAATCCTTAATCCTCAATCGTCAGTCTTCAATCCTCAATATCCAACCCTCAATCTTCAATCCTCAATCCTCAATCCTCAATTCTCAATCCTCAATCCCCAGTCCTCAGTCCTCAAACCTCAATCCTCCTTAGCCCAGATCCTCAATCCTCAATCCTCAATCCTCAACCTTCAATCCTCAATACTCAATCTTCAATCCTCAATGCTCAGTCCTCAAACCTCAATTCTGAACCCTCAATCTTCAGTCCTCAGACCTCTACAATCAGATGTCAATCCTGAATCCTTAATAGAATATCATCAATTCACAGTCTTCAATACCCAATACTCAATCTGCAAACTTCAAATATCTATTCACAAACATCAATTCTCATAACTCAACCCTCAACACTCAGTCCCCAATACTCAATCTTCAATCCTCAATCCTCAATACGCAATCCTCAATCCTCAATCTTCAATACTCAATACTCAATCTTCAATCCTCAATCCTCAATCCTCAAACCTCAATCCTCAATCCTCAATCTTCAATCCTCAATAATCAATCTTCAGTCCTCAATCCTCAATCCTCTATCCTCAATGCTCAATACTCAATCCATAATCCTCAACCCTCAATCTTCAATCCTCAATACTCAATCTGCAATCCCCAATCCTCAATCCTCTATCCTCAATCCTCATTCTTCAATCCTCAATACCCAATCCTCAATCTTCAATCCTCAATCTTCAATCCTCAATACTCAATCTTCAATCCTCAGTCCTCAATACTCAATCCTCAACCCTCGATCCTCATTCTTCAATCCTCAATCCCCAATCCTCAATCCTCAATCTTCATTCTTCAATCCTCAATACCCAATCCTCAATCTTCAATCCTCAATCCTCAATCCTCAATTCTCAATCCTCAATCCTCAGTCCTTAGTCCTCAAACCTCAATCCTCAACCCTCAGCCCTCATTCTCAATCCTCAATCATCAATCCTGAATCTTCAACCTTCAATCCTCAATACTCAATCTTCAATCCTCAATCCTCAGTCCTCAAACCTCTATTCTGAATCCTCAATCCTGAATCCTCAATCTTCAGCTCTCAGTCCTCAACAATCAGTTGTCAATCCTCAATCCTCAATAGAATATCCTCAATTCACAGATTTCAATACTCAATACTCAATCTGCAATCTTCCGACCTCTATCCACAAGCATCAATTCTCATCACTCAACCCTCATAACTCAGTCCCCAATGTTCAATCCTCAATCCTCAATTCTCAATCTTCGATGCTCAATACTGTATCTTCAATCCTCAATCCTCAATCCTCAATCCTCAGTCCTCAAACCTCAATCATCAATCCTCAATCTTCAATACTCAATCCTCTATCCTCAAACCTCAATCCTCAATAGTCAAGCATCAATCCTCAATTCTCAATACTCAATCCTCAATACTCAACCATCAATCCTCAATTCTCAATACTCAATAGAATATTCTGAATCCTCATGTTTCAGTACTCAATCCACAATATTCAATAATCAAATCTCAATCCTCAAACATAAATTCTCAACACTCAATCCTCAACA